>NC_137128.1:14899920-15461466 GCF_949319135.1 Squalius cephalus | reverse complement strand
ACTCCTTCTGATGAATCATAAGCCATATAGATGTCCATATCTGACCTTTTGAACTTATTTGTGTTCAAAGTGTCCTCAAAATTTTTCAAACTATATAAAGTTATAGAATCCTTTTGATGATAAATCAGCTTTTTAGAGGTTTTGACCTCTTGAACATATTTCTGGCCAAAGAGTCCTCGATCTTGGGCTTTCTATACATACTCATAGACTCCTTCTGATGCTTCATAAGCTATATAGATGTCCATATCTGACCTTTTGAACTTATTTGTGGTCAAAGTGTCCTCAAAATTGTTCAAACTATATAAAGTTATAGAATCCTTTTGATGATGAATCAGCTTTTTAGAGATTTTGACCTCGAACATATTTCTGGCCAAAGAGTCCTCGATCTTTGGCTTTCTATACATTCTCATAGACTTTTTCTGATGCATCTTAAGCCATATAGATGTCCATATCTGACCTTTTGAACTCATTTGTGGTCAAAGTGTCCTCAAAATTTTTCAAACTATATAAAGTCATAGAATTCATTTGATGATATATCAGCTATTCAGAGGTCCCCTTTTGACCTCCTGAACATATTTCTGGCCAAAGAGTCCACGATCTTGGGCTTTCTAAACATACTCATAGACTACTTCTGATGCTTCATAAGCCATATAGATGTGCATATCTGACCTTTTGAACTTATTTGTGGTCAAAGTGTTCTCAAAATTTTTTAAACTATATAAAGTTATAGACTCTTTCTAATGATAAATCAGCTATTCAAAGGTCCCCTTTTGACCTCCTGAACATATTTCTGGCCAAAGAGTCCTCAATCTTGGGCTTTCTATACATACTCATAGACTCCTTCTGATGCTTCATAAGCCATATTGTGCATATAAGCCATATATTTGTCCATATCTGACCTTTTGAACTTATTTGTGTTCAAAGTGTCCTCAAAATTTTTCAAACTATATAAAGTTAAAGAATTCTTTTGATGATAAATCAGCTTTTTAGAGGTTTTGACCTCTTGAACATATTTCTGGCCAAAGAGTCCTCGATCTTGGGCTTTCTATACATACTCATAGACTCATTTTTCAAACTATATAAAGTAATAGAATTCTTTTTATGATAAACCAGCTATTCAGAGGTCCCCTTTTGACCTCCTGAACATATTTCTGGCCAAGGAGTCCTCGATCTTGGGCTTTCTATACATACTCATAGACTCCTTCTGATGCATCATAAGCCATATAGATGTCCATATCTGACCTTTTGAACTTATTTGTGGTCAAAGTGTCCTCAAAATTTTTCAAACTATATAAAGTTATAGAATTATTTTTAGGATAAATCAGCTATTCAGAGGTCCCATTTTGACCTCCTGAACATATTTCTGGCCAAAGAGTCCTCGATCTTGGGCTTTCTATACATACTCATAGACTCCTTCTGATGCTTCATAAGCCATATATATGTCCATATCTGACCTTTTGAACTTATTTGTGGTCAAAGTGTCCTCAAAATTTTTCAAACTATATAAAGTTATAGACTCCTTTTGATGTTAAATCAGCTATTCATGGGGCCCCTTTTGACCTCCTGAACATATTTCTGGCCAAAGAGTCCTCGATCTTGGGCTTTCTATACATACTCATAGACTCCTTTTGATGCTTCATAAGCCATATATATGTCCATATCTGACCTTTTGAACTTATTTGTGGTCAAAGTGTCCTCAAAATTTTTCAAACTATATAAAGTTACAGAATCCTTTTGATGATAAATCAGCTATTCAGAGGTTTTGACCCCCTGAACATATTTCTGGCCAAAGAGTCCTCGATCTTGGGCTTTATACATACTCATAGACTCCTTCTGATGCTTCATAAGCTATATAGATGTCCATATCTGACCTTTTGAACTTATTTGTGGTCAAAGTGTCCTCAAAACTGTTCAAACTATATAAAGTTACAGAATCCTTTTGATGATAAATCAGCTATTCATAGGTTTTGACCTCCTGAACATATTTTTGGCCAAAGAGTCCTCGATCTTGGGCTTTCTATACATACTCATAGACTCCTTCTGATGCATCATATGCCATATATATGTCCATATCTGACCTTTTGAACTTATTTGTGGTCAAAGTGTCCTCAAAATTTTTCAAGCTATATAAAGTTATGGTATTCTTTTTATGATACATCAGCTATTCAAAGGTCGCCTTTTGACCTCCTGAACATATTTCTGTCCAAAGAGTCCTCGATCTTGGACTTTCTATACATACTCATAGACTCCTTCTGATGCTTCATAAGCCATATAAATATCCATATCTGACCTTTTGAACTTATTTGTGGTCAAAGTGTCCTCAAAATTTTTCAAACTATATAAAGTTATAGAATCGTTTTGATGATAAATCAGCTATTCAGAAGTTTTGACCTCCTCAACATATTTCTGGCCAAAGAGTCCTCGATCTTGGGCTTTCTATACATACTCATAGACTCCTTCTGATGCATCATATGCCATATAGATGTCCATATCTGACCTTTTGAACTTATTTGTGGTCAAAGTGTCCTCAAAATTTTTCAAACTATATAAAGTTATAGAATCCTTTTGATGATAAATCAGCTATTCAGAAGTTTTGAGCTCCTGAACATATTTCTGGCCAAAGAGTCCCTCGATCTTTGGCTTTCTATACATACGCATAGACTCCTTCTGATGCATCTTAAGCCATATAGATGTCCATATCTGACCTTTTGAACTCATTTGTGGTCAAAGTGTCCTCAAAATTTTTCAAACTATATAAAGTCATAGAATTCATTTGATGATATATCAGCTATTCAGAGGTCCCCTTTTGACCTCCTGAAGATATTTCTGGCCAAAGAGTCTCGATCTTGGGCTTTCTAAACATACTCATAGACTCCTTCTGATGCTTCATAAGCCATATTGTGCATATAAGCCATATATTTGTCCATATCTGACCTTTTGAACTTATTTGTGTTCAAAGTGTCCTCAAAATTTTTCAAACTATATAAAGTTAAAGAATTCTTTTGATGATAAATCAGCTTTTTAGAGGTTTTGACCTCTTGAACATATTTCTGGCCAAAGAGTCCTCGATCTTGGGCTTTCTATACATACTCATAGACTCATTTTTCAAACTATATAAAGTCATAGAATTCTTTTTATGATAAATCAGCTATTCAGAGGTCCCCTTTTGACCTCCTGAACATATTTCTGGCCAAAGAGTCCTCGATCTTGGGCTTTCTATACATACTCATAGACTCCTTCTGATGCATCATAAGCCATATATATGTCCATATCTGACCTTTTGAACTTATTTGTGGTCAAAGTGTCCTCAAAATTTTTCAAACTATATAAAGTTACAGAATCCTTTTGATGATAAATCAGCTATTCAGAGGTTTTGACCTCCTGAACATATTTCTGGCCAAAGAGTCCTCGATCTTGGGCTTTATACATACTCATAGACTCCTTCTGATGCTTCATAAGCTATATAGATGTCCATATCTGACCTTTTGAACTTATTTGTGGTCAAAGTGTCCTCAAAACTGTTCAAACTATATAAAGTTACAGAATCCTTTTGATGATAAATCAGCTATTCATAGGTTTTGACCTCCTGAACATATTTTTGGCCAAAGAGTCCTCGATCTTGGGCTTTCTATACATACTCATAGACTCCTTCTGATGCATCATATGCCATATATATGTCCATATCTGACCTTTTGAACTTATTTGTGGTCAAAGTGTCCTCAAAATTTTTCAAGCTATATAAAGTTATGGTATTCTTTTTATGATACATCAGCTATTCAAAGGTCGCCTTTTGACCTCCTGAACATATTTCTGTCCAAAGAGTCCTCGATCTTGGACTTTCTATACATACTCATAGACTCCTTCTGATGCTTCATAAGCCATATAAATATCCATATCTGACCTTTTGAACTTATTTGTGGTCAAAGTGTCCTCAAAATTTTTCAAACTATATAAAGTTATAGAATCGTTTTGATGATAAATCAGCTATTCAGAAGTTTTGACCTCCTCAACATATTTCTGGCCAAAGAGTCCTCGATCTTGGGCTTTCTATACATACTCATAGACTCCTTCTGATGCATCATATGCCATATAGATGTCCATATCTGACCTTTTGAACTTATTTGTGGTCAAAGTGTCCTCAAAATTTTTCAAACTATATAAAGTTATAGAATCCTTTTGATGATAAATCAGCTATTCAGAAGTTTTGAGCTCCTGAACATATTTCTGGCCAAAGAGTCCCTCGATCTTTGGCTTTCTATACATACGCATAGACTCCTTCTGATGCATCTTAAGCCATATAGATGTCCATATCTGACCTTTTGAACTCATTTGTGGTCAAAGTGTCCTCAAAATTTTTCAAACTATATAAAGTCATAGAATTCATTTGATGATATATCAGCTATTCAGAGGTCCCCTTTTGACCTCCTGAAGATATTTCTGGCCAAAGAGTCTCGATCTTGGGCTTTCTAAACATACTCATAGACTCCTTCTGATGCTTCATAAGCCATATTGTGCATATAAGCCATATATTTGTCCATATCTGACCTTTTGAACTTATTTGTGTTCAAAGTGTCCTCAAAATTTTTCAAACTATATAAAGTTAAAGAATTCTTTTGATGATAAATCAGCTTTTTAGAGGTTTTGACCTCTTGAACATATTTCTGGCCAAAGAGTCCTCGATCTTGGGCTTTCTATACATACTCATAGACTCATTTTTCAAACTATATAAAGTAATAGAATTCTTTTTATGATAAATCAGCTATTCAGAGGTCCCCTTTTGACCTCCTGAACATATTTCTGGCCAAAGAGTCCTCGATCTTGGGCTTTCTATACATACTCATAGACTCCTTCTGATGCATCATAAGCCATATAGATGTCCATATCTGACCTTTTGAACTTATTTGTGGTCAAAGTGTCCTCAAAATTTTTCAAACTATATAAAGTTATAGAATTATTTTTAGGATAAATCAGCTATTCAGAGGTCCCATTTTGACCTCCTGAACATATTTCTGGCCAAAGAGTCCTCGATCTTGGGCTTTCTATACATACTCATTTTTCTGATGATTCATAAGCCATATATATGTCCATATCTGACCTTTTGAACTTATTTGTGGTCAAAGTGTCCTCAAAATTTTTCAAACCATATAAAGTTATAGACTCCTTTTGATATTAAATCAGCTATTCATGGGGCCCCTTTTGACCTCCTGAACATATTTCTGGCCAAAGAGTCCTCGATCTTGGGCTTTCTATACATACTCATAGACTCCTTTTGATGCTTCATAAGCCATATATATGTCCATATCTGACCTTTTGAACTTATTTGTGGTCAAAGTGTCCTCAAAATTTTTCAAACTATATAAAGTTATAGAATCCTTTTGATAATAAATCAGCTATTCAGAGGTTTTGACCTCCTGAACATATTTCTGGCCAAAGAGTCCTCGATCTTGGGCTTTATACATACTCATAGACTCCTTCTGATGCTTCACAAGCTATATAGATGTCCATATCTGACCTTTTGAACTTATTTGTGGTCAAAGTGTCCTCAAAACTGTTCAAACTATATAAAGTTATAGACTCTTTCTAATGATAAATCAGCTATTCAAAGGTCCCCTTTTGACCTACTGAACATATTTCTGGCCAAAGAGTCCTCAATCTTGGGCTTTCTATACATACTCATAGACTCCTTCTGATGCTTCATAAGCCATATTGTCCATATAAGCCATATATTTGTCCATATCTGACCTTTTGAACTTATTTGTGTTCAAAGTGTCCTCAAAATTTTTCAAACTATATAAAGTTAAAGAATTCTTTTGATGATAAATCAGCTTTTTAGAGGTTTTGACCTCTTGAACATATTTCTGGCCAAAGAGTCCTCGATCTTGGGCTTTCTATACATACTCATAGACTCATTTTTCAAACTATATAAAGTAATAGAATTCTTTTTATGATAAATAAGCTATTCAGAGGTCCCCTTTTGACCTCCTGAACATATTTCTGGCCAAAGAGTCCTCGATCTTGGGCTTTCTATACATACTCATAGACTCCTTCTGATGCTTCATAAGCCATATAGATGTCCATATCTGACCTTTTGAACTTATTTGTGGTCAAAGTGTCCTCAAAATTTTTCAAACTATATAAAGTTATAGAATTCTTTTGATGATAAATCACCTATTCAGAGGTCCCCTTTTGACCTCCTGAACATATTTCTGGCCAAAGAGTCCTCGATCTTGGGCTTTCTATACATACTCATAGACTCCTTCTGATGCATCATAAGCCATATAGATGTCCATATCTGACCTTTTGAACTTATTTGTGTTCAAAGTGTCCTCAAAATTTTTCAAAATATATAAAGTTATAGAATCCTTTTTATGATAAATCAGCTATTCAGAGGTCGCCTTTTGACCTCCTGAATATATTTCTGGCCAAAGAGTCCTCGATCTTGGGCTTTCTATACATACTCATAGACTCCTTCTTATGCTTCATAAGCCATATAAATATCCATATCTGACCTTTAGAACTTATTTGTGGTCAAAGTGTCCTCAAAATTGTTCAAACTATATAAAGTTATAGAATCCTTTTGATGATAAATCAGCTATTCAGAAGTTTTGACCTCCTGAACATATTTTTGGCCAAAGAGTCCTCGATCTTGGGCTTTCTATACATACTCATAGACTCCTTCTGATGCATCATATGCCATATAGATGTCCATATCTGACCTTTTGAACTTATTTGTGGTCAAAGTGTCCTCAAAATTTTTCAAACTATATAAAGTTATAGAATCCTTTTGAAGATAAATCAGCTTTTTAGAGGTTTTGACCTCCTGAACATATTTCTGGCCAAAGAGTCCTCGATCTTTGGCTTTCTATACATACTCATAGACTCCTTCTGATGCATCTTAAGCCATATAGATGTCCATATCTGACCTTTTGAACTCATTTGTGGTCAAAGTGTCCTCAAAATTTTTTAAACTATATAAAGTCATAGAATTCATTTGATGATATATCAGCTATTCAGAGGTCCCCTTTTGACCTCCTGAACATATTTCTGGCCAAAGAGTCCTCGATCTTGGGCTTTCTAAACATACTCATAGACTCCTTCTGATGTTTCATAAGCCATATAGATGTGCATATCTGACCTTTTGAACTTATTTGTGGTCAAAGTGTTCTCAACATTTTTTAAACTATATAAAGTTATAGACTCTTTCTAATGATAAATCAGTTATTCAAAGGTCCCCTTTTGACCTCCTGAACATATTTCTGGCCAAAGAGTCCTCAATCTTGGGCTTTCTATACATACTCATAGACTCCTTCTGATGCTTCATAAGCCATATTGTCCATATAAGCCATATATTTGTCCATATCTGACCTTTTGAACTTATTTGTGTTCAAAGTGTCCTCAAAATTTTTCAAACTATATAAAGTTAAAGAATTCTTTTGATGATAAATCAGCTTTTTATAGGTTTTGACCTCTTGAACATATTTCTGGCCAAAGAGTCCTCGATCTTGGGCTTTCTATACATACTCATAGACTCATTTTTCAAACTATATAAAGTAATAGAATTCTTTTTATGATAAATCAGCTATTCAGAAGTCCCCTTTTGACCTCCTGAACATATTTCTGGCCAAAGAGTCCTCGATCTTGGGCTTTCTATACATACTCATAGACTCCTTCTGATGCATCATAAGCCACATAGATGTCCATATCTGACCTTTTGAACTTATTTGTGGTCAAAGTGTCCTCAACATTTTTCAAACTATATAAAGTTATAGAATTAATTTTATGATAAATCAGCTATTCAGAGGTCCCATTTTGACCTCCTGAACATATTTCTGGCCAAAGAGTCCTCGATCTTGGGCTTTCTATACATACTCATAGACGCCTTCTGATGCTTCATAAGCCATATAGATGTCCATATCTGACCTTCTGAACTTATTTGTGGTCAAAGTGTCCTCAAAATTTTTCAAAATATATAAAGTTATAGAATCCTTTTGATGATAAATCAGCTATTCAGAGGTCCCATTTTGACCTCCTGAACATATTTCTGGCCAAAGAGTCCTCGATCTTGGGCTTTCTATACATACTCATAGACTCCTTCTGATGCTTCATAAGCCATATATATATGTCCACATCTGACCTTTTGAACTTATTTCTGGTCAAAGGGTCCTCAAAATTTTTCAAACTATATAAAGTTATAGAATTCTTCTGATGATAAATCATCTATTCAGAGGTCCCCTTTTGACCTACTGAACATATTTCTGGCCAAAGAGTCCTCGATCTTTGGCTTTCTATACATACTCATAGACTCCTTCTGATGCATCTTAAGCCATATAGATGTCCATATCTCACCTTTTGAACTCATTTGTGGTCAAAGTGTCCTCAAAATTTTTCAAACTATATAAAGTCATAGAATTCATTTGATGATATATCAGCTATTCAGAGGTCCCCTTTTGACCTCCTGAACATATTTCTGGCCAAAGAGTCCTCGATCTTGGGCTTTCTAAACATACTCATAGACTCCTTCTGATGCTTCATAAGCCATATAGATGTGCATATCTGACCTTTTGAACTTATTTGTGGTCAAAGTGTTCTCAAAAATTTTTGAACTATATAAAGTTATAGACTCTTTCTAATGATAAATCAGCTATTCAAAGGTCCCCTTTTGACCTACTGAACATATTTCTGGCCAAAGAGTCCTCGATCTTTGGCTTTCTATACATACTCATAGACTCCTTCTGATGCATCTTAAGCCATATAGATGTCCATATCTCACCTTTTGAACTCATTTGTGGTCAAAGTGTCCTCAAAATTTTTCAAACTATATAAAGTCATAGAATTCATTTGATGATATATCAGCTATTCAGAGGTCCCCTTTTGACCTCCTGAACATATTTCTGGCCAAAGAGTCCTCGATCTTGGGCTTTCTAAACATACTCATAGACTCCTTCTGATGCTTCATAAGCCATATAGATGTGCATATCTGACCTTTTGAACTTATTTGTGGTCAAAGTGTTCTCAAAATTTTTTGAACTATATAAAGTTATAGACTCTTTCTAATGATAAATCAGCTATTCAAAGGTCCCCTTTTGACCTACTGAACATATTTCTGGCCAAAGAGTCCTCAATCTTGGGCTTTCTATACATACTCATAGACTCCTTCTGATGCTTCATAAGCCATATTGTCCATATAAGCCATATATTTGTCCATATCTCACCTTTTGAACTTATTTGTGTTCAAAGTGTCCTCAACATTTTTCAAACTATATAAAGTTAAAGAATTCTTTTGATGATAAATCAGCTTTTTAGAGGTTTTGACCTCTTGAACATATTTCTGGCCAAAGAGTCCTCGATCTTGGGCTTTCTATACATACTCATAGACTCCTTCAGATGCTTCATAAGCCATATATATGTCCATATCTGACCTTTTGAACTTATTTGTGGTCAAAGTGTCCTCAAAATTTTTCAAACTATATAAAGTTATAGAATTATTTTTATGATAAATCAGCTATTCAGAGGTCCCATTTTGACCTCCTGAACATATTTCTGGCCAAAGAGTCCTCGATCTTGGGCTTTCTATACATACTCATAGACTCCTTCTGATGCGTCATAAGCCATATATATGTCCATATCTGACCTTTTGAACTTATTTGTGGTCAAAGTGTCCGCAAAATTTTTCAAACTATATAAAGTTATAGAATTCTTTTGATGATAAATCAGTTATTCAGAGGTCCCCTTTTGACCTCCTGAACATATTTCTGGCCAAAGAGTCCTCGATCTTGGGCTTTCTATACATACTCATAGACTCCTTCTGATGCTTCATAAGCCATATAGATGTCCATATCTGACATTTTGAACTTATTTGTGGTCAAAGTGTCCTCAAAATTTTTCAAACTATATAAAGTTATAGAATTCTTTTTATGATAAATCAGCTATTCAGAGGTCCCATTTTGACCTCCTGAACATATTTCTGGCCAAAGAGTCCTCGATCTTGGGCTTTCTATACATACTCATAGACTCCTTCTGATGCTTCATAAGCCATATATATGTCCATATCTGACCTTTTGAACTTAGTTGTGGTCAAAGTGTCCTCAAAATTTTTCAAACTATATAAAGTTATAGAATCCTTTTGATGATAAATCAGCTATTCAGAGGTCCCATTTTGACCTCCTGAACATATTTCTGGCCAAAGAGTCCTCGATATTGGGCTTTCTATACATACTCATAGACTCCTTCTGATGCTTCATAAGCCATATATATCTCCATATCTGACCTTTTGAACTTATTTCTGGTCAAAGGGTCCTCAAAATTTTTCAAACTATATAAAGTTATAGAATTCTTCTGATGATAAATCATCTATTCAGCGGTCCCCTTTTGACCTACTGAACATATTTCTGGCCAAAGAGTCCTCGATCTTTGGCTTTCTATACATACTCATAGACTCCTTCTGATGCATCTTAAGCCATATAGATGTCCATATCTCACCTTTTGAACTCATTTGTGGTCAAAGTGTCCTCAAAATTTTTCAAACTATATAAAGTCATAGAATTCATTTGATGATATATTAGCTATTCGGAGGTCCCCTTTTGACCTCCTGAACATATTTCTGGCCAAAGAGTCCTCGATCTTGGGCTTTCTAAACATACTCATAGACTCCTTCTGATGCTTCATAAGCCATATAGATGTGCATATCTGACCTTTTGAACTTATTTGTGGTCAAAGTGTTCTCAAAATTTTTTAAACTATATAAAGTTATAGACTCTTTCTAATGATAAATCAGCTATTCAAAGGTCCCCTTTTGACCTACTGAACATATTTCTGGCCAAAGAGTCCTCAATCTTGGGCTTTCTATACATACTCATAGACTCCTTCTGATGATTCATAAGTCATATTGTCCATATAAGCCATATATTTGTCCATATCTGACCTTTTGAACTTATTTGTGTTCAAAGTGTCCTCAACATTTTTCAAACTATATAAAGTTAAAGAATTCTTTTGATGAAAAATCAGGTTTTTAGAGCTTTGACCTCTTGAACATATTTCTGGCCAAAGAGTCCTCGATCTTGGGCTTTCTATACATACTCATAGACTCCTTCTGATGCATCATAAGGTCATATAGATGTCCATATCTGACCTTTTCACAAAAACAACCAGACACAGGAAAAGTTTCTTTCCCCAGGCCATCTACCTCATGAACACTTAAATGTTCCCCTACTGTGGAACAAACATGTGCAATACTTCCCTCAGACATTTCATTATAGCACCTTATAACTTTACTTTATATATATTTATAATTTATAATCTTTTATTTTAATTTTTTTATTTATACCTATGTTACTTGTCACTTGTCTTGTCACTTTATATTGTATGTGTACTGGAAGCTACTGTCACCAAGACAAATTCCTTGTATGCGCAAGCATACTTGGCAATAAAGCTCTTTCTGATTCTGATTCTGGTTCTGATTTTGAACTTATTTCTGGTCAAAGGGTCCTCAAAATTTTTCAAACTATATAAAGTTATAGAATTCTTCTGATGATAAATCATCTATTCAGAGGTCCCCTTTTGACCTCCTGAACATATTTCTGGCCAAAGAGTCCTCGATCTTGGGCTTTCTAAACATACTCATAGACTCCTTCTGATGCTTCATAAGCCATATAGATGTACATATCTGACCTTTTGAACTTATTTGTGGTCAAAGTGTTCTCAACATTTTTTAAACTATATAAAGTTATAGACTCTTTCTAATGATAAATCAGCTATTCAAAGGTCCCCTTTTGACCTACTGAACATATTTCTGGCCAATGAGCCCTCAATCTTGGGCTTTCTATACATACTCATAGACTCCTTCTGATGCTTCATAAGCCATATTGTCCATATAAGCCATATATTTGTCCATATCTGACCTTTTGAACTTATTTGTGTTCAAAGTGTCCTCAACATTTTTCAAACTATATAAAGTTAAAGAATTCTTTTGATGATAAATCAGCTTTTTAGAGGTTTTGACCTCTTGAACATATTTCTGGCCAAAGAGTCCTCGATCTTGGGCTTTCTATACATACTCATAGACTCCTTCTGATGCATCATAAGCCATATATATGTCCATATCTGACCTTTTGAACTTATTTGTGGTCAAAGTGTCCTCAACATTTTTAAAACTATATAAAGTTATAGAATCCTTTTGATGATAAATCAGCTATTCAGAAGTTTTGACCTCCTGAACATATTTCTGGCCAAAGAGTCCTCGATCTTGGGCTTTCTATACATACTCATAGACGCCTTCTGATGCATCATATGCCATATAGATGTCCATATCTGACCTTTTGAACTTATTTGTGGTCAAAGTTTCCTCAAAATTTTTCAAATTATATAAAGTTATAGAATTGTTTTGATGATAAATCAGCTATTCAGAGGTCCCCTTTTGACCTCCTGAACATATTTCTGGCCAAAGAGTCCTCGATCTTGGGCTTTCTATACATACTCATAGACTCCTTCTGATGCATCATAAGCCATATAGATGTCCATATCTGACCTTTTGAACTTATTTGTGGTCAAAGTGTCCTCAAAATTTTTCAAACTATATAAAGTTATAGAATTATTTTTAGGATAAATCAGCTATTCAGAGGTCCCATTTTGACCTCCTGAACATATTTCTGGCCAAAGAGTCCTCGATCTTGGGCTTTCTATACATACTCATAGACTCCTTCTGATGCTTCATAAGCCATATATATGTCCATATCTGACCTTTTGAACTTATTTGTGGTCAAAGTGTCCTCAAAATTTTTCTAACTATATAAAGTTATAGAATTCTTTTGATGATAAATCAGTTATTCAGAATATCAGTTATTCTTTTGACCTCCTGAACATATTTCTGGCCAAAGAGTCCTCGATCTTGGGCTTTCTATACATACTCATAGACTCCTTCTGATGCTTCTTAAGCCATATAGATGTCCATATCTGACCTTTTGAACTTATTTGTGGTCAAAGTGTCCTCAAAATTATTCAATAAAGTTATAGACTCCTTTTGATGTTACTTCAGCTATTCATGGGGCCCCTTTTGACCTCCTGAACATATTTCTGGCCAAAGAGTCCTCGATCTTGGGCTTTCTATACATACTCATAGACTCCTTCTGATGCATCATAAGCCATATATATGTCATTATCTGACCTTTTGAACTTATTTGTGGTCAAAGGGTCCTCAAAATCTTTCAAAATATATAAAGTTATAGAATTCTGTTGATGATAA
This sequence comes from Squalius cephalus, assembly GCF_949319135.1. Classification (NCBI taxonomy): domain Eukaryota; kingdom Metazoa; phylum Chordata; class Actinopteri; order Cypriniformes; family Leuciscidae; genus Squalius; species Squalius cephalus. The sequence continues at coordinate 15,448,229 of NC_137128.1, read as the reverse complement.
ATCAGCTATTCAGAGGTCCTCTTTTGACCTCCTGAACATATTTCTGGCCAAAGAGTCCTTGACCTTGGGCTTTCTATACATACTCATAGACTCCTTCTGATGCTTCATAAGCCATATAGATGTCCATATCTGACCTTTTGAACTTATTTGTGGTCAAAGGGTCCTCAAAATCTTTCAAAATATATAAAGTTATAGAATTCTTTTGAAGATAAATCAACTATTCAGAGGTCCCCTTTTGACCTCCTGAACATATTTCTGGCCAAAGAGTCCTCGATCTTGGGCTTTCTATACATACTCATAGACTCCTTCTGATGCTTCATAAGCCATATAGATGTCCATATCTGACCTTTTGAACTTATTTGTGGTCAAAGTGTCCTCAAAATTTTTCAAACTATATAAAGATAGATAAAGATAGCCACACTTTGACCACAAATAAGTTCAAAAGGTCAGATATGGACATCTATATGGCTTATGATGCATCAGAATGAGTCTATGAGTATGTATAGAAAGCCCAAGATCGAGGACTCTTTGGCCAGAAATATGTTCAGGAGGTCAAAACCTCTGAATAGCTGATTTATCATCAAAAGGATTCTATAACTTTATATAGTTTGAAACATTTTGAGGACACTTTGACCACAAATAAGTTCAAAAGGTCAGATATGGACATAGGCTTATGAAGCATCAGAAGGAGTATTAATAGAAAGCCCAAGTTTTGAATACTCCTTGGTCAGAAAAAAATTCAGGATGTCAAATATGGACTTTTGTCAGGAGGATATAACATCCGAAGATATCAGTCTGAAAGTATTGTATTAATCTTTTAGGACTCTTTGGCCAGAAATATGTTCTATATGGATTTATCATCAAAAGGATTCTATAACTTTATATAGTTTGAACACTTTTGAGGACACTTTGACCACAAATAATTTCAAAACGTCAGATATGGACATCTATATGGCTTATGATGCATCAAAAGGAGTCTATGAGTTATGCATTGAAAACCAAAGATCAAGGACTCTTCGGCCAGAAATATGTTCAGGAGGTCAAAAGGGGACCTCTGAATAGCTGATTTATCATAAAAAGAATTCTATAACTTTACATTGTTTGAAAAATTTTGAGGAGACTTTGACCACAAATAATTTCAAAAGGTCAGATATGGACATCTATATGGCTTATGATGCATCAGAAGGAGTCTATGAGTATGTATAGAAAGCCCAAGATCAAGGACTCTTTGGCCAGAAATATATTCAGGAGGTCAAAACCTCTGAATAGCTGATTTCTCATCAAAAGGAGTCTATAACTTTATATAGTTTGAACAATTTTGAGGACACTTTGACCACAAATAAGTTCAAAAGGTCAGATATGGACATCTATATGGCTTATGAATCATCAGAAGGAGTCTATGAGTATGTATAGAAAGCCCAAGATCGAGGACTCTTTGGCCAGAAATATGTTCAGGAGGTCAAAACCTCTGAATAGCTGATTTATCATCAAAAGGATTCTATAACTTTATATAGTTTGAAAAATTTTGAGGACACTTTGACCACAAATAAGTTCAAAAGGTCAGATATGGACATCTATATAGCTTACGATGCATAAGAAGGAGTATGTATAGAAAGCCCAAGTTTTGAATACTCCTTAGACAGAAAAAAATTCAGTATGTCAAATATGGACTTCCGAACATCCGAAGATAACAGTCTGAATGTATTGTATTAATCTTTTAGGACTGTTTGGCCAGAAATATGTTCAGTGGGTCAAAAGGGGACCTCTGAATAGCTGATTAATCATCAGAAAGAGTCTCTAACTTTATATAGTTTGAAAAATTTTGAGGACCCTTGACCAGAAATAAGTTCAAATGATCAGATATGGACATGTTCATGGGTTTTGAAGCATCAGAGGGAGTCTATGAGTATATATAGAAAGCCCATGATCGAGGACTCTTTGGCCAGAAATATGTTCAGAAGATCAAAAGGGGACCCATGTATAGCTGATTTATCATCAAAAGGAGTCTATAACTTTATATAGTTTGAAAAATTTTGAGGACACTTTGACCACAAATAAGTTCAAAAGGTCAGATATGGACATATATATGGCTTATGAAGCATCAGAAAGAGTCTATGAGTATGAGTAGAAAGCCCAAGATCGAGGACTCTTTGGCCAGAAATATGTTCAGGAGGTCAAAAGGGGATGTCTGAATATGTGATTTATCATCAGAAAGAGTCTATAACTTTATATAGTTTGAAAAATTTTGAGGACCCTTGAACAGAAATAAGTTCAAATGATCAGATATGGACATCTATATGGGTTTTGAAGCATCAGAGGGAGTCTATGAGTATGTATAGAAAGCCCAAGATCGAGGAGTCTTTGGCCAGAAATATGTTCAGGAGGTCAGAACCTCTGAATAGCTGATCTATCATCAAAAGGATTCCATAACTTTATATAGTTTGAAAAATTTTGAGGACACTTTGACCACAAATAATTTCAAAAGGTCAGATATGGACATATATATGGCTTATAAGGCATCAGAAGGAGTCTATGAGTATAGAAAGCCCAAGATCGAGGACTCTTTGGCCAGAAATATCTTCAGGAGGTCAAAACCTCTGAATAGCTGATTTATCATCAAAAGGAGTCTATAACTTTATATAGTTTGAACAATTTTGAGGACACTTTAACCACAAATAAGTTCTAAAGGTCAGATATGGACATCTATATGGCTTATGAAGCATCAGAAGGAGTCTATGAGTATGTATAGAAAGCCCAAGATCGAGGACTCTTTGGCCAGAAATATCTTCAGGAGGTCAAAACCTCTGAATAGCTGATCTATCATCAAAAGGATTCTATAACTTTATATAGTTTGAAAAATTTTGAGGACACTTTGACCACAAATAATTTCAAAATGTCAGATATGGACATATATATGGCTTATAAGGCATCAGAAGGAGTCTATGAGTATGTATAGAAAGCCCAAGATCGAGGACTCTTTGGCCAGAAATATCTTCAGGAGGTCAAAACCTCTGAATAGCTGATTTATCATCAAAAGGAGTCTATAACCTTATATAGTTTGAACAATTTTGAGGACACTTTAACCACAAATAAGTTCTAAATGTCAGATATGGACATCTATATGGCTTATGAAGCATCAGAAGGAGTCTATGAGTATGTATAGAAAGCCCAAGATCGAGGACTCTTTGGCCAGAAATATCTTCAGGAGGTCAAAACCTCTGAATAGCTGATTTATCATCAAAAGGAGTCTATAACTTTATATAGTTTGAAAAAATTTGAGGACACTTTGACCACAAATAAGTTCAAAAGGTCAGATATGGACATCTATATGGCTTTTGAAGCATCAGAAGGAGTCTATGAGTATGTATAGAAAGCCCAAGATCGAGGACTCTTTGGCCAGAAATATGTTCAGGAGGTCAAAAGGGGACCTCTGAATAGCTGATTTATCATCAGAAAGAGTCTATAACTATATAGTTTGAAAAATTTTGAGGACCCTTGAACAGAAATAAGTTCAAATGATCAGATATGGACATCTATATGGCTTTTGAAGCATCAGAGGGAGTCTATGAGTATATATAGAAAGCCCAAGATCGAGGACTCTTTTGCCAGAAATATGTTCAGGAGGTCAAAACCTCTGAATAGCTGATTTATCATCAAAAGGATTCTATAACTTTATAGAGTTTAAACATTTTTGAGGACACTTTGACCACAAATAATTTCAAAAGGTCAGATATGGACATCTATATGGCTTATGATGCATCAGAAGTAGTCTATGAGTATGTATAGAAAGCCAAAGATCGAGGACTCTTTGGCCAGAAATATGTTCAGGAGGTCAAAACCTCAGAATAGCTAATTTATCATCAAAAGGATTCTATAACTTTATATAGTTTGAAAAATTTTGAGGACCCTTTAACCAGAAATAAGTTCAAAAGGTCAGATATGGACATCTATATGGCTTGTGATGCATCAGAAGGAGTCTATGAGTATGTATAGAAAGCCCAAGATCGAGGACTCTTTGGCCAGAAATATGTTCAGGAGGTCAAAAGGGGACCTCTGAATAGCTGATTTATCATAAAAAGCATTCTATAACTTTATATAGTTTGAAAGATTTTGAGGACCCTTTGACCACAAAGAAGTTCAAAAGGTCAGATATGGACATATATATGGCTTATGATGCATCAGAAGGAGTCTATGAGTATGTATAGAAAGCCCAAGTTTCGAATATTCCTTGGCCAGAAAAAAATTCAGTATGTCAAATATGGACTTTTGTCAGGAGGATATAGAATCCGAAGATATCAGTCTGAAGATATCAGTATTAATCTTTTAGGACTCTTTGGCCAAAAATATGTTCAGTAGGTCAAAAGGGGACCTCTGAATAGCTGATTTATCATCAGAAAGAATCTATAACTTTATATAGTTTGAAAACTTTTGAGGACCCTTTGACCAGAAATAAGTTCAAAAGGTCAGATATGGACATCTATATGGCTTTTGAAGCATCAGAAGGAGTCTATGAGTATATATAGAAAGCCCAAGAACGAGGACTCTTTGGCCAGAAATATGTTCAGGAGGTCAAAACCTCTAAATAGCTGATTTATCATCAAAAGAATTCTATAACTTTATATATTTTGAAAGATTTTGAGGACCCTTTGACCACAAAGAAGTTCAAAAGGTCAGATATGGACATATATATGGCTTATGATGCATCAGAAGGAGTCTATGAGTATGTATAGAAAGCCCAAGATCGAGGACTCTTTGGCCAGAAATATGTTCAGGAGGTGAAAAGGGGACCTCTGAATAGATGATTTATCATCAGAAAGAGTCTATAACTTTATATAGTTTGAAAAATGTTTAGGACCCTTGAACAGAAATAAGTTCAAATGATCAGATATGGACATCTATATGGGTTTTGAAGCATCAGAGGGAGTCTATGAGTATATATAGAAAGCCCAAGATCGAGGACTCTTTTGCCAGAAATATGTTCAGGAGGTCAAAACCCCTGAATAGCTGATTTATCATCAAAAGGATTCTATAACTTTATATAGTTTAAACATTTTTGAGGACACTTTGACCACAAATAATTTCAAAAGGTCAGATATGGACATATATATGGCTTATGATACATCAGAAGTAGTCTATGAGTATGTATAGAAAGCCAAAGATCGAGGACTCTTTGGCCAGAAATATGTTCAGGAGGTCAAAACCTCAGAATAGCTAATTTATCATCAAAAGGATTCTATAACTTTATATAGTTTGAAAAATTTTGAGGACCCTTTAACCAGAAATAAGTTCAAAAGGTCAGATATGGACATCTATATGGCTTGTGATGCATCAGAAGGAGTCTCTGAGTATGTATAGAAAGCCCAAGATCGAGGACTCTTTGGCCAGAAATATGTTCAGGAGGTCAAAAGGGGACCTCTGAATAGCTGATTTATCATAAAGAGCATTCTATATCTTTATATAGTTTGAAAAATTTTGAGGACACTTTGACCACAAATAAGTTCAAAAGGTCAGATATGGATATCTATATGGCTTATGATGCATCAGAAGGAGTCTATGAGTATGTATAGAAAGCCCAAGAACGAGGAGTCTTTGGCCAGAAACATGTGCAGGAGGTCAAAACCTCTGAATTTGCTGATCATCAAAAGGATTCTATAACTTTATATAGTTTGAAAAATTTTGAGGACACTTTGACCACAAATAAGTTAAAAAGGTCAGATATGGACATCTATATGGCTTATGAAGCATCAGAAGGAGCATGTATAGAAAGCCCAAGTTTCGAATACTCCTTGGCCAGCAAAAAATTCAGTATGTCAAATATGGACTTTTGTCAGGAGGATATAGAATACGAAGATATCAGTCTGAAGATATCAGTATTAATCTTTTAGGACTCTTTGGCCAAAAATATGTTCAGGAGGTCAAAAGGGGACCTCTGAATAGATGATTTATCATCAGAAAGAGTCTATAACTTTATATAGTTTGAAAAATTTTGAGGACCCTTAACCAGAAATAAGTTCATATCATCAGATATGGACATCTACATGGGTTTTGAAGCATCAGAGGGAGTCTATGAGTATATATTGAAAGCCCAAGATCGAGGACTCTTTGGCCAGAAATATGTTCAGAAGATCAAAAGGGGACCTAAGTATAGCTGATTTATCATCAAAAGGAGTCTATAACTTTATATAGTTTGAAAAATTTTGAGGACACTTTGACCACAAATAAGTTCAAAAGGTCAGATATGGACATCTATATGGCTTATGATGCATCAGAAGGAGTCTATGAGCATGTATAGAAACCCAAGATCGAGGACTCTTTGGCCAGAAATATGTTCAGAAGGTCAAAACATCTGAATAGCTGATTTATCATCAAAAGGATTCTATAACTTTATATAGTTTGAAACATTTTGAGGACACTTTGACCACAAATAAGTTCAAAAGGTCAGATATGGACATCTATATGGCTTATGATGCATCAGAAGGAGTCTATGAGTATGTATAGAAAGCCCAAGATCAAGGACTATTTGGCCAGAAATAAATTCAGGAGGTCAAAACCTCTGAATAGCTGATTTATCATCAAAAGGAGTCTATAACTTTATATAGTTTGAACAATTTTGAGGACACTTTGACCACAAATAAGTTCAAAAGGTCAGATATGGACATATATATGGCTTATGATGCATCAGAAGGAGTCTATGAGTATGTATAGAAAGCCCAAGATCGAGGACTCTTTGGCCAGAAATATGTTCAGGAGGTGAAAAGGGGACCTCTGAATAGATGATTTATCATCAGAAAGAGTCTATAACTTTATATAGTTTGAAAAATGTTTAGGACCCTTGAACAGAAATAAGTTCAAATGATCAGATATGGACATCTATATGGGTTTTGAAGCATCAGAGGGAGTCTATGAGTATATATAGAAAGCCCAAGATCGAGGACTCTTTTGCCAGAAATATGTTCAGGAGGTCAAAACCCCTGAATAGCTGATTTATCATCAAAAGGATTCTATAACTTTATATAGTTTAAACATTTTTGAGGACACTTTGACCACAAATAATTTCAAAAGGTCAGATATGGACATATATATGGCTTATGATACATCAGAAGTAGTCTATGAGTATGTATAGAAAGCCAAAGATCGAGGACTCTTTGGCCAGAAATATGTTCAGGAGGTCAAAACCTCAGAATAGCTAATTTATCATCAAAAGGATTCTATAACTTTATATAGTTTGAAAAATTTTGAGGACCCTTTAACCAGAAATAAGTTCAAAAGGTCAGATATGGACATCTATATGGCTTGTGATGCATCAGAAGGAGTCTCTGAGTATGTATAGAAAGCCCAAGATCGAGGACTCTTTGGCCAGAAATATGTTCAGGAGGTCAAAAGGGGACCTCTGAATAGCTGATTTATCATAAAAAGCATTCTATATCTTTATATAGTTTGAAAAATTTTGAGGACACTTTGACCACAAATAAGTTCAAAAGGTCAGATATGGATATCTATATGGCTTATGATGCATCAGAAGGAGTCTATGAGTATGTATAGAAAGCCCAAGAACGAGGAGTCTTTGGCCAGAAACATGTGCAGGAGGTCAAAACCTCTGAATTTGCTGATCATCAAAAGGATTCTATAACTTTATATAGTTTGAAAAATTTTGAGGACACTTTGACCACAAATAAGTTAAAAAGGTCAGATATGGACATCTATATGGCTTATGAAGCATCAGAAGGAGTATGTATAGAAAGCCCAAGTTTCGAATACTCCTTGGCCAGCAAAAAATTCAGTATGTCAAATATGGACTTTTGTCAGGAGGATATAGAACACGAAGATATCAGTCTGAAGATATCAGTATTAATCTTTTAGGACTCTTTGGCCAAAAATATGTTCAGGAGGTCAAAAGGGGACCTCTGAATAGATGATTTATCATCAGAAAGAGTCTATAACTTTATATAGTTTGAAAAATTTTGAGGACCCTTGACCAGAAATAAGTTCATATGATCAGATATGGACATCTACATGGGTTTTGAAGCATCAGAGGGAGTCTATGAGTATATATTGAAAGCCCAAGATCGTGGACTCTTTGGCCAGAATTATGTTCAGAAGATCAAAAGGGGACCTATGTATAGCTGATTTATCATCAAAAGGAGTCTATAACTTTATATAGTTTGAAAAATTTTGAGGACACTTTGACCACAAATAAGTTCAAAAGGTCAGATATGGACATCTATATGGCTTATGAAGCATCAGAAGGAGTCTATGAGTATGTATAGAAAGCCAAAGATCGAGGACTCTTTGGCCAGAAATATGTTCAGGAGGTCCAAACCTCTGAATAGCTGATTTATCATCAAAAGGATTCTATAACTTTATATAGTTTGAATATTTTTGAGGACACTTTGACCACAAATAATTTCAAAAGGTCAGATATGGACATCTATATGGCTTATGATGCATCAGAAGGAGTCTATGAGTATGTATAGAAAGCCAAAGATCGAGGACTATTTGGCCAGAAATATGTTCAGGAGGTCAAAACCTCTGAATAGCTGATTTATCATCAAAAGGATTCTATAACTTTATATAGTTTGAAAAATTCTGAGGACACTTTGACCACAAATAATTTCAAAAGGTCAGATATGGACATATATATGGCTTATGATGCATCAGAAGGAGTCTATGAGTATGTATAGAAAGCCCAAGATCGAGGACTATTTGGCCAGAAATATGTTCAGGAGGTGAAAAGGGGACGTCTGAATAGCTGATTTATCATCAAAAGAATTCTATAACTTTATATAGTTTGAAAAATTTTGAGGACCCTTTGACCACAAATAAGTTCAAAAGGTCAGATATGGACATCTATATGGCTTATGATGCATCAGAAGGAGTCTATGAGTATGTATAGAAAGCCCAAGATCAAGGACTCTTTGGCCAGAAATATGTTCAGGAGGTCAAAACCTCTGAATAGCTGATTTATCATCAAAAGGAGTCTATAACTTTATATAGTTTGAAACATTTTGAGGACACTTTGACCACAAATAAGTTCAAAAGGTCAGATATGGACATCTATATGGCTTATGATGCATCAGAAGGAGTCTATGAGTATGTATAGAAAGCCCAAGATCAAGGACTATTTGGCCAGAAATAAATTCAGGAGGTCAAAACCTCTGAATAGCTGATTTATCATCAAAAGGAGTCTATAACTTTATATAGTTTGAACAATTTTGAGGACACTTTGACCACAAATAAGTTCAAAAGGTCAGATATGGACATATATATGGCTTATGATGCATCAGAAGGAGTCTATGAGTATGTATAGAAAGCCCAAGATCGAGGACTCTTTGGCCAGAAATATGTTCAGGAGGTGAAAAGGGGACCTCTGAATAGATGATTTATCATCAGAAAGAGTCTATAACTTTATATAGTTTGAAAAATGTTTAGGACCCTTGAACAGAAATAAGTTCAAATGATCAGATATGGACATCTATATGGGTTTTGAAGCATCAGAGGGAGTCTATGAGTATATATAGAAAGCCCAAGATCGAGGACTCTTTTGCCAGAAATATGTTCAGGAGGTCAAAACCCCTGAATAGCTGATTTATCATCAAAAGGATTCTATAACTTTATATAGTTTAAACATTTTTGAGGACACTTTGACCACAAATAATTTCAAAAGGTCAGATATGGACATATATATGGCTTATGATACATCAGAAGTAGTCTATGAGTATGTATAGAAAGCCAAAGATCGAGGACTCTTTGGCCAGAAATATGTTCAGGAGGTCAAAACCTCAGAATAGCTAATTTATCATCAAAAGGATTCTATAACTTTATATAGTTTGAAAAATTTTGAGGACCCTTTAACCAGAAATAAGTTCAAAAGGTCAGATATGGACATCTATATGGCTTGTGATGCATCAGAAGGAGTCTCTGAGTATGTATAGAAAGCCCAAGATCGAGGACTCTTTGGCCAGAAATATGTTCAGGAGGTCAAAAGGGGACCTCTGAATAGCTGATTTATCATAAAAAGCATTCTATATCTTTATATAGTTTGAAAAATTTTGAGGACACTTTGACCACAAATAAGTTCAAAAGGTCAGATATGGATATCTATATGGCTTATGATGCATCAGAAGGAGTCTATGAGTATGTATAGAAAGCCCAAGAACGAGGAGTCTTTGGCCAGAAACATGTGCAGGAGGTCAAAACCTCTGAATTTGCTGATCATCAAAAGGATTCTATAACTTTATATAGTTTGAAAAATTTTGAGGACACTTTGACCACAAATAAGTTAAAAAGGTCAGATATGGACATCTATATGGCTTATGAAGCATCAGAAGGAGCATGTATAGAAAGCCCAAGTTTCGAATACTCCTTGGCCAGCAAAAAATTCAGTATGTCAAATATGGACTTTTGTCAGGAGGATATAGAATACGAAGATATCAGTCTGAAGATATCAGTATTAATCTTTTAGGACTCTTTGGCCAAAAATATGTTCAGGAGGTCAAAAGGGGACCTCTGAATAGATGATTTATCATCAGAAAGAGTCTATAACTTTATATAGTTTGAAAAATTTTGAGGACCCTTGACCAGAAATAAGTTCATATGATCAGATATGGACATCTACATGGGTTTTGAAGCATCAGAGGGAGTCTATGAGTATATATTGAAAGCCCAAGATCGTGGACTCTTTGGCCAGAATTATGTTCAGAAGATCAAAAGGGGACCTATGTATAGCTGATTTATCATCAAAAGGAGTCTATAACTTTATATAGTTTGAAAAATTTTGAGGACACTTTGACCACAAATAAGTTCAAAAGGTCAGATATGGACATCTATATGGCTTATGAAGCATCAGAAGGAGTCTATGAGTATGTATAGAAAGCCAAAGATCGAGGACTCTTTGGCCAGAAATATGTTCAGGAGGTCCAAACCTCTGAATAGCTGATTTATCATCAAAAGGATTCTATAACTTTATATAGTTTGAATATTTTTGAGGACACTTTGACCACAAATAATTTCAAAAGGTCAGATATGGACATCTATATGGCTTATGATGCATCAGAAGGAGTCTATGAGTATGTATAGAAAGCCAAAGATCGAGGACTATTTGGCCAGAAATATGTTCAGGAGGTCAAAACCTCTGAATAGCTGATTTATCATCAAAAGGATTCTATAACTTTATATAGTTTGAAAAATTCTGAGGACACTTTGACCACAAATAATTTCAAAAGGTCAGATATGGACATATATATGGCTTATGATGCATCAGAAGGAGTCTATGAGTATGTATAGAAAGCCCAAGATCGAGGACTATTTGGCCAGAAATATGTTCAGGAGGTGAAAAGGGGACGTCTGAATAGCTGATTTATCATCAAAAGAATTCTATAACTTTATATAGTTTGAAAAATTTTGAGGACCCTTTGACCACAAATAAGTTCAAAAGGTCAGATATGGACATCTATATGGCTTGTGATGCATCAGAAGGAGTCTAAAAGTATGTATAGAAAGCCCAAGATCAAGGACTCTTTGGCCAGAAATATGTTCAGGAGGTCAAAACCTCTGAATAGCTGATTTATCATCAAAAGGAGTCTATAACTTTATATAGTTTGAAACATTTTGAGGACACTTTGACCACAAATAAGTTCAAAAGGTCAGGTAATGACATATATATGGCTTATGATGCATCAGAAGGAGTCTATGAGTATGTATAGAAAGCCCAAGATCAAGGACTATTTGGCCAGAAATATATTCAGGAGGTCAAAACCTCTGAATAGCTGATTTATCATCAAAAGGAGTCTATAACTTTATATAGTTTGAACAATTTTGAGGACACTTTGACCACAAATAAGTTCAAAAGGTCAGATATGGACATCTATATGGCTTATGATGCATCAGAAGGAGTCTATGAGCATGTATAGAAACCCAATATCGAGGACTCTTTGGCCAGAAATATGTTCAGAAGGTCAAAACATCTGAATAGCTGATTTATCATCAAAAGGATTCTATAACTTTACATAGTTTGAAACATTTTGAGGACACTTTGACCACAAATAAGTTCAAAAGGTCAGATATGGACATCTATATGGCTTATGATGCATCAGAAGGAGTCTATGAGTATGTATAGAAAGCCCAAGATCAAGGACTATTTGGCCAGAAATAAATTCAGGAGGTCAAAACCTCTGAATAGCTGATTTATCATCAAAAGGAGTCTATAACTTTATATAGTTTGAACAATTTTGAGGACACTTTGACCACAAATAAGTTCAAAAGGTCAGATATGGACATCTATATGGCTTATGAAGCATCAGAATGAGTCTATGAGTATGTATAGAAAGCCCAAGATCGAGGACTCTTTGGCCAGAAATATGTTCAGGAGGTAAAAAGGGGACCTCTGAATAACTGATTTATCATCAAAAGAATTCTATAACTTTATTAGTTTGAAACATTTTGAGGACACTTTGACCACAAATAAGTTCAAAAGGTCAGATATGGACATCTATATGGCTTATGATGCATAAGAAGGAGTCTATGAGTATGTATAGAAAGCCCAAGATCAAGGACTATTTGGCCAGAAATATATTCAGGAGGTCAAAACCTCTGAATAGCTGATTTATCATCAAAAGGAGTCTATAACTTTATATAGTTTGAACAATTTTGAGGACACTTTGACCACAAATAAGTTCAAAAGGTCAGATATGGACATCTATATGGCTTATGATGTGATGCATCATAAGCCATATAGATGTCCATATCTGACCTTTTGGAGTCTATGAGTATGTATAGGAGTCTATGGACTATAGAGTCTAAGGAGTCTATGAGTATGTATAGAAACCCAAGATCGAGGACTCTTTGGCCAGAAATATGTTCAGAAGGTCAAAACATCTGAATAGCTGATTTATCATCAAAAGGATTCTATAACTTTATATAGTTTGAAACATTTTGAGCACACTTTGACCACAAATAAGTTCAAAAGGTCAGATATGGACATCTATATGGCTTATGATGCATCAGAAGGAGTCTATGAGTATGTATAGAAAGCCCAAGATCAAGGACTACTTGGCCAGAAATAAATTCAGGAGGTCAAAACCTCTGAATAGCTGATTTATCATCAAAAGGAGTCTATAACTTTATATAGTTTGAACAATTTTGAGGACACTTTGACCACAAATAAGTTCAAAAGGTCAGATATGGACATCTATATGACTTATGAAGCATCAGAAGGAGTATTGATAGAAAGCCCAAGTTTCGAATACGCCTTAGCCAGAAAAAAATTCAGTATGTCAAAAATGGACTTTTGTCAGGAGGATGTAACATCCAAAGATATCAGTCTGAATGTATTGTATTAATATTTTAGGACTGTTTGGCCAGAAATATGTTCAGTAGGTCAAAGGGGACCTCTGAATAGCTGATTTATATTCAGAAAGAATCTATAACGTTATAAAGTTTGAAACATTTTGAGGACCCTTGACTATAAATAAGTTCAAATGATCAGATTAGGACATCTATATGGGTTTTGAAGCATCAGAGGGTGTCTATGAGTATATATAGAAAGCCCAAGATCGAGGACTCTTTGGCCAGAAATATGTTCAGGAGGTCAAAAGGGGACCTTTGAATAGCTGATTTATCATAAAAAGAATTCTATAACTTTATATAGTTTGAACATTTTTGAGGACACTTTGACCACAAATAATTTCAAAAGGAAAATCATTGCTTTACAATGGACACAATTAACTCATCCCGTTGGACAACGATAGAATGCACTGAAGAATAAACATATAGATAATGCACTTTTCGCATTGCATTGCACACTAGAACTAACTCCTTCCCATGTTCATTAAAGAGATAACATTTATGTTGTTGCATTGCATTGCACAAACGATCTAACGTTGTCCACTGAACAATAACATATAGGCTATGCACTTCTTGGATTGCATTGCATTGCACACTACAACTAATTCATTCCCATGTTCATTAAAGACATAACATATGTTGTTGCATTGCACAAACGATCTATCGTTGTGTATCATTGAAGAAAAAAATTTGCACTTCTATCCCTGCATTGCACACCAGAACTAACTCCTTCCCATGTTCAGAGATAACATCTGTTGTTGCATTGCATTGCACAAACGATCTAACGTTGTGCAATGAAGAGTAACATAGGCCATGCACTTTTTGCATTGCATTGCACACCAGATCAAACTCCTTCCCATGTTCAGTAAAGAGATATGTTGCATTGCATTGCACAAACGATCTAAGGTTGTGCATTGAAGAATAACATATAGGCTACATGCATGCATTGTATTGCATTGCACACCCGAACTAACTCCTTCACATGTTCATTAAAGAGATAACATATGTTATGCAACATTGCATTGCTTTGCACAAACGATCTAACGATGTGCACTGAAAAATAACATTTATGCACTTTTTGCATTGCATTGCACACCAGAACTAACTCCTTCCCTTGTTCATTAAAGAGATAATATTTTGCATTGCATTGCACAAAACGATCGTTTGTCTCAACGATCAATGTTGTGCATTAAAGAATAACATATAGGCTAAATGCATGCATTGTATTGCATTGCACACCAGAACTAACTCCTTCCCATGTTCATTAAAGAGATAACATGTTGCATTGCATTGCAGAAACGATCTAACGTTGTGCATTGAAGAATAACATTTATGCACTTTTTGCATTGCATTGCATTGCACATTGAAAATTACTCCTTCCCATGTTCAGTAAAGATATAACATGTTGCATTGCATTGAATTGCATTGCATTGCAGAAACGATCTAACGTTGTGCACTGAAGAATAACATTTAGGGTATGCACTTCTGGCATTGCATTGCATTGCACACCAGATCTTACTCCTTCAAATGTTTATTAAAGAGATAACGTAGGCCATGCACTTTTTGAATTGCATTGCACATTAGAACTAACTCCTTCAAATGTTAATTGAAGAGATAACATTTTGCATTGCATTGCGCAAACGATCTAACGTTGTGCATTGAAGAGTAACATAGACCATGCACTTTTTGCATTGCATTGAATTGCACACCAGAACTTTAGATCGTTTGTGCATAACATATGTTATCTCTTTAATGAACATGGGAAGGAGTTAGTTCGGGTGTGCAATGCAATACAATGCATGCATTTAGCCTATATGTTATTCTTCAATGCACAAAGTTAGATCGTTTGTGCAATCCAATGCAAAATGTTATCTCTTTAATAAGCATTTGAAGGAGTTAGTTCTGGTGTGCAATGCAATGCAATGCAAAAAGTGCATAAATGTTATTCAGTGCACAGGCTTAAATCGTTTGTGCAAAGCAATGCAATGTTGCATAACATATGTTAGATCGTTTGTGCAATGCAATGCAAAATGTTATCTCTTTAATAAACATGGGAAGTAGTTAGTTCTGGAGTGCAATGCAATGCAATGCAAAAAGTGCATAGCCTATATGTTATTCTTCAGTGCACAGCGTTAGATCGTTTGTGCAATCCAATGCAATGCAACTTGTTATCCCTTTAATGAACATGGGAAGGAGTTAGTTCTGGTGTGCAATGCAATACAATGCATGCATTTACCCTATATGTTACTCTTCAGTGCACAAAGTTAGATCGTTTGTGCAATCCAATGCAAAATGTTATCTCTTTAATAAGCATTTGAAGGAGTTAGTTCTGGTGTGCAATGCAATGCAATGCAAAAAGTGCATAAATGTTATTCAGTGCACAGGCTTAAATCGTTTGTGCAAAGCAATGCAATGTTGCATAACATATGTTAGATCGTTTGTGCAATGCAATGCAAAATGTTATCTCTTTAATAAACATGGGAAGTAGTTAGTTCTGGAGTGCAATGCAATGCAATGCAAAAAGTGCATAGCCTATATGTTATTCTTCAGTGCACAGCGTTAGATCGTTTGTGCAATCCAATGCAATGCAACTTGTTATCCCTTTAATGAACATGGGAAGGAGTTAGTTCTGGTGTGCAATGCAATACAATGCATGCATTTACCCTATATGTTACTCTTCAGTGCACAACGTTAGATCGTTTGTGCAAAACAATGAAATGTTGCATAACATATGTTATCTCTTTAATGAACATGGGACGGAGTTAGTTCGGGTGTGCAATGCAATACAATGCATGCATTTAGCCTATATGTTATTCTTCATTGCACAACGTTAGATCGTTTGTGCAATGCAATGCAAAATGTTATCTCTTTAATTAACATTTGAAGGAGTTAGTTTTGGTGTGCAATGCAATGCAAAAAGTGCATAAATGTTATTCTTTAGTGCACAGTGTTAGATCGTTTGTGCAAAGCAATGCAATGTTGCATAACATATGTTATCTCTTCAATGAACATGGGAACGAGTTAGTTCGGGTGTACAATGCAACACAATGCATGCATTTAGCCTATATGTCATTCTTCAATGCACAACGTTAGATCGTTTGTGCAATCCAATGCAACAGGTTATCTCTTTAATAAACAATGAAGGAGTTAGTTCTTGTGTGCAATGCAATGCAATGCAATACAAAAAATGCATGGCCTATGTTACTCTTCAAGGCACAACGTTAGATAGTTTGTGCAAAGCAATACAACATCATTGCACCTTATCTCTTTAAAGAAAATGGGAATGATTTAGTTCTGGTGTGCAATGCAATGGAAGAATTGCATAGCCTACATTATTCTTCAATGCACAACGTTAGATCGTTTGTGCAATGCAAAATGTTATCTCTTTAATAAACATTTGAAGGAGTTAGTTCTGGTGTGCAATGCAATGCAATGCAAAAAGTGCATGAATGTTATTCTTTAGTGCATAGCGTTAGAGCGTTTGTGCAAAGCAATGCAATGTTGCATAAAATATGTTATCTCTTTACTGAACATGGGAAGAAGTTAGATCTGGAGTACAATGCAATGCAAAAAGTGCATGGCTATGTTACTATTCAATGCACAACGTCAGATCGTTTGTGCAATGCAATGCAACAACATTGCAACTTATCTCTTTAAAGAAAATGGGAATGAGTTAATTCTTGTGTGCAATGCAGTGCAAGAATTGCATAGCCTATATTATTCTTCAATGCACAACGTTAGATCGTTTGTGCAATGCAATGCAAACTGTTATCTCTTTAATAAACATGGGAATTAGTTAGTTCTGGAGTGCAATGCAATGCAATGCAATGCAAAAAGTGCATAGCCTATATGTTATTCTTCAGTGCACAGCGTTAGATCGTTTGTGCAATGCAATGCAATGCAACATGTTATCCCTTTAATGAACATGGGAAGGAGTTAGTTCTGGTGTGCAATGCAATACAATGCATGCATTTACCCTATATGTTACTCTTCAGTGCACAACGTTAGATTGTTTGTGCAAAACAATGAAATGTTGCATAACATATGTTATCTCTTTAATGAACATGGGACGGAGTTAGTTCGGGTGTGCAATGCAATACAATGCATGCATTTAGACTATATGTTATTCTTCATTGCACAACGTTAGATCGTTTGTGCAATGCAATGCAAAATGTTATCTCTTTAATTAACATTTGAAGGAGTTAGATCTGGAGTGCAATGCAATGCAAAAAGTGCATGGCTATGTTACTATTCAATGCACAACGTCAGATCCTTTGTGCAATGCAATGCAACAACATTGCAACTTATCTCTTTAAAGAAAATGGGAATGAGTTAATTCTTGTGTGCAATGCAATGCAAGAATTGCATAGCCTATATGTTATTCTTCAGTGCACAGCGTTAGATCGTTTGTGCAATGCAATGCAATGCAACATGTTATCCCTTTAATGAACATGGGAAGGAGTTAGTTCTGGTGTGCAATGCAATACAATGCATGCATTTACCCTATATGTTACTCTTCAGTGCACAACGTTAGATCGTTTGTGCAAAACAATGAAATGTTGCATAACATATGTTATCTCTTTAATGAACATGGGACGGAGTTAGTTCATTTGTGCAATGCAATACAATGCATGCATTTAGCCTATATTTTATTCTTCATTGCACAACGTTAGATCGTTTGTGCAATGCAATGCAAAATGTTATCTCTTTAATTAACATTTGAAGGAGTTAGTTTTGGTGTGCAATGCAATGCAAAAAGTGCATAAATGTTATTCTTTAGTGCACAGTGTTAGATCGTTTGTGCAAAGCAATGCAATGTTGCATAACATATGTTATCTCTTCAATGAACATGGGAACGAGTTAGTTCGGGTGTACAATGCAACACAATGCATGCATTTAGCCTATATGTCATTCTTCAATGCACAACGTTAGATCGTTTGTGCAATGCAATGCAAAATGTTATCTCTTTAATAAACATGGGAATTAGTTAGTTCTGGAGTGCAATGCAATGCAATGCAAAAAGTGCATAGCCTATATGTTATTCTTCAGTGCACAGCGTTAGATCGTTTGTGCAATGCATTGCAATGCAACATGTTATCCCTTTAATGAACATGGGAAGGAGTTAGTTCTGGTGTGCAATGCAATGCAATGCAAAAAGTGCATGAATGTTATTCTTTAGTGCACAGCGTTAGAGCGTTTGTGCAAAGCAATGCAATGTTGCATAAAATATGTTATCTCTTTATTGAACATGGGAAGGAGTTAGATCTGGAGTGCAATGCAATGCAAGGCTTTGTTACTATTCAATGCACAACGTTAGATCGTTTGTGCAAAGCAATACAACATCATTGCAACTTATCTCTTTAAAGAAAATAGGAATGAGTTAATTCTTGTGTGCAATGCAATGCAAGAATTGCATAGCCTATATTATTCTTCAATGCACAACGTTAGATCGTTTATGCAATGCAATGCAAAATGTTATCTCTTTAATAAACATTTGAAGGAGATAGTTCTGGTGTGCAATGCAATGCAATGCATAAAGTGCATAGCCTGTATGTTATTCTTCAATGCACAACGTAAGATCGTTTGTGCAATGCAATGGCAACAACACTTGTTATCTCTTTAATGAACATGGGAATAAATTAGATCTACTGTGCAATGCAATGCAATCCAAGAAGTGCATAGCCTATATGTTATTGTTCAGTGGACAACGTTAGATCCTTTGTGCAATGCAATGCAACAACATAAATGTTATATCTTTACTGAACATGGGAAGGAGTTAGTTCTGGTGTGCAATGTAATCCGAAAAGTACTTCATCTATATGTTTATTCTTCAGTGCATTCTATCGTTGCCCAACGGAATGAGTTAATTGTGTCCATTGTAAAGAAACAACTAGTGCAATGATTTTCCTTCACTGCACATTAACCTACTTATACATTCAGTCAACTGATGTTAACTTTCTATATATATTCTTCGACTCCTGATGTACGTAAGTACATATTTGACCAAAGTAACATATTTCTGGCCAAACAGTCCTCCATTTCTATACATACTCATTGACTCCCGATGATTCATAAGCCAATATAGATATCCATACAGATATGGCTTATGGCTTACCTTTTGAAATTATTTCTGCTCAAAGTGTCCTCAAAATTTTTCAAATTATGTAAAGTTATAGTCTCCTTCTGATGATAAATCAGCTATACAGAGGTCCTCTTTTGACCTCCTAAACATATTTCTGGCCAAAGAGTCCTCGATCTTGGGCTTTCTATACATACTCATAGACTCCTTCTGAAGATAAATCAGCTATACAGAGGTCCTCTTTTGACCTCCTAAACATATTTCTGGCCAAAGAGTCCTCGTTCTTGGGCTTTCTATACATACTCATAGACTCCTTCTGATGCTTCACAAGCCATATATATTTCCATATCTGACCTTTTGAACTTATTTGTGGTCAAAGTGTCCTTTAAAATTTTTCAAAATATATATAGTTATAGAATTCTTTTGATGATAAATCAGCTATTCAGAGGTCCCCTTTTGACCTCCTGAACATATTTCTGGCCAAAGAGTCCTAAAAGATTAATACAATAAATTCAGACTGATATCTTCGGATGTTATATCCTCCTGACAAAACTCCATATTTGACATACTGATTTTTTTTCTGGCCAAGGAGTATTCAAAACTTGGGCTTTCTATACATACTCCTTCTGATGCTTCATAAGCCATATACCTTTTGAACTTATTTGTGGTCAAAGGGTCCTCAAAAGTTTTAAACTATATAAAGTTATAGAATCCTTTTGATGATAAATCAGCTATTCAGAGGTTTTGACCTCCTGAACATATTTCTGGCAAAAGAGTCCTCGATCTTGGGCTTTCTATACATACTCATAGACTCCTTCTGATGAATCATAAGCCATATAGATGTCCATATCTGACCTTTTGAACTTATTTGTGTTCAAAGTGTCCTCAAAATTTTTCAAACTATATAAAGTTATAGAATCCTTTTGATGATAAATCAGCTTTTTAGAGGTTTTGACCTCTTGAACATATTTCTGGCCAAAGAGTCCTCGATCTTGGGCTTTCTATACATACTCATAGACTCCTTCTGATGCTTCATAAGCTATATAGATGTCCATATCTGACCTTTTGAACTTATTTGTGGTCAAAGTGTCCTCAAAATTGTTCAAACTATATAAAGTTATAGAATCCTTTTGATGATGAATCAGCTTTTTAGAGATTTTGACCTCGAACATATTTCTGGCCAAAGAGTCCTCGATCTTTGGCTTTCTATACATTCTCATAGACTCCTTCTGATGCATCTTAAGCCATATAGATGTCCATATCTGACCTTTTGAACTCATTTGTGGTCAAAGTGTCCTCAAAATTTTTCAAACTATATAAAGTCATAGAATTCATTTGATGATATATCAGCTATTCAGAGGTCCCCTTTTGACCTCCTGAACATATTTCTGGCCAAAGAGTCCACGATCTTGGGCTTTCTAAACATACTCATAGACTACTTCTGATGCTTCATAAGCCATATAGATGTGCATATCTGACCTTTTGAACTTATTTGTGGTCAAAGTGTTCTCAAAATTTTTTAAACTATATAAAGTTATAGACTCTTTCTAATGATAAATCAGCTATTCAAAGGTCCCCTTTTGACCTCCTGAACATATTTCTGGCCAAAGAGTCCTCAATCTTGGGCTTTCTATACATACTCATAGACTCCTTCTGATGCTTCATAAGCCATATTGTGCATATAAGCCATATATTTGTCCATATCTGACCTTTTGAACTTATTTGTGTTCAAAGTGTCCTCAAAATTTTTCAAACTATATAAAGTTAAAGAATTCTTTTGATGATAAATCAGCTTTTTAGAGGTTTTGACCTCTTGAACATATTTCTGGCCAAAGAGTCCTCGATCTTGGGCTTTCTATACATACTCATAGACTCATTTTTCAAACTATATAAAGTAATAGAATTCTTTTTATGATAAACCAGCTATTCAGAGGTCCCCTTTTGACCTCCTGAACATATTTCTGGCCAAGGAGTCCTCGATCTTGGGCTTTCTATACATACTCATAGACTCCTTCTGATGCATCATAAGCCATATAGATGTCCATATCTGACCTTTTGAACTTATTTGTGGTCAAAGTGTCCTCAAAATTTTTCAAACTATATAAAGTTATAGAATTATTTTTAGGATAAATCAGCTATTCAGAGGTCCCATTTTGACCTCCTGAACATATTTCTGGCCAAAGAGTCCTCGATCTTGGGCTTTCTATACATACTCATAGACTCCTTCTGATGCTTCATAAGCCATATATATGTCCATATCTGACCTTTTGAACTTATTTGTGGTCAAAGTGTCCTCAAAATTTTTCAAACTATATAAAGTTATAGACTCCTTTTGATGTTAAATCAGCTATTCATGGGGCCCCTTTTGACCTCCTGAACATATTTCTGGCCAAAGAGTCCTCGATCTTGGGCTTTCTATACATACTCATAGACTCCTTTTGATGCTTCATAAGCCATATATATGTCCATATCTGACCTTTTGAACTTATTTGTGGTCAAAGTGTCCTCAAAATTTTTCAAACTATATAAAGTTACAGAATCCTTTTGATGATAAATCAGCTATTCAGAGGTTTTGACCCCCTGAACATATTTCTGGCCAAAGAGTCCTCGATCTTGGGCTTTATACATACTCATAGACTCCTTCTGATGCTTCATAAGCTATATAGATGTCCATATCTGACCTTTTGAACTTATTTGTGGTCAAAGTGTCCTCAAAACTGTTCAAACTATATAAAGTTACAGAATCCTTTTGATGATAAATCAGCTATTCATAGGTTTTGACCTCCTGAACATATTTTTGGCCAAAGAGTCCTCGATCTTGGGCTTTCTATACATACTCATAGACTCCTTCTGATGCATCATATGCCATATATATGTCCATATCTGACCTTTTGAACTTATTTGTGGTCAAAGTGTCCTCAAAATTTTTCAAGCTATATAAAGTTATGGTATTCTTTTTATGATACATCAGCTATTCAAAGGTCGCCTTTTGACCTCCTGAACATATTTCTGTCCAAAGAGTCCTCGATCTTGGACTTTCTATACATACTCATAGACTCCTTCTGATGCTTCATAAGCCATATAAATATCCATATCTGACCTTTTGAACTTATTTGTGGTCAAAGTGTCCTCAAAATTTTTCAAACTATATAAAGTTATAGAATCGTTTTGATGATAAATCAGCTATTCAGAAGTTTTGACCTCCTCAACATATTTCTGGCCAAAGAGTCCTCGATCTTGGGCTTTCTATACATACTCATAGACTCCTTCTGATGCATCATATGCCATATAGATGTCCATATCTGACCTTTTGAACTTATTTGTGGTCAAAGTGTCCTCAAACTTTTTCAAACTATATAAAGTTATAGAATCCTTTTGATGATAAATCAGCTATTCAGAAGTTTTGAGCTCCTGAACATATTTCTGGCCAAAGAGTCCCTCGATCTTTGGCTTTCTATACATACGCATAGACTCCTTCTGATGCATCTTAAGCCATATAGATGTCCATATCTGACCTTTTGAACTCATTTGTGGTCAAAGTGTCCTCAAAATTTTTCAAACTATATAAAGTCATAGAATTCATTTGATGATATATCAGCTATTCAGAGGTCCCCTTTTGACCTCCTGAAGATATTTCTGGCCAAAGAGTCTCGATCTTGGGCTTTCTAAACATACTCATAGACTCCTTCTGATGCTTCATAAGCCATATTGTGAATATAAGCCATATATTTGTCCATATCTGACCTTTTGAACTTATTTGTGTTCAAAGTGTCCTCAAAATTTTTCAAACTATATAAAGTTAAAGAATTCTTTTGATGATAAATCAGCTTTTTAGAGGTTTTGACCTCTTGAACATATTTCTGGCCAAAGAGTCCTCGATCTTGGGCTTTCTATACATACTCATAGACTCATTTTTCAAACTATATAAAGTAATAGAATTCTTTTTATGATAAATCAGCTATTCAGAGGTCCCCTTTTGACCTCCTGAACATATTTCTGGCCAAAGAGTCCTCGATCTTGGGCTTTCTATACATACTCATAGACTCCTTCTGATGCATCATAAGCCATATATATGTCCATATCTGACCTTTTGAACTTATTTGTGGTCAAAGTGTCCTCAAAATTTTTCAAACTATATAAAGTTACAGAATCCTTTTGATGATAAATCAGCTATTCAGAGGTTTTGACCTCCTGAACATATTTCTGGCCAAAGAGTCCTCGATCTTGGGCTTTATACATACTCATAGACTCCTTCTGATGCTTCATAAGCTATATAGATGTCCATATCTGACCTTTTGAACTTATTTGTGGTCAAAGTGTCCTCAAAACTGTTCAAACTATATAAAGTTACAGAATCCTTTTGATGATAAATCAGCTATTCATAGGTTTTGACCTCCTGAACATATTTTTGGCCAAAGAGTCCTCGATCTTGGGCTTTCTATACATACTCATAGACTCCTTCTGATGCATCATATGCCATATATATGTCCATATCTGACCTTTTGAACTTATTTGTGGTCAAAGTGTCCTCAAAATTTTTCAAGCTATATAAAGTTATGGTATTCTTTTTATGATACATCAGCTATTCAAAGGTCGCCTTTTGACCTCCTGAACATATTTCTGTCCAAAGAGTCCTCGATCTTGGACTTTCTATACATACTCATAGACTCCTTCTGATGCTTCATAAGCCATATAAATATCCATATCTGACCTTTTGAACTTATTTGTGGTCAAAGTGTCCTCAAAATTTTTCAAACTATATAAAGTTATAGAATCGTTTTGATGATAAATCAGCTATTCAGAAGTTTTGACCTCCTCAACATATTTCTGGCCAAAGAGTCCTCGATCTTGGGCTTTCTATACATACTCATAGACTCCTTCTGATGCATCATATGCCATATAGATGTCCATATCTGACCTTTTGAACTTATTTGTGGTCAAAGTGTCCTCAAAATTTTTCAAACTATATAAAGTTATAGAATCCTTTTGATGATAAATCAGCTATTCAGAAGTTTTGAGCTCCTGAACATATTTCTGGCCAAAGAGTCCCTCGATCTTTGGCTTTCTATACATACGCATAGACTCCTTCTGATGCATCTTAAGCCATATAGATGTCCATATCTGACCTTTTGAACTCATTTGTGGTCAAAGGGTCCTCAAAATTTTTCAAACTATATAAAGTCATAGAATTCATTTGATGATATATCAGCTATTCAGAGGTCCCCTTTTGACCTCCTGAAGATATTTCTGGCCAAAGAGTCTCGATCTTGAGCTTTCTAAACATACTCATAGACTCCTTCTGATGCTTCATAAGCCATATTGTGCATATAAGCCATATATTTGTCCATATCTGACCTTTTGAACTTATTTGTGTTCAAAGTGTCCTCAAAATTTTTCAAACTATATAAAGTTAAAGAATTCTTTTGATGATAAATCAGCTTTTTAGAGGTTTTGACCTCTTGAACATATTTCTGGCCAAAGAGTCCTCGATCTTGGGCTTTCTATACATACTCATAGACTCATTTTTCAAACTATATAAAGTAATAGAATTCTTTTTATGATAAATCAGCTATTCAGAGGTCCCCTTTTGACCTCCTGAACATATTTCTGGCCAAAGAGTCCTCGATCTTGGGCTTTCTATACATACTCATAGACTCCTTCTGATGCATCATAAGCCATATAGATGTCCATATCTGACCTTTTGAACTTATTTGTGGTCAAAGTGTCCTCAAAATTTTTCAAACTATATAAAGTTATAGAATTATTTTTAGGATAAATCAGCTATTCAGAGGTCCCATTTTGACCTCCTGAACATATTTCTGGCCAAAGAGTCCTCGATCTTGGGCTTTCTATACATACTCATTTTTCTGATGATTCATAAGCCATATATATGTCCATATCTGACCTTTTGAACTTATTTGTGGTCAAAGTGTCCTCAAAATTTTTCAAACCATATAAAGTTATAGACTCCTTTTGATATTAAATCAGCTATTCATGGGGCCCCTTTTGACCTCCTGAACATATTTCTGGCCAAAGAGTCCTCGATCTTGGGCTTTCTATACATACTCATAGACTCCTTTTGATGCTTCATAAGCCATATATATGTCCATATCTGACCTTTTGAACTTATTTGTGGTCAAAGTGTCCTCAAAATTTTTCAAACTATATAAAGTTATAGAATCCTTTTGATAATAAATCAGCTATTCAGAGGTTTTGACCTCCTGAACATATTTCTGGCCAAAGAGTCCTCGATCTTGGGCTTTATACATACTCATAGACTCCTTCTGATGCTTCACAAGCTATATAGATGTCCATATCTGACCTTTTGAACTTATTTGTGGTCAAAGTGTCCTCAAAACTGTTCAAACTATATAAAGTTATAGACTCTTTCTAATGATAAATCAGCTATTCAAAGGTCCCCTTTTGACCTACTGAACATATTTCTGGCCAAAGAGTCCTCAATCTTGGGCTTTCTATACATACTCATAGACTCCTTCTGATGCTTCATAAGCCATATTGTCCATATAAGCCATATATTTGTCCATATCTGACCTTTTGAACTTATTTGTGTTCAAAGTGTCCTCAAAATTTTTCAAACTATATAAAGTTAAAGAATTCTTTTGATGATAAATCAGCTTTTTAGAGGTTTTGACCTCTTGAACATATTTCTGGCCAAAGAGTCCTCGATCTTGGGCTTTCTATACATACTCATAGACTCATTTTTCAAACTATATAAAGTAATAGAATTCTTTTTATGATAAATAAGCTATTCAGAGGTCCCCTTTTGACCTCCTGAACATATTTCTGGCCAAAGAGTCCTCGATCTTGGGCTTTCTATACATACTCATAGACTCCTTCTGATGCTTCATAAGCCATATAGATGTCCATATCTGACCTTTTGAACTTATTTGTGGTCAAAGTGTCCTCAAAATTTTTCAAACTATATAAAGTTATAGAATTCTTTTGATGATAAATCACCTATTCAGAGGTCCCCTTTTGACCTCCTGAACATATTTCTGGCCAAAGAGTCCTCGATCTTGGGCTTTCTATACATACTCATAGACTCCTTCTGATGCATCATAAGCCATATAGATGTCCATATCTGACCTTTTGAACTTATTTGTGTTCAAAGTGTCCTCAAAATTTTTCAAAATATATAAAGTTATAGAATCCTTTTTATGATAAATCAGCTATTCAGAGGTCGCCTTTTGACCTCCTGAATATATTTCTGGCCAAAGAGTCCTCGATCTTGGGCTTTCTATACATACTCATAGACTCCTTCTTATGCATCATAAGCCATATAAATATCCATATCTGACCTTTAGAACTTATTTGTGGTCAAAGTGTCCTCAAAATTGTTCAAACTATATAAAGTTATAGAATCCTTTTGATGATAAATCAGCTATTCAGAAGTTTTGACCTCCTGAACATATTTTTGGCCAAAGAGTCCTCGATCTTGGGCTTTCTATACATACTCATAGACTCCTTCTGATGCATCATATGCCATATAGATGTCCATATCTGACCTTTTGAACTTATTTGTGGTCAAAGTGTCCTCAAAATTTTTCAAACTATATAAAGTTATAGAATCCTTTTGAAGATAAATCAGCTTTTTAGAGGTTTTGACCTCCTGAACATATTTCTGGCCAAAGAGTCCTCGATCTTTGGCTTTCTATACATACTCATAGACTCCTTCTGATGCATCTTAAGCCATATAGATGTCCATATCTGACCTTTTGAACTCATTTGTGGTCAAAGTGTCCTCAAAATTTTTTAAACTATATAAAGTCATAGAATTCATTTGATGATATATCAGCTATTCAGAGGTCCCCTTTTGACCTCCTGAACATATTTCTGGCCAAAGAGTCCTCGATCTTGGGCTTTCTAAACATACTCATAGACTCCTTCTGATGTTTCATAAGCCATATAGATGTGCATATCTGACCTTTTGAACTTATTTGTGGTCAAAGTGTTCTCAACATTTTTTAAACTATATAAAGTTATAGACTCTTTCTAATGATAAATCAGTTATTCAAAGGTCCCCTTTTGACCTCCTGAACATATTTCTGGCCAAAGAGTCCTCAATCTTGGGCTTTCTATACATACTCATAGACTCCTTCTGATGCTTCATAAGCCATATTGTCCATATAAGCCATATATTTGTCCATATCTGACCTTTTGAACTTATTTGTGTTCAAAGTGTCCTCAAAATTTTTCAAACTATATAAAGTTAAAGAATTCTTTTGATGATAAATCAGCTTTTTATAGGTTTTGACCTCTTGAACATATTTCTGGCCAAAGAGTCCTCGATCTTGGGCTTTCTATACATACTCATAGACTCATTTTTCAAACTATATAAAGTAATAGAATTCTTTTTATGATAAATCAGCTATTCAGAAGTCCCCTTTTGACCTCCTGAACATATTTCTGGCCAAAGAGTCCTCGATCTTGGGCTTTCTATACATACTCATAGACTCCTTCTGATGCATCATAAGCCACATAGATGTCCATATCTGACCTTTTGAACTTATTTGTGGTCAAAGTGTCCTCAACATTTTTCAAACTATATAAAGTTATAGAATTAATTTTATGATAAATCAGCTATTCAGAGGTCCCATTTTGACCTCCTGAACATATTTCTGGCCAAAGAGTCCTCGATCTTGGGCTTTCTATACATACTCATAGACGCCTTCTGATGCTTCATAAGCCATATAGATGTCCATATCTGACCTTCTGAACTTATTTGTGGTCAAAGTGTCCTCAAAATTTTTCAAAATATATAAAGTTATAGAATCCTTTTGATGATAAATCAGCTATTCAGAGGTCCCATTTTGACCTCCTGAACATATTTCTGGCCAAAGAGTCCTCGATCTTGGGCTTTCTATACATACTCATAGACTCCTTCTGATGCTTCATAAGCCATATATATATGTCCACATCTGACCTTTTGAACTTATTTCTGGTCAAAGGGTCCTCAAAATTTTTCAAACTATATAAAGTTATAGAATTCTTCTGATGATAAATCATCTATTCAGAGGTCCCCTTTTGACCTACTGAACATATTTCTGGCCAAAGAGTCCTCGATCTTTGGCTTTCTATACATACTCATAGACTCCTTCTGATGCATCTTAAGCCATATAGATGTCCATATCTCACCTTTTGAACTCATTTGTGGTCAAAGTGTCCTCAAAATTTTTCAAACTATATAAAGTCATAGAATTCATTTGATGATATATCAGCTATTCAGAGGTCCCCTTTTGACCTCCTGAACATATTTCTGGCCAAAGAGTCCTCGATCTTGGGCTTTCTAAACATACTCATAGACTCCTTCTGATGCTTCATAAGCCATATAGATGTGCATATCTGACCTTTTGAACTTATTTGTGGTCAAAGTGTTCTCAAAATTTTTTGAACTATATAAAGTTATAGACTCTTTCTAATGATAAATCAGCTATTCAAAGGTCCCCTTTTGACCTACTGAACATATTTCTGGCCAAAGAGTCCTCAATCTTGGGCTTTCTATACATACTCATAGACTCCTTCTGATGCTTCATAAGCCATATTGTCCATATAAGCCATATATTTGTCCATATCTCACCTTTTGAACTTATTTGTGTTCAAAGTGTCCTCAACATTTTTCAAACTATATAAAGTTAAAGAATTCTTTTGATGATAAATCAGCTTTTTAGAGGTTTTGACCTCTTGAACATATTTCTGGCCAAAGAGTCCTCGATCTTGGGCTTTCTATACATACTCATAGACTCCTTCAGATGCTTCATAAGCCATATATATGTCCATATCTGACCTTTTGAACTTATTTGTGGTCAAAGTGTCCTCAAAATTTTTCAAACCATATAAAGTTATAGACTCCTTTTGATATTAAATCAGCTATTCATGGGGCCCCTTTTGACCTCCTGAACATATTTCTGGCCAAAGAGTCCTCGATCTTGGGCTTTCTATACATACTCATAGACTCCTTCTGATGCATCATATGCCATATAGATGTCCATATCTGACCTTTTGAACTTATTTGTGGTCAAAGTGTCCTCAAAATTTTTCAAACTATATAAAGTTATAGAATCCTTTTGATGATAAATCAGCTATTCAGAAGTTTTGAGCTCCTGAACATATTTCTGGCCAAAGAGTCCCTCGATCTTTGGCTTTCTATACATACGCATAGACTCCTTCTGATGCATCTTAAGCCATATAGATGTCCATATCTGACCTTTTGAACTCATTTGTGGTCAAAGGGTCCTCAAAATTTTTCAAACTATATAAAGTCATAGAATTCATTTGATGATATATCAGCTATTCAGAGGTCCCCTTTTGACCTCCTGAAGATATTTCTGGCCAAAGAGTCTCGATCTTGAGCTTTCTAAACATACTCATAGACTCCTTCTGATGCTTCATAAGCCATATTGTGCATATAAGCCATATATTTGTCCATATCTGACCTTTTGAACTTATTTGTGTTCAAAGTGTCCTCAAAATTTTTCAAACTATATAAAGTTAAAGAATTCTTTTGATGATAAATCAGCTTTTTAGAGGTTTTGACCTCTTGAACATATTTCTGGCCAAAGAGTCCTCGATCTTGGGCTTTCTATACATACTCATAGACTCATTTTTCAAACTATATAAAGTAATAGAATTCTTTTTATGATAAATCAGCTATTCAGAGGTCCCCTTTTGACCTCCTGAACATATTTCTGGCCAAAGAGTCCTCGATCTTGGGCTTTCTATACATACTCATAGACTCCTTCTGATGCATCATAAGCCATATAGATGTCCATATCTGACCTTTTGAACTTATTTGTGGTCAAAGTGTCCTCAAAATTTTTCAAACTATATAAAGTTATAGAATTATTTTTAGGATAAATCAGCTATTCAGAGGTCCCATTTTGACCTCCTGAACATATTTCTGGCCAAAGAGTCCTCGATCTTGGGCTTTCTATACATACTCATTTTTCTGATGATTCATAAGCCATATATATGTCCATATCTGACCTTTTGAACTTATTTGTGGTCAAAGTGTCCTCAAAATTTTTCAAACCATATAAAGTTATAGACTCCTTTTGATATTAAATCAGCTATTCATGGGGCCCCTTTTGACCTCCTGAACATATTTCTGGCCAAAGAGTCCTCGATCTTGGGCTTTCTATACATACTCATAGACTCCTTTTGATGCTTCATAAGCCATATATATGTCCATATCTGACCTTTTGAACTTATTTGTGGTCAAAGTGTCCTCAAAATTTTTCAAACTATATAAAGTTATAGAATCCTTTTGATAATAAATCAGCTATTCAGAGGTTTTGACCTCCTGAACATATTTCTGGCCAAAGAGTCCTCGATCTTGGGCTTTATACATACTCATAGACTCCTTCTGATGCTTCACAAGCTATATAGATGTCCATATCTGACCTTTTGAACTTATTTGTGGTCAAAGTGTCCTCAAAACTGTTCAAACTATATAAAGTTATAGACTCTTTCTAATGATAAATCAGCTATTCAAAGGTCCCCTTTTGACCTACTGAACATATTTCTGGCCAAAGAGTCCTCAATCTTGGGCTTTCTATACATACTCATAGACTCCTTCTGATGCTTCATAAGCCATATTGTCCATATAAGCCATATATTTGTCCATATCTGACCTTTTGAACTTATTTGTGTTCAAAGTGTCCTCAAAATTTTTCAAACTATATAAAGTTAAAGAATTCTTTTGATGATAAATCAGCTTTTTAGAGGTTTTGACCTCTTGAACATATTTCTGGCCAAAGAGTCCTCGATCTTGGGCTTTCTATACATACTCATAGACTCATTTTTCAAACTATATAAAGTAATAGAATTCTTTTTATGATAAATAAGCTATTCAGAGGTCCCCTTTTGACCTCCTGAACATATTTCTGGCCAAAGAGTCCTCGATCTTGGGCTTTCTATACATACTCATAGACTCCTTCTGATGCTTCATAAGCCATATAGATGTCCATATCTGACCTTTTGAACTTATTTGTGGTCAAAGTGTCCTCAAAATTTTTCAAACTATATAAAGTTATAGAATTCTTTTGATGATAAATCACCTATTCAGAGGTCCCCTTTTGACCTCCTGAACATATTTCTGGCCAAAGAGTCCTCGATCTTGGGCTTTCTATACATACTCATAGACTCCTTCTGATGCATCATAAGCCATATAGATGTCCATATCTGACCTTTTGAACTTATTTGTGTTCAAAGTGTCCTCAAAATTTTTCAAAATATATAAAGTTATAGAATCCTTTTTATGATAAATCAGCTATTCAGAGGTCGCCTTTTGACCTCCTGAATATATTTCTGGCCAAAGAGTCCTCGATCTTGGGCTTTCTATACATACTCATAGACTCCTTCTTATGCATCATAAGCCATATAAATATCCATATCTGACCTTTAGAACTTATTTGTGGTCAAAGTGTCCTCAAAATTGTTCAAACTATATAAAGTTATAGAATCCTTTTGATGATAAATCAGCTATTCAGAAGTTTTGACCTCCTGAACATATTTTTGGCCAAAGAGTCCTCGATCTTGGGCTTTCTATACATACTCATAGACTCCTTCTGATGCATCATATGCCATATAGATGTCCATATCTGACCTTTTGAACTTATTTGTGGTCAAAGTGTCCTCAAAATTTTTCAAACTATATAAAGTTATAGAATCCTTTTGAAGATAAATCAGCTTTTTAGAGGTTTTGACCTCCTGAACATATTTCTGGCCAAAGAGTCCTCGATCTTTGGCTTTCTATACATACTCATAGACTCCTTCTGATGCATCTTAAGCCATATAGATGTCCATATCTGACCTTTTGAACTCATTTGTGGTCAAAGTGTCCTCAAAATTTTTTAAACTATATAAAGTCATAGAATTCATTTGATGATATATCAGCTATTCAGAGGTCCCCTTTTGACCTCCTGAACATATTTCTGGCCAAAGAGTCCTCGATCTTGGGCTTTCTAAACATACTCATAGACTCCTTCTGATGTTTCATAAGCCATATAGATGTGCATATCTGACCTTTTGAACTTATTTGTGGTCAAAGTGTTCTCAACATTTTTTAAACTATATAAAGTTATAGACTCTTTCTAATGATAAATCAGTTATTCAAAGGTCCCCTTTTGACCTCCTGAACATATTTCTGGCCAAAGAGTCCTCAATCTTGGGCTTTCTATACATACTCATAGACTCCTTCTGATGCTTCATAAGCCATATTGTCCATATAAGCCATATATTTGTCCATATCTGACCTTTTGAACTTATTTGTGTTCAAAGTGTCCTCAAAATTTTTCAAACTATATAAAGTTAAAGAATTCTTTTGATGATAAATCAGCTTTTTATAGGTTTTGACCTCTTGAACATATTTCTGGCCAAAGAGTCCTCGATCTTGGGCTTTCTATACATACTCATAGACTCATTTTTCAAACTATATAAAGTAATAGAATTCTTTTTATGATAAATCAGCTATTCAGAAGTCCCCTTTTGACCTCCTGAACATATTTCTGGCCAAAGAGTCCTCGATCTTGGGCTTTCTATACATACTCATAGACTCCTTCTGATGCATCATAAGCCACATAGATGTCCATATCTGACCTTTTGAACTTATTTGTGGTCAAAGTGTCCTCAACATTTTTCAAACTATATAAAGTTATAGAATTAATTTTATGATAAATCAGCTATTCAGAGGTCCCATTTTGACCTCCTGAACATATTTCTGGCCAAAGAGTCCTCGATCTTGGGCTTTCTATACATACTCATAGACGCCTTCTGATGCTTCATAAGCCATATAGATGTCCATATCTGACCTTCTGAACTTATTTGTGGTCAAAGTGTCCTCAAAATTTTTCAAAATATATAAAGTTATAGAATCCTTTTGATGATAAATCAGCTATTCAGAGGTCCCATTTTGACCTCCTGAACATATTTCTGGCCAAAGAGTCCTCGATCTTGGGCTTTCTATACATACTCATAGACTCCTTCTGATGCTTCATAAGCCATATATATATGTCCACATCTGACCTTTTGAACTTATTTCTGGTCAAAGGGTCCTCAAAATTTTTCAAACTATATAAAGTTATAGAATTCTTCTGATGATAAATCATCTATTCAGAGGTCCCCTTTTGACCTACTGAACATATTTCTGGCCAAAGAGTCCTCGATCTTTGGCTTTCTATACATACTCATAGACTCCTTCTGATGCATCTTAAGCCATATAGATGTCCATATCTCACCTTTTGAACTCATTTGTGGTCAAAGTGTCCTCAAAATTTTTCAAACTATATAAAGTCATAGAATTCATTTGATGATATATCAGCTATTCAGAGGTCCCCTTTTGACCTCCTGAACATATTTCTGGCCAAAGAGTCCTCGATCTTGGGCTTTCTAAACATACTCATAGACTCCTTCTGATGCTTCATAAGCCATATAGATGTGCATATCTGACCTTTTGAACTTATTTGTGGTCAAAGTGTTCTCAAAATTTTTTGAACTATATAAAGTTATAGACTCTTTCTAATGATAAATCAGCTATTCAAAGGTCCCCTTTTGACCTACTGAACATATTTCTGGCCAAAGAGTCCTCAATCTTGGGCTTTCTATACATACTCATAGACTCCTTCTGATGCTTCATAAGCCATATTGTCCATATAAGCCATATATTTGTCCATATCTCACCTTTTGAACTTATTTGTGTTCAAAGTGTCCTCAACATTTTTCAAACTATATAAAGTTAAAGAATTCTTTTGATGATAAATCAGCTTTTTAGAGGTTTTGACCTCTTGAACATATTTCTGGCCAAAGAGTCCTCGATCTTGGGCTTTCTATACATACTCATAGACTCCTTCAGATGCTTCATAAGCCATATATATGTCCATATCTGACCTTTTGAACTTATTTGTGGTCAAAGTGTCCTCAAAATTTTTCAAACCATATAAAGTTATAGACTCCTTTTGATATTAAATCAGCTATTCATGGGGCCCCTTTTGACCTCCTGAACATATTTCTGGCCAAAGAGTCCTCGATCTTGGGCTTTCTATACATACTCATAGACTCCTTTTGATGCTTCATAAGCCATATATATGTCCATATCTGACCTTTTGAACTTATTTGTGGTCAAAGTGTCCTCAAAATTTTTCAAACTATATAAAGTTATAGAATCCTTTTGATAATAAATCAGCTATTCAGAGGTTTTGACCTCCTGAACATATTTCTGGCCAAAGAGTCCTCGATCTTGGGCTTTATACATACTCATAGACTCCTTCTGATGCTTCACAAGCTATATAGATGTCCATATCTGACCTTTTGAACTTATTTGTGGTCAAAGTGTCCTCAAAACTGTTCAAACTATATAAAGTTATAGACTCTTTCTAATGATAAATCAGCTATTCAAAGGTCCCCTTTTGACCTACTGAACATATTTCTGGCCAAAGAGTCCTCAATCTTGGGCTTTCTATACATACTCATAGACTCCTTCTGATGCTTCATAAGCCATATTGTCCATATAAGCCATATATTTGTCCATATCTGACCTTTTGAACTTATTTGTGTTCAAAGTGTCCTCAAAATTTTTCAAACTATATAAAGTTAAAGAATTCTTTTGATGATAAATCAGCTTTTTAGAGGTTTTGACCTCTTGAACATATTTCTGGCCAAAGAGTCCTCGATCTTGGGCTTTCTATACATACTCATAGACTCATTTTTCAAACTATATAAAGTAATAGAATTCTTTTTATGATAAATAAGCTATTCAGAGGTCCCCTTTTGACCTCCTGAACATATTTCTGGCCAAAGAGTCCTCGATCTTGGGCTTTCTATACATACTCATAGACTCCTTCTGATGCTTCATAAGCCATATAGATGTCCATATCTGACCTTTTGAACTTATTTGTGGTCAAAGTGTCCTCAAAATTTTTCAAACTATATAAAGTTATAGAATTCTTTTGATGATAAATCACCTATTCAGAGGTCCCCTTTTGACCTCCTGAACATATTTCTGGCCAAAGAGTCCTCGATCTTGGGCTTTCTATACATACTCATAGACTCCTTCTGATGCATCATAAGCCATATAGATGTCCATATCTGACCTTTTGAACTTATTTGTGTTCAAAGTGTCCTCAAAATTTTTCAAACTATATAAAGTTAAAGAATTCTTTTGATGATAAATCAGCTTTTTAGAGGTTTTGACCTCTTGAACATATTTCTGGCCAAAGAGTCCTCGATCTTGGGCTTTCTATACATACTCATAGACTCATTTTTCAAACTATATAAAGTAATAGAATTCTTTTTATGATAAATAAGCTATTCAGAGGTCCCCTTTTGACCTCCTGAACATATTTCTGGCCAAAGAGTCCTCGATCTTGGGCTTTCTATACATACTCATAGACTCCTTCTGATGCTTCATAAGCCATATAGATGTCCATATCTGACCTTTTGAACTTATTTGTGGTCAAAGTGTCCTCAAAATTTTTCAAACTATATAAAGTTATAGAATTCTTTTGATGATAAATCACCTATTCAGAGGTCCCCTTTTGACCTCCTGAACATATTTCTGGCCAAAGAGTCCTCGATCTTGGGCTTTCTATACATACTCATAGACTCCTTCTGATGCATCATAAGCCATATAGATGTCCATATCTGACCTTTTGAACTTATTTGTGTTCAAAGTGTCCTCAAAATTTTTCAAAATATATAAAGTTATAGAATCCTTTTTATGATAAATCAGCTATTCAGAGGTCGCCTTTTGACCTCCTGAATATATTTCTGGCCAAAGAGTCCTCGATCTTGGGCTTTCTATACATACTCATAGACTCCTTCTTATGCATCATAAGCCATATAAATATCCATATCTGACCTTTAGAACTTATTTGTGGTCAAAGTGTCCTCAAAATTGTTCAAACTATATAAAGTTATAGAATCCTTTTGATGATAAATCAGCTATTCAGAAGTTTTGACCTCCTGAACATATTTTTGGCCAAAGAGTCCTCGATCTTGGGCTTTCTATACATACTCATAGACTCCTTCTGATGCATCATATGCCATATAGATGTCCATATCTGACCTTTTGAACTTATTTGTGGTCAAAGTGTCCTCAAAATTTTTCAAACTATATAAAGTTATAGAATCCTTTTGAAGATAAATCAGCTTTTTAGAGGTTTTGACCTCCTGAACATATTTCTGGCCAAAGAGTCCTCGATCTTTGGCTTTCTATACATACTCATAGACTCCTTCTGATGCATCTTAAGCCATATAGATGTCCATATCTGACCTTTTGAACTCATTTGTGGTCAAAGTGTCCTCAAAATTTTTTAAACTATATAAAGTCATAGAATTCATTTGATGATATATCAGCTATTCAGAGGTCCCCTTTTGACCTCCTGAACATATTTCTGGCCAAAGAGTCCTCGATCTTGGGCTTTCTAAACATACTCATAGACTCCTTCTGATGTTTCATAAGCCATATAGATGTGCATATCTGACCTTTTGAACTTATTTGTGGTCAAAGTGTTCTCAACATTTTTTAAACTATATAAAGTTATAGACTCTTTCTAATGATAAATCAGTTATTCAAAGGTCCCCTTTTGACCTCCTGAACATATTTCTGGCCAAAGAGTCCTCAATCTTGGGCTTTCTATACATACTCATAGACTCCTTCTGATGCTTCATAAGCCATATTGTCCATATAAGCCATATATTTGTCCATATCTGACCTTTTGAACTTATTTGTGTTCAAAGTGTCCTCAAAATTTTTCAAACTATATAAAGTTAAAGAATTCTTTTGATGATAAATCAGCTTTTTATAGGTTTTGACCTCTTGAACATATTTCTGGCCAAAGAGTCCTCGATCTTGGGCTTTCTATACATACTCATAGACTCATTTTTCAAACTATATAAAGTAATAGAATTCTTTTTATGATAAATCAGCTATTCAGAAGTCCCCTTTTGACCTCCTGAACATATTTCTGGCCAAAGAGTCCTCGATCTTGGGCTTTCTATACATACTCATAGACTCCTTCTGATGCATCATAAGCCACATAGATGTCCATATCTGACCTTTTGAACTTATTTGTGGTCAAAGTGTCCTCAACATTTTTCAAACTATATAAAGTTATAGAATTAATTTTATGATAAATCAGCTATTCAGAGGTCCCATTTTGACCTCCTGAACATATTTCTGGCCAAAGAGTCCTCGATCTTGGGCTTTCTATACATACTCATAGACGCCTTCTGATGCTTCATAAGCCATATAGATGTCCATATCTGACCTTCTGAACTTATTTGTGGTCAAAGTGTCCTCAAAATTTTTCAAAATATATAAAGTTATAGAATCCTTTTGATGATAAATCAGCTATTCAGAGGTCCCATTTTGACCTCCTGAACATATTTCTGGCCAAAGAGTCCTCGATCTTGGGCTTTCTATACATACTCATAGACTCCTTCTGATGCTTCATAAGCCATATATATATGTCCACATCTGACCTTTTGAACTTATTTCTGGTCAAAGGGTCCTCAAAATTTTTCAAACTATATAAAGTTATAGAATTCTTCTGATGATAAATCATCTATTCAGAGGTCCCCTTTTGACCTACTGAACATATTTCTGGCCAAAGAGTCCTCGATCTTTGGCTTTCTATACATACTCATAGACTCCTTCTGATGCATCTTAAGCCATATAGATGTCCATATCTCACCTTTTGAACTCATTTGTGGTCAAAGTGTCCTCAAAATTTTTCAAACTATATAAAGTCATAGAATTCATTTGATGATATATCAGCTATTCAGAGGTCCCCTTTTGACCTCCTGAACATATTTCTGGCCAAAGAGTCCTCGATCTTGGGCTTTCTAAACATACTCATAGACTCCTTCTGATGCTTCATAAGCCATATAGATGTGCATATCTGACCTTTTGAACTTATTTGTGGTCAAAGTGTTCTCAAAATTTTTTGAACTATATAAAGTTATAGACTCTTTCTAATGATAAATCAGCTATTCAAAGGTCCCCTTTTGACCTACTGAACATATTTCTGGCCAAAGAGTCCTCAATCTTGGGCTTTCTATACATACTCATAGACTCCTTCTGATGCTTCATAAGCCATATTGTCCATATAAGCCATATATTTGTCCATATCTCACCTTTTGAACTTATTTGTGTTCAAAGTGTCCTCAACATTTTTCAAACTATATAAAGTTAAAGAATTCTTTTGATGATAAATCAGCTTTTTAGAGGTTTTGACCTCTTGAACATATTTCTGGCCAAAGAGTCCTCGATCTTGGGCTTTCTATACATACTCATAGACTCCTTCAGATGCTTCATAAGCCATATATATGTCCATATCTGACCTTTTGAACTTATTTGTGGTCAAAGTGTCCTCAAAATTTTTCAAACCATATAAAGTTATAGACTCCTTTTGATATTAAATCAGCTATTCATGGGGCCCCTTTTGACCTCCTGAACATATTTCTGGCCAAAGAGTCCTCGATCTTGGGCTTTCTATACATACTCATAGACTCCTTTTGATGCTTCATAAGCCATATATATGTCCATATCTGACCTTTTGAACTTATTTGTGGTCAAAGTGTCCTCAAAATTTTTCAAACTATATAAAGTTATAGAATCCTTTTGATAATAAATCAGCTATTCAGAGGTTTTGACCTCCTGAACATATTTCTGGCCAAAGAGTCCTCGATCTTGGGCTTTATACATACTCATAGACTCCTTCTGATGCTTCACAAGCTATATAGATGTCCATATCTGACCTTTTGAACTTATTTGTGGTCAAAGTGTCCTCAAAACTGTTCAAACTATATAAAGTTATAGACTCTTTCTAATGATAAATCAGCTATTCAAAGGTCCCCTTTTGACCTACTGAACATATTTCTGGCCAAAGAGTCCTCAATCTTGGGCTTTCTATACATACTCATAGACTCCTTCTGATGCTTCATAAGCCATATTGTCCATATAAGCCATATATTTGTCCATATCTGACCTTTTGAACTTATTTGTGTTCAAAGTGTCCTCAAAATTTTTCAAACTATATAAAGTTAAAGAATTCTTTTGATGATAAATCAGCTTTTTAGAGGTTTTGACCTCTTGAACATATTTCTGGCCAAAGAGTCCTCGATCTTGGGCTTTCTATACATACTCATAGACTCATTTTTCAAACTATATAAAGTAATAGAATTCTTTTTATGATAAATAAGCTATTCAGAGGTCCCCTTTTGACCTCCTGAACATATTTCTGGCCAAAGAGTCCTCGATCTTGGGCTTTCTATACATACTCATAGACTCCTTCTGATGCTTCATAAGCCATATAGATGTCCATATCTGACCTTTTGAACTTATTTGTGGTCAAAGTGTCCTCAAAATTTTTCAAACTATATAAAGTTATAGAATTCTTTTGATGATAAATCACCTATTCAGAGGTCCCCTTTTGACCTCCTGAACATATTTCTGGCCAAAGAGTCCTCGATCTTGGGCTTTCTATACATACTCATAGACTCCTTCTGATGCATCATAAGCCATATAGATGTCCATATCTGACCTTTTGAACTTATTTGTGTTCAAAGTGTCCTCAAAATTTTTCAAAATATATAAAGTTATAGAATCCTTTTTATGATAAATCAGCTATTCAGAGGTCGCCTTTTGACCTCCTGAATATATTTCTGGCCAAAGAGTCCTCGATCTTGGGCTTTCTATACATACTCATAGACTCCTTCTTATGCTTCATAAGCCATATAAATATCCATATCTGACCTTTAGAACTTATTTGTGGTCAAAGTGTCCTCAAAATTGTTCAAACTATATAAAGTTATAGAATCCTTTTGATGATAAATCAGCTATTCAGAAGTTTTGACCTCCTGAACATATTTTTGGCCAAAGAGTCCTCGATCTTGGGCTTTCTATACATACTCATAGACTCCTTCTGATGCATCATATGCCATATAGATGTCCATATCTGACCTTTTGAACTTATTTGTGGTCAAAGTGTCCTCAAAATTTTTCAAACTATATAAAGTTATAGAATCCTTTTGAAGATAAATCAGCTTTTTAGAGGTTTTGACCTCCTGAACATATTTCTGGCCAAAGAGTCCTCGATCTTTGGCTTTCTATACATACTCATAGACTCCTTCTGATGCATCTTAAGCCATATAGATGTCCATATCTGACCTTTTGAACTCATTTGTGGTCAAAGTGTCCTCAAAATTTTTTAAACTATATAAAGTCATAGAATTCATTTGATGATATATCAGCTATTCAGAGGTCCCCTTTTGACCTCCTGAACATATTTCTGGCCAAAGAGTCCTCGATCTTGGGCTTTCTAAACATACTCATAGACTCCTTCTGATGTTTCATAAGCCATATAGATGTGCATATCTGACCTTTTGAACTTATTTGTGGTCAAAGTGTTCTCAACATTTTTTAAACTATATAAAGTTATAGACTCTTTCTAATGATAAATCAGTTATTCAAAGGTCCCCTTTTGACCTCCTGAACATATTTCTGGCCAAAGAGTCCTCAATCTTGGGCTTTCTATACATACTCATAGACTCCTTCTGATGCTTCATAAGCCATATTGTCCATATAAGCCATATATTTGTCCATATCTGACCTTTTGAACTTATTTGTGTTCAAAGTGTCCTCAAAATTTTTCAAACTATATAAAGTTAAAGAATTCTTTTGATGATAAATCAGCTTTTTATAGGTTTTGACCTCTTGAACATATTTCTGGCCAAAGAGTCCTCGATCTTGGGCTTTCTATACATACTCATAGACTCATTTTTCAAACTATATAAAGTAATAGAATTCTTTTTATGATAAATCAGCTATTCAGAAGTCCCCTTTTGACCTCCTGAACATATTTCTGGCCAAAGAGTCCTCGATCTTGGGCTTTCTATACATACTCATAGACTCCTTCTGATGCATCATAAGCCACATAGATGTCCATATCTGACCTTTTGAACTTATTTGTGGTCAAAGTGTCCTCAACATTTTTCAAACTATATAAAGTTATAGAATTAATTTTATGATAAATCAGCTATTCAGAGGTCCCATTTTGACCTCCTGAACATATTTCTGGCCAAAGAGTCCTCGATCTTGGGCTTTCTATACATACTCATAGACGCCTTCTGATGCTTCATAAGCCATATAGATGTCCATATCTGACCTTCTGAACTTATTTGTGGTCAAAGTGTCCTCAAAATTTTTCAAAATATATAAAGTTATAGAATCCTTTTGATGATAAATCAGCTATTCAGAGGTCCCATTTTGACCTCCTGAACATATTTCTGGCCAAAGAGTCCTCGATCTTGGGCTTTCTATACATACTCATAGACTCCTTCTGATGCTTCATAAGCCATATATATATGTCCACATCTGACCTTTTGAACTTATTTCTGGTCAAAGGGTCCTCAAAATTTTTCAAACTATATAAAGTTATAGAATTCTTCTGATGATAAATCATCTATTCAGAGGTCCCCTTTTGACCTACTGAACATATTTCTGGCCAAAGAGTCCTCGATCTTTGGCTTTCTATACATACTCATAGACTCCTTCTGATGCATCTTAAGCCATATAGATGTCCATATCTCACCTTTTGAACTCATTTGTGGTCAAAGTGTCCTCAAAATTTTTCAAACTATATAAAGTCATAGAATTCATTTGATGATATATCAGCTATTCAGAGGTCCCCTTTTGACCTCCTGAACATATTTCTGGCCAAAGAGTCCTCGATCTTGGGCTTTCTAAACATACTCATAGACTCCTTCTGATGCTTCATAAGCCATATAGATGTGCATATCTGACCTTTTGAACTTATTTGTGGTCAAAGTGTTCTCAAAAATTTTTGAACTATATAAAGTTATAGACTCTTTCTAATGATAAATCAGCTATTCAAAGGTCCCCTTTTGACCTACTGAACATATTTCTGGCCAAAGAGTCCTCGATCTTTGGCTTTCTATACATACTCATAGACTCCTTCTGATGCATCTTAAGCCATATAGATGTCCATATCTCACCTTTTGAACTCATTTGTGGTCAAAGTGTCCTCAAAATTTTTCAAACTATATAAAGTCATAGAATTCATTTGATGATATATCAGCTATTCAGAGGTCCCCTTTTGACCTCCTGAACATATTTCTGGCCAAAGAGTCCTCGATCTTGGGCTTTCTAAACATACTCATAGACTCCTTCTGATGCTTCATAAGCCATATAGATGTGCATATCTGACCTTTTGAACTTATTTGTGGTCAAAGTGTTCTCAAAAATTTTTGAACTATATAAAGTTATAGACTCTTTCTAATGATAAATCAGCTATTCAAAGGTCCCCTTTTGACCTACTGAACATATTTCTGGCCAAAGAGTCCTCGATCTTTGGCTTTCTATACATACTCATAGACTCCTTCTGATGCATCTTAAGCCATATAGATGTCCATATCTCACCTTTTGAACTCATTTGTGGTCAAAGTGTCCTCAAAATTTTTCAAACTATATAAAGTCATAGAATTCATTTGATGATATATCAGCTATTCAGAGGTCCCCTTTTGACCTCCTGAACATATTTCTGGCCAAAGAGTCCTCGATCTTGGGCTTTCTAAACATACTCATAGACTCCTTCTGATGCTTCATAAGCCATATAGATGTGCATATCTGACCTTTTGAACTTATTTGTGGTCAAAGTGTTCTCAAAATTTTTTGAACTATATAAAGTTATAGACTCTTTCTAATGATAAATCAGCTATTCAAAGGTCCCCTTTTGACCTACTGAACATATTTCTGGCCAAAGAGTCCTCAATCTTGGGCTTTCTATACATACTCATAGACTCCTTCTGATGCTTCATAAGCCATATTGTCCATATAAGCCATATATTTGTCCATATCTCACCTTTTGAACTTATTTGTGTTCAAAGTGTCCTCAACATTTTTCAAACTATATAAAGTTAAAGAATTCTTTTGATGATAAATCAGCTTTTTAGAGGTTTTGACCTCTTGAACATATTTCTGGCCAAAGAGTCCTCGATCTTGGGCTTTCTATACATACTCATAGACTCCTTCAGATGCTTCATAAGCCATATATATGTCCATATCTGACCTTTTGAACTTATTTGTGGTCAAAGTGTCCTCAAAATTTTTCAAACTATATAAAGTTATAGAATTATTTTTATGATAAATCAGCTATTCAGAGGTCCCATTTTGACCTCCTGAACATATTTCTGGCCAAAGAGTCCTCGATCTTGGGCTTTCTATACATACTCATAGACTCCTTCTGATGCGTCATAAGCCATATATATGTCCATATCTGACCTTTTGAACTTATTTGTGGTCAAAGTGTCCGCAAAATTTTTCAAACTATATAAAGTTATAGAATTCTTTTGATGATAAATCAGTTATTCAGAGGTCCCCTTTTGACCTCCTGAACATATTTCTGGCCAAAGAGTCCTCGATCTTGGGCTTTCTATACATACTCATAGACTCCTTCTGATGCTTCATAAGCCATATAGATGTCCATATCTGACATTTTGAACTTATTTGTGGTCAAAGTGTCCTCAAAATTTT
This sequence comes from Squalius cephalus, assembly GCF_949319135.1. Classification (NCBI taxonomy): domain Eukaryota; kingdom Metazoa; phylum Chordata; class Actinopteri; order Cypriniformes; family Leuciscidae; genus Squalius; species Squalius cephalus. The sequence goes on along the minus strand of NC_137128.1, from coordinate 15,404,238 downwards.
TCAAACTATATAAAGTTATAGAATTCTTTTTATGATAAATCAGCTATTCAGAGGTCCCATTTTGACCTCCTGAACATATTTCTGGCCAAAGAGTCCTCGATCTTGGGCTTTCTATACATACTCATAGACTCCTTCTGATGCTTCATAAGCCATATATATGTCCATATCTGACCTTTTGAACTTAGTTGTGGTCAAAGTGTCCTCAAAATTTTTCAAACTATATAAAGTTATAGAATCCTTTTGATGATAAATCAGCTATTCAGAGGTCCCATTTTGACCTCCTGAACATATTTCTGGCCAAAGAGTCCTCGATCTTGGGCTTTCTATACATACTCATAGACTCCTTCTGATGCTTCATAAGCCATATATATCTCCATATCTGACCTTTTGAACTTATTTCTGGTCAAAGGGTCCTCAAAATTTTTCAAACTATATAAAGTTATAGAATTCTTCTGATGATAAATCATCTATTCAGCGGTCCCCTTTTGACCTACTGAACATATTTCTGGCCAAAGAGTCCTCGATCTTTGGCTTTCTATACATACTCATAGACTCCTTCTGATGCATCTTAAGCCATATAGATGTCCATATCTCACCTTTTGAACTCATTTGTGGTCAAAGTGTCCTCAAAATTTTTCAAACTATATAAAGTCATAGAATTCATTTGATGATATATTAGCTATTCGGAGGTCCCCTTTTGACCTCCTGAACATATTTCTGGCCAAAGAGTCCTCGATCTTGGGCTTTCTAAACATACTCATAGACTCCTTCTGATGCTTCATAAGCCATATAGATGTGCATATCTGACCTTTTGAACTTATTTGTGGTCAAAGTGTTCTCAAAATTTTTTAAACTATATAAAGTTATAGACTCTTTCTAATGATAAATCAGCTATTCAAAGGTCCCCTTTTGACCTACTGAACATATTTCTGGCCAAAGAGTCCTCAATCTTGGGCTTTCTATACATACTCATAGACTCCTTCTGATGATTCATAAGTCATATTGTCCATATAAGCCATATATTTGTCCATATCTGACCTTTTGAACTTATTTGTGTTCAAAGTGTCCTCAACATTTTTCAAACTATATAAAGTTAAAGAATTCTTTTGATGAAAAATCAGGTTTTTAGAGCTTTGACCTCTTGAACATATTTCTGGCCAAAGAGTCCTCGATCTTGGGCTTTCTATACATACTCATAGACTCCTTCTGATGCATCATAAGGTCATATAGATGTCCATATCTGACCTTTTGAACTTATTTCTGGTCAAAGGGTCCTCAAAATTTTTCAAACTATATAAAGTTATAGAATTCTTCTGATGATAAATCATCTATTCAGAGGTCCCCTTTTGACCTCCTGAACATATTTCTGGCCAAAGAGTCCTCGATCTTGGGCTTTCTAAACATACTCATAGACTCCTTCTGATGCTTCATAAGCCATATAGATGTACATATCTGACCTTTTGAACTTATTTGTGGTCAAAGTGTTCTCAAAATTTTTTAAACTATATAAAGTTATAGACTCTTTCTAATGATAAATCAGCTATTCAAAGGTCCCCTTTTGACCTACTGAACATATTTCTGGCCAATGAGCCCTCAATCTTGGGCTTTCTATACATACTCATAGACTCCTTCTGATGCTTCATAAGCCATATTGTCCATATAAGCCATATATTTGTCCATATCTGACCTTTTGAACTTATTTGTGTTCAGTGTCCTCAACATTTTTCAAACTATATAAAGTTAAAGAATTCTTTTGATGATAAATCAGCTTTTTAGAGGTTTTGACCTCTTGAACATATTTCTGGCCAAAGAGTCCTCGATCTTGGGCTTTCTATACATACTCATAGACTCCTTCTGATGCATCATAAGCCATATATATGTCCATATCTGACCTTTTGAACTTATTTGTGGTCAAAGTGTCCTCAACATTTTTAAAACTATATAAAGTTATAGAATCCTTTTGATGATAAATCAGCTATTCAGAAGTTTTGACCTCCTGAACATATTTCTGGCCAAAGAGTCCTCGATCTTGGGCTTTCTATACATACTCATAGACGCCTTCTGATGCATCATATGCCATATAGATGTCCATATCTGACCTTTTGAACTTATTTGTGGTCAAAGTTTCCTCAAAATTTTTCAAATTATATAAAGTTATAGAATTGTTTTGATGATAAATCAGCTATTCAGAGGTCCCCTTTTGACCTCCTGAACATATTTCTGGCCAAAGAGTCCTCGATCTTGGGCTTTCTATACATACTCATAGACTCCTTCTGATGCATCATAAGCCATATAGATGTCCATATCTGACCTTTTGAACTTATTTGTGGTCAAAGTGTCCTCAAAATTTTTCAAACTATATAAAGTTATAGAATTATTTTTAGGATAAATCAGCTATTCAGAGGTCCCATTTTGACCTCCTGAACATATTTCTGGCCAAAGAGTCCTCGATCTTGGGCTTTCTATACATACTCATAGACTCCTTCTGATGCTTCATAAGCCATATATATGTCCATATCTGACCTTTTGAACTTATTTGTGGTCAAAGTGTCCTCAAAATTTTTCTAACTATATAAAGTTATAGAATTCTTTTGATGATAAATCAGTTATTCAGAATATCAGTTATTCTTTTGACCTCCTGAACATATTTCTGGCCAAAGAGTCCTCGATCTTGGGCTTTCTATACATACTCATAGACTCCTTCTGATGCTTCTTAAGCCATATAGATGTCCATATCTGACCTTTTGAACTTATTTGTGGTCAAAGTGTCCTCAAAATTATTCAATAAAGTTATAGACTCCTTTTGATGTTACTTCAGCTATTCATGGGGCCCCTTTTGACCTCCTGAACATATTTCTGGCCAAAGAGTCCTCGATCTTGGGCTTTCTATACATACTCATAGACTCCTTCTGATGCATCATAAGCCATATATATGTCATTATCTGACCTTTTGAACTTATTTGTGGTCAAAGGGTCCTCAAAATCTTTCAAAATATATAAAGTTATAGAATTCTGTTGATGATAAATCAGCTATTCAGAGGTCCTCTTTTGACCTCCTGAACATATTTCTGGCCAAAGAGTCCTTGACCTTGGGCTTTCTATACATACTCATAGACTCCTTCTGATGCTTCATAAGCCATATAGATGTCCATATCTGACCTTTTGAACTAATTTGTGGTCAAAGTGTCCTCAAAATTTTTCAAACTATATAAAGTTATAGAATTCTTTTGAAGATAAATCAACTATTCAGAGGTCCCCTTTTGACCTCCTGAACATATTTCTGGCCAAAGAGTCCTCGATCTTGGGCTTTCTATACATACTCATAGACTCCTTCTGATGCTTCATAAGCCATATAGATGTCCATATCTGACCTTTTGAACTTATTTGTGGTCAAAGTGTCCTCAAAATTTTTCAAACTATATAAAGATAGATAAAGATAGCCACACTTTGACCACAAATAAGTTCAAAAGGTCAGATATGGACATCTATATGGCTTATGATGCATCAGAATGAGTCTATGAGTATGTATAGAAAGCCCAAGATCGAGGACTCTTTGGCCAGAAATATGTTCAGGAGGTCAAAACCTCTGAATAGCTGATTTATCATCAAAAGGATTCTATAACTTTATATAGTTTGAAACATTTTGAGGACACTTTGACCACAAATAAGTTCAAAAGGTCAGATATGGACATAGGCTTATGAAGCATCAGAAGGAGTATTAATAGAAAGCCCAAGTTTTGAATACTCCTTGGTCAGAAAAAAATTCAGGATGTCAAATATGGACTTTTTTCAGGAGGATATAACATCCGAAGATATCAGTCTGAAAGTATTGTATTAATCTTTTAGGACTCTTTGGCCAGAAATATGTTCTATATGGATTTATCATCAAAAGGATTCTATAACTTTATATAGTTTGAACACTTTTGAGGACACTTTGACCACAAATAATTTCAAAACGTCAGATATGGACATCTATATGGCTTATGATGCATCAAAAGGAGTCTATGAGTTATGCATTGAAAACCAAAGATCAAGGACTCTTTGGCCAGAAATATGTTCAGGAGGTCAAAAGGGGACCTCTGAATAGCTGATTTATCATAAAAAGAATTCTATAACTTTACATTGTTTGAAAAATTTTGAGGAGACTTTGACCACAAATAATTTCAAAAGGTCAGATATGGACATCTATATGGCTTATGATGCATCAGAAGGAGTCTATGAGTATGTATAGAAAGCCCAAGATCAAGGACTCTTTGGCCAGAAATATATTCAGGAGGTCAAAACCTCTGAATAGCTGATTTCTCATCAAAAGGAGTCTATAACTTTATATAGTTTGAACAATTTTGAGGACACTTTGACCACAAATAAGTTCAAAAGGTCAGATATGGACATCTATATGGCTTATGAATCATCAGAAGGAGTCTATGAGTATGTATAGAAAGCCCAAGATCGAGGACTCTTTGGCCAGAAATATGTTCAGGAGGTCAAAACCTCTGAATAGCTGATTTATCATCAAAAGGATTCTATAACTTTATATAGTTTGAAAAATTTTGAGGACACTTTGACCACAAATAAGTTCAAAAGGTCAGATATGGACATCTATATAGCTTACGATGCATAAGAAGGAGTATGTATAGAAAGCCCAAGTTTTGAATACTCCTTAGACAGAAAAAAATTCAGTATGTCAAATATGGACTTCCGAACATCCGAAGATAACAGTCTGAATGTATTGTATTAATCTTTTAGGACTGTTTGGCCAGAAATATGTTCAGTGGGTCAAAAGGGGACCTCTGAATAGCTGATTAATCATCAGAAAGAGTCTCTAACTTTATATAGTTTGAAAAATTTTGAGGACCCTTGACCAGAAATAAGTTCAAATGATCAGATATGGACATGTTCATGGGTTTTGAAGCATCAGAGGGAGTCTATGAGTATATATAGAAAGCCCATGATCGAGGACTCTTTGGCCAGAAATATGTTCAGAAGATCAAAAGGGGACCCATGTATAGCTGATTTATCATCAAAAGGAGTCTATAACTTTATATAGTTTGAAAAATTTTGAGGACACTTTGACCACAAATAAGTTCAAAAGGTCAGATATGGACATATATATGGCTTATGAAGCATCAGAAAGAGTCTATGAGTATGAGTAGAAAGCCCAAGATCGAGGACTCTTTGGCCAGAAATATGTTCAGGAGGTCAAAAGGGGATGTCTGAATATGTGATTTATCATCAGAAAGAGTCTATAACTTTATATAGTTTGAAAAATTTTGAGGACCCTTGAACAGAAATAAGATCAAATGATCAGATATGGACATCTATATGGGTTTTGAAGCATCAGAGGGAGTCTATGAGTATGTATAGAAAGCCCAAGATCGAGGAGTCTTTGGCCAGAAATATGTTCAGGAGGTCAGAACCTCTGAATAGCTGATCTATCATCAAAAGGATTCCATAACTTTATATAGTTTGAAAAATTTTGAGGACACTTTGACCACAAATAATTTCAAAAGGTCAGATATGGACATATATATGGCTTATAAGGCATCAGAAGGAGTCTATGAGTATAGAAAGCCCAAGATCGAGGACTCTTTGGCCAGAAATATCTTCAGGAGGTCAAAACCTCTGAATAGCTGATTTATCATCAAAAGGAGTCTATAACTTTATATAGTTTGAACAATTTTGAGGACACTTTAACCACAAATAAGTTCTAAAGGTCAGATATGGACATCTATATGGCTTATGAAGCATAAGAAGGAGTCTATGAGTATGTATAGAAAGCCCAAGATCGAGGACTCTTTGGCCAGAAATATGTTCAGGAGGTCAAAAGGGGACCTCTGAATAGCTGATTTATCATCAGAAAGAGTCTATAACTATATAGTTTGAAAAATTTTGAGGACCCTTGAACAGAAATAAGTTCAAATGATCAGATATGGACATCTATATGGCTTTTGAAGCATCAGAGGGAGTCTATGAGTATATATAGAAAGCCCAAGATCGAGGACTCTTTTGCCAGAAATATGTTCAGGAGGTCAAAACCTCTGAATAGCTGATTTATCATCAAAAGGATTCTATAACTTTATAGAGTTTAAACATTTTTGAGGACACTTTGACCACAAATCATTTCAAAAGGTCAGATATGGACATCTATATGGCTTATGATGCATCAGAAGTAGTCTATGAGTATGTATAGAAAGCCAAAGATCGAGGACTCTTTGGCCAGAAATATGTTCAGGAGGTCAAAACCTCAGAATAGCTAATTTATCATCAAAAGGATTCTATAACTTTATATAGTTTGAAAAATTTTGAGGACCCTTTAACCAGAAATAAGTTCAAAAGGTCAGATATGGACATCTATATGGCTTGTGATGCATCAGAAGGAGTCTATGAGTATGTATAGAAAGCCCAAGATCGAGGACTCTTTGGCCAGAAATATGTTCAGGAGGTCAAAAGGGGACCTCTGAATAGCTGATTTATCATAAAAAGCATTCTATAACTTTATATAGTTTGAAAAATTTTGAGGACACTTTGACCACAAATAAGTTCAAAAGGTCAGATATGGACATCTATATGGCTTATGAAGTATCAGAAGGAGCATGTATAGAAAGCCCAAGTTTCGAATATTCCTTGGCCAGAAAAAAATTCAGTATGTCAAATATGGACTTTTGTCAGGAGGATATAGAATCCGAAGATATCAGTCTGAAGATATCAGTATTAATCTTTTAGGACTCTTTGGCCAAAAATATGTTCAGTAGGTCAAAAGGGGACCTCTGAATAGCTGATTTATCATCAGAAAGAATCTATAACTTTATATAGTTTGAAAACTTTTGAGGACCCTTTGACCAGAAATAAGTTCAAAAGGTCAGATATGGACATCTATATGGCTTTTGAAGCATCAGAAGGAGTCTATGAGTATATATAGAAAGCCCAAGAACGAGGACTCTTTGGCCAGAAATATGTTCAGGAGGTCAAAACCTCTGAATAGCTGATTTATCATCAAAAGAATTCTATAACTTTATATATTTTGAAAGATTTTGAGGACCCTTTGACCACAAAGAAGTTCAAAAGGTCAGATATGGACATATATATGGCTTATGATGCATCAGAAGGAGTCTATGAGTATGTATAGAAAGCCCAAGATCGAGGACTCTTTGGCCAGAAATATGTTCAGGAGGTGAAAAGGGGACCTCTGAATAGATGATTTATCATCAGAAAGAGTCTATAACTTTATATAGTTTGAAAAATGTTTAGGACCCTTGAACAGAAATAAGTTCAAATGATCAGATATGGACATCTATATGGGTTTTGAAGCATCAGAAGGAGTCTATGAGTATGTATAGAAAGCCCAAGAACGAGGAGTCTTTGGCCAGAAACATGTGCAGGAGGTCAAAACCTCTGAATTTGCTGATCATCAAAAGGATTCTATAACTTTATATAGTTTGAAAAATTTTGAGGACACTTTGACCACAAATAAGTTAAAAAGGTCAGATATGGACATCTATATGGCTTATGAAGCATCAGAAGGAGCATGTATAGAAAGCCCAAGTTTCGAATACTCCTTGGCCAGCAAAAAATTCAGTATGTCAAATATGGACTTTTGTCAGGAGGATATAGAATACGAAGATATCAGTCTGAAGATATCAGTATTAATCTTTTAGGACTCTTTGGCCAAAAATATGTTCAGGAGGTCAAAAGGGGACCTCTGAATAGATGATTTATCATCAGAAAGAGTCTATAACTTTATATAGTTTGAAAAATTTTGAGGACCCTTAACCAGAAATAAGTTCATATGATCAGATATGGACATCTACATGGGTTTTGAAGCATCAGAGGGAGTCTATGAGTATATATTGAAAGCCCAAGATCGAGGACTCTTTGGCCAGAAATATGTTCAGAAGATCAAAAGGGGACCTAAGTATAGCTGATTTATCATCAAAAGGAGTCTATAACTTTATATAGTTTGAAAAATTTTGAGGACACTTTGACCACAAATAAGTTCAAAAGGTCAGATATGGACATCTATATGGCTTATGATGCATCAGAAGGAGTCTATGAGCATGTATAGAAACCCAAGATCGAGGACTCTTTGGCCAGAAATATGTTCAGAAGGTCAAAACATCTGAATAGCTGATTTATCATCAAAAGGATTCTATAACTTTATATAGTTTGAAACATTTTGAGGACACTTTGACCACAAATAAGTTCAAAAGGTCAGATATGGACATCTATATGGCTTATGATGCATCAGAAGGAGTCTATGAGTATGTATAGAAAGCCCAAGATCAAGGACTATTTGGCCAGAAATAAATTCAGGAGGTCAAAACCTCTGAATAGCTGATTTATCATCAAAAGGAGTCTATAACTTTATATAGTTTGAACAATTTTGAGGACACTTTGACCACAAATAAGTTCAAAAGGTCAGATATGGACATATATATGGCTTATGATGCATCAGAAGGAGTCTATGAGTATGTATAGAAAGCCCAAGATCGAGGACTCTTTGGCCAGAAATATGTTCAGGAGGTCAAAACCTCAGAATAGCTAATTTATCATCAAAAGGATTCTATAACTTTATATAGTTTGAAAAATTTTGAGGACCCTTTAACCAGAAATAAGTTCAAAAGGTCAGATATGGACATCTATATGGCTTGTGATGCATCAGAAGGAGTCTCTGAGTATGTATAGAAAGCCCAAGATCGAGGACTCTTTGGCCAGAAATATGTTCAGGAGGTCAAAAGGGGACCTCTGAATAGCTGATTTATCATAAAAAGCATTCTATATCTTTATATAGTTTGAAAAATTTTGAGGACACTTTGACCACAAATAAGTTCAAAAGGTCAGATATGGATATCTATATGGCTTATGATGCATCAGAAGGAGTCTATGAGTATGTATAGAAAGCCCAAGAACGAGGAGTCTTTGGCCAGAAACATGTGCAGGAGGTCAAAACCTCTGAATTTGCTGATCATCAAAAGGATTCTATAACTTTATATAGTTTGAAAAATTTTGAGGACACTTTGACCACAAATAAGTTAAAAAGGTCAGATATGGACATCTATATGGCTTATGAAGCATCAGAAGGAGCATGTATAGAAAGCCCAAGTTTCGAATACTCCTTGGCCAGCAAAAAATTCAGTATGTCAAATATGGACTTTTGTCAGGAGGATATAGAATACGAAGATATCAGTCTGAAGATATCAGTATTAATCTTTTAGGACTCTTTGGCCAAAAATATGTTCAGGAGGTCAAAAGGGGACCTCTGAATAGATGATTTATCATCAGAAAGAGTCTATAACTTTATATAGTTTGAAAAATTTTGAGGACCCTTGACCAGAAATAAGTTCATATGTTCAGATATGGACATCTACATGGGTTTTGAAGCATCAGAGGGAGTCTATGAGTATATATTGAAAGCCCAAGATCGTGGACTCTTTGGCCAGAATTATGTTCAGAAGATCAAAAGGGGACCTATGTATAGCTGATTTATCATCAAAAGGAGTCTATAACTTTATATAGTTTGAAACATTTTGAGGACACTTTGACCACAAATAAGTTCAAAAGGTTAGGTAATGACATATATATGGCTTATGATGCATCAGAAGGAGTCTATGAGTATGTATAGAAAGCCAAAGATCGAGGACTATTTGGCCAGAAATATGTTCATGAGGTCAAAACCTCTGAATAGCTGATTTATCATCAAAAGGATTCTATAACTTTATATAGTTTGAAAAATTCTGAGGACACTTTGACCACAAATAATTTCAAAAGGTCAGATATGGACATCTATATGGCTTATGATGCATCAGAAGGAGTCTATGAGTATGTATAGAAAGCCCAAGATCGAGGACTCTTTGGCCAGAAATATGTTCAGGAGGTGAAAAGGGGACGTCTGAATAGCTGATTTATCATCAAAAGAATTCTATAACTTTATATAGTTTGAAAAATTTTGAGGACCCTTTGACCACAAATAAGTTCAAAAGGTCAGATATGGACATCTATATGGCTTGTGATGCATCAGAAGGAGTCTAAAAGTATGTATAGAAAGCCCAAGATCAAGGACTCTTTGGCCAGAAATATGTTCAGGAGGTCAAAACCTCTGAATAGCTGATTTATCATCAAAAGGAGTCTATAACTTTATATAGTTTGAAACATTTTGAGGACACTTTGACCACAAATAAGTTCAAAAGGTTAGGTAATGACATATATATGGCTTATGATGCATCAGAAGGAGTCTATGAGTATGTATAGAAAGCCCAAGATCAAGGACTATTTGGCCAGAAATATATTCAGGAGGTCAAAACCTCTGAATAGCTGATTTATCATCAAAAGGAGTCTATAACTTTATATAGTTTGAACAATTTTGAGGACACTTTGACCACAAATAAGTTCAAAAGGTCAGATATGGACATCTATATGGCTTATGATGCATCAGAAGGAGTCTATGAGCATGTATAGAAACCCAAGATCGAGGACTCTTTGGCCAGAAATATGTTCAGGAGGTCCAAACCTCTGAATAGCTGATTTATCATCAAAAGGATTCTATAACTTTATATAGTTTGAATATTTTTGAGGACACTTTGACCACAAATAATTTCAAAAGGTCAGATATGGACATCTATATGGCTTATGATGCATCAGAAGGAGTCTATGAGTATGTATAGAAAGCCAAAGATCGAGGACTATTTGGCCAGAAATATGTTCATGAGGTCAAAACCTCTGAATAGCTGATTTATCATCAAAAGGATTCTATAACTTTATATAGTTTGAAAAATTCTGAGGACACTTTGACCACAAATAATTTCAAAAGGTCAGATATGGACATATATATGGCTTATGATGCATCAGAAGGAGTCTATGAGTATGTATAGAAAGCCCAAGATCGAGGACTCTTTGGCCAGAAATATGTTCAGGAGGTGAAAAGGGGTCGTCTGAATAGCTGATTTATCATCAAAAGAATTCTATAACTTTATATAGTTTGAAAAATTTTGAGGACCCTTTGACCACAAATAAGTTCAAAAGGTCAGATATGGACATCTATATGGCTTGTGATGCATCAGAAGGAGTCTAAAAGTATGTATAGAAAGCCCAAGATCAAGGACTCTTTGGCCAGAAATATGTTCAGGAGGTCAAAACCTCTGAATAGCTGATTTATCATCAAAAGGAGTCTATAACTTTATATAGTTTGAAACATTTTGAGGACACTTTGACCACAAATAAGTTCAAAAGGTCAGGTAATGACATATATATGGCTTATGATGCATCAGAAGGAGTCTATGAGTATGTATAGAAAGCCCAAGATCAAGGACTATTTGGCCAGAAATATATTCAGGAGGTCAAAACCTCTGAATAGCTGATTTATCATCAAAAGGAGTCTATAACTTTATATAGTTTGAACAATTTTGAGGACACTTTGACCACAAATAAGTTCAAAAGGTCAGATATGGACATCTATATGGCTTATGATGCATCAGAAGGAGTCTATGAGCATGTATAGAAACCCAAGATCGAGGACTCTTTGGCCAGAAATATGTTCAGAAGGTCAAAACATCTGAATAGCTGATTTATCATCAAAAGGATTCTATAACTTTATATAGTTTGAAACATTTTGAGGACACTTTGACCACAAATAAGTTCAAAAGGTCAGATATGGACATCTATATGGCTTATGATGCATCAGAAGGAGTCTATGAGTATCTATAGAAAGCCCAAGATCAAGGACTATTTGGCCAGAAATAAATTCAGGAGGTCAAAACCTCTGAATAGCTGATTTATCATCAAAAGGAGTCTATAACTTTATATAGTTTGAACAATTTTGAGGACACTTTGACCACAAATAAGTTCAAAAGGTCAGATATGGACATCTATATGGCTTATGAAGCATCAGAATGAGTCTATGAGTATGTATAGAAAGCCCAAGATCGAGGACTCTTTGGCCAGAAATATGTTCAGGAGGTAAAAAGGGGACCTCTGAATAACTGATTTATCATCAAAAGAATTCTATAACTTTATTAGTTTGAAACATTTTGAGGACACTTTGACCACAAATAAGTTCAAAAGGTCAGATATGGACATCTATATGGCTTATGATGCATCAGAAGGAGTCTATGAGTATGTATAGAAAGCCCAAGATCAAGGACTATTTGGCCAGAAATATATTCAGGAGGTCAAAACCTCTGAATAGCTGATTTATCATCAAAAGGAGTCTATAACTTTATATAGTTTGAACAATTTTGAGGACACTTTAAACCACAAATAAGTTCAAAAGGTCAGATATGGACATCTATATGGCTTATGATGTGATGCATCATAAGCCATATAGATGTCCATATCTGACCTTTTGGAGTCTATGAGTATGTATAGGAGTCTATGGACTATAGAGTCTAAGTAGTCTATGAGTATGTATAGAAACCCAAGATCGAGGACTCTTTGGCCAGAAATATGTTCAGAAGGTCAAAACATCTGAATAGCTGATTTATCATCAAAAGGATTCTATAACTTTATATAGTTTGAAACATTTTGAGCACACTTTGACCACAAATAAGTTCAAAAGGTCAGATATGGACATCTATATGGCTTATGATGCATCAGAAGGAGTCTATGAGTATGTATAGAAAGCCCAAAATCAAGGACTACTTGGCCAGAAATAAATTCAGGAGGTCAAAACCTCTGAATAGCTGATTTATCATCAAAAGGAGTCTATAACTTTATATAGTTTGAACAATTTTGAGGACACTTTGACCACAAATAAGTTCAAAAGGTCAGATATGGACATCTATATGGCTTATGAAGCATCAGAATGAGTCTATGAGTATGTATAGAAAGCCCAAGATCGAGGACTCTTTGGCCAGAAATATGTTCAGAAGGTCAAAACCTCTGAATAGATGATTTATCATCAAAAGGATTCTATAACTTTATATAGTTTGAAAAATTTTGAGGAGACATTGACCACAAATAAGTTCAAAAGGTCAGATATGGACATATATATGGCTTATGAAGCATCAGAAGGAGTATTGATAGAAAGCCCAAGTTTCGAATACGCCTTAGCCAGAAAAAAATTCAGTATGTCAAAAATGGACTTTTGTCAGGAGGATGTAACATCCAAAGATATCAGTCTGAATGTATTGTATTAATATTTTAGGACTGTTTGGCCAGAAATATGTTCAGTAGGTCAAAGGGGACCTCTGAATAGCTGATTTATATTCAGAAAGAATCTATAACGTTATAAAGTTTGAAAAATTTTGAGGACCCTTGACCATAAATAAGTTCAAATGATCAGATTAGGACATCTATATGGGTTTTGAAGCATCAGAGGGTGTCTATGAGTATATATAGAAAGCCCAAGATCGAGGACTCTTTGGCCAGAAATAAGTTCAGGAGGTCAAAAGGGGACCTTTGAATAGCTGATTTATCATAAAAAGAATTCTATAACTTTATATAGTTTGAACATTTTTGAGGACACTTTGACCACAAATAATTTCAAAAGGAAAATCATTGCTTTACAATGGACACAATTAACTCATCCCGTTGGACAACGATAGAATGCACTGAAGAATAAACATATAGATAATGCACTTTTCGCATTGCATTGCACACTAGAACTAACTCCTTCCCATGTTCATTAAAGAGATAACATTTATGTTGTTGCATTGCATTGCACAAACGATCTAACGTTGTCCACTGAACAATAACATATAGGCTATGCACTTCTTGGATTGCATTGCATTGCACACTACAACTAATTCATTCCCATGTTCATTAAAGACATAACATATGTTGTTGCATTGCACAAACGATCTATCGTTGTGTATCATTGAAGAAAAAAATATGCACTTCTATCCCTGCATTGCACACCAGAACTAACTCCTTCCCATGTTCAGAGATAACATCTGTTGTTGCATTGCATTGCACAAACGATCTAACGTTGTGCAATGAAGAGTAACATAGGCCATGCACTTTTTGCATTGCATTGCACACCAGATCAAACTCCTTCCCATGTTCAGTAAAGAGATATGTTGCATTGCATTGCACAAACGATCTAACGTTGTGCATTGAAGAATAACATATAGGCTACATGCATGCATTGTATTGCATTGCACACCCGAACTAACTCCTTCACATGTTCATTAAAGAGATAACATATGTTATGCAACATTGCATTGCTTTGCACAAACGATCTAACGATGTGCACTGAAAAATAACATTTATGCACTTTTTGCATTGCATTGCACACCAGAACTAACTCCTTCCCTTGTTCATTAAAGAGATAATATTTTGCATTGCATTGCACAAAACGATCGTTTGTCTCAACGATCAATGTTGTGCATTAAAGAATAACATATAGGCTAAATGCATGCATTGTATTGCATTGCACACCAGAACTAACTCCTTCCCATGTTCATTAAAGAGATAACATGTTGCATTGCATTGCAGAAACGATCTAACGTTGTGCATTGAAGAATAACATTTATGCACTTTTTGCATTGCATTGCATTGCACATTGAAAATTACTCCTTCCCATGTTCAGTAAAGATATAACATGTTGCATTGCATTGAATTGCATTGCATTGCAGAAACGATCTAACGTTGTGCACTGAAGAATAACATTTAGGGTATGCACTTCTGGCATTGCATTGCATTGCACACCAGATCTTACTCCTTCAAATGTTTATTAAAGAGATAACGTAGGCCATGCACTTTTTGAATTGCATTGCACATTAGAACTAACTCCTTCAAATGTTAATTGAAGAGATAACATTTTGCATTGCATTGCGCAAACGATCTAACGTTGTGCATTGAAGAGTAACATAGACCATGCACTTTTTGCATTGCATTGAATTGCACACCAGAACTTTAGATCGTTTGTGCATAACATATGTTATCTCTTTAATGAACATGGGAAGGAGTTAGTTCGGGTGTGCAATGCAATACAATGCATGCATTTAGCCTATATGTTATTCTTCAATGCACAAAGTTAGATCGTTTGTGCAATCCAATGCAAAATGTTATCTCTTTAATAAGCATTTGAAGGAGTTAGTTCTGGTGTGCAATGCAATGCAATGCAAAAAGTGCATAAATGTTATTCAGTGCACAGGCTTAAATCGTTTGTGCAAAGCAATGCAATGTTGCATAACATATGTTAGATCGTTTGTGCAATGCAATGCAAAATGTTATCTCTTTAATAAACATGGGAAGTAGTTAGTTCTGGAGTGCAATGCAATGCAATGCAAAAAGTGCATAGCCTATATGTTATTCTTCAGTGCACAGCGTTAGATCGTTTGTGCAATCCAATGCAATGCAACTTGTTATCCCTTTAATGAACATGGGAAGGAGTTAGTTCTGGTGTGCAATGCAATACAATGCATGCATTTACCCTATATGTTACTCTTCAGTGCACAACGTTAGATCGTTTGTGCAAAACAATGAAATGTTGCATAACATATGTTATCTCTTTAATGAACATGGGACGGAGTTAGTTCGGGTGTGCAATGCAATACAATGCATGCATTTAGCCTATATGTTATTCTTCATTGCACAACGTTAGATCGTTTGTGCAATGCAATGCAAAATGTTATCTCTTTAATTAACATTTGAAGGAGTTAGTTTTGGTGTGCAATGCAATGCAAAAAGTGCATAAATGTTATTCTTTAGTGCACAGTGTTAGATCGTTTGTGCAAAGCAATGCAATGTTGCATAACATATGTTATCTCTTCAATGAACATGGGAACGAGTTAGTTCGGGTGTACAATGCAACACAATGCATGCATTTAGCCTATATGTCATTCTTCAATGCACAACGTTAGATCGTTTGTGCAATCCAATGCAACAGGTTATCTCTTTAATAAACAATGAAGGAGTTAGTTCTTGTGTGCAATGCAATGCAATGCAATACAAAAAATGCATGGCCTATGTTACTCTTCAAGGCACAACGTTAGATAGTTTGTGCAAAGCAATACAACATCATTGCACCTTATCTCTTTAAAGAAAATGGGAATGATTTAGTTCTGGTGTGCAATGCAATGGAAGAATTGCATAGCCTACATTATTCTTCAATGCACAACGTTAGATCGTTTGTGCAATGCAAAATGTTATCTCTTTAATAAACATTTGAAGGAGTTAGTTCTGGTGTGCAATGCAATGCAATGCAAAAAGTGCATGAATGTTATTCTTTAGTGCATAGCGTTAGAGCGTTTGTGCAAAGCAATGCAATGTTGCATAAAATATGTTATCTCTTTACTGAACATGGGAAGAAGTTAGATCTGGAGTACAATGCAATGCAAAAAGTGCATGGCTATGTTACTATTCAATGCACAACGTCAGATCGTTTGTGCAATGCAATGCAACAACATTGCAACTTATCTCTTTAAAGAAAATGGGAATGAGTTAATTCTTGTGTGCAATGCAGTGCAAGAATTGCATAGCCTATATTATTCTTCAATGCACAACGTTAGATCGTTTGTGCAATGCAATGCAAACTGTTATCTCTTTAATAAACATGGGAATTAGTTAGTTCTGGAGTGCAATGCAATGCAATGCAATGCAAAAAGTGCATAGCCTATATGTTATTCTTCAGTGCACAGCGTTAGATCGTTTGTGCAATGCAATGCAATGCAACATGTTATCCCTTTAATGAACATGGGAAGGAGTTAGTTCTGGTGTGCAATGCAATACAATGCATGCATTTACCCTATATGTTACTCTTCAGTGCACAACGTTAGATTGTTTGTGCAAAACAATGAAATGTTGCATAACATATGTTATCTCTTTAATGAACATGGGACGGAGTTAGTTCGGGTGTGCAATGCAATACAATGCATGCATTTAGACTATATGTTATTCTTCATTGCACAACGTTAGATCGTTTGTGCAATGCAATGCAAAATGTTATCTCTTTAATTAACATTTGAAGGAGTTAGATCTGGAGTGCAATGCAATGCAAAAAGTGCATGGCTATGTTACTATTCAATGCACAACGTCAGATCCTTTGTGCAATGCAATGCAACAACATTGCAACTTATCTCTTTAAAGAAAATGGGAATGAGTTAATTCTTGTGTGCAATGCAATGCAAGAATTGCATAGCCTATATGTTATTCTTCAGTGCACAGCGTTAGATCGTTTGTGCAATGCAATGCAATGCAACATGTTATCCCTTTAATGAACATGGGAAGGAGTTAGTTCTGGTGTGCAATGCAATACAATGCATGCATTTACCCTATATGTTACTCTTCAGTGCACAACGTTAGATCGTTTGTGCAAAACAATGAAATGTTGCATAACATATGTTATCTCTTTAATGAACATGGGACGGAGTTAGTTCATTTGTGCAATGCAATACAATGCATGCATTTAGCCTATATTTTATTCTTCATTGCACAACGTTAGATCGTTTGTGCAATGCAATGCAAAATGTTATCTCTTTAATTAACATTTGAAGGAGTTAGTTTTGGTGTGCAATGCAATGCAAAAAGTGCATAAATGTTATTCTTTAGTGCACAGTGTTAGATCGTTTGTGCAAAGCAATGCAATGTTGCATAACATATGTTATCTCTTCAATGAACATGGGAACGAGTTAGTTCGGGTGTACAATGCAACACAATGCATGCATTTAGCCTATATGTCATTCTTCAATGCACAACGTTAGATCGTTTGTGCAATGCAATGCAAAATGTTATCTCTTTAATAAACATGGGAATTAGTTAGTTCTGGAGTGCAATGCAATGCAATGCAAAAAGTGCATAGCCTATATGTTATTCTTCAGTGCACAGCGTTAGATCGTTTGTGCAATGCAATGCAATGCAACATGTTATCCCTTTAATGAACATGGGAAGGAGTTAGTTCTGGTGTGCAATGCAATGCAATGCAAAAAGTGCATGAATGTTATTCTTTAGTGCACAGCGTTAGAGCGTTTGTGCAAAGCAATGCAATGTTGCATAAAATATGTTATCTCTTTATTGAACATGGGAAGGAGTTAGATCTGGAGTGCAATGCAATGCAAGGCTTTGTTACTATTCAATGCACAACGTTAGATCGTTTGTGCAAAGCAATACAACATCATTGCAACTTATCTCTTTAAAGAAAATGGGAATGAGTTAATTCTTGTGTGCAATGCAATGCAAGAATTGCATAGCCTATATTATTCTTCAATGCACAACGTTAGATCGTTTATGCAATGCAATGCAAAATGTTATCTCTTTAATAAACATTTGAAGGAGATAGTTCTGGTGTGCAATGCAATGCAATGCATAAAGTGCATAGCCTGTATGTTATTCTTCAATGCACAACGTAAGATCGTTTGTGCAATGCAATGGCAACAACACTTGTTATCTCTTTAATGAACATGGGAATAAATTAGATCTACTGTGCAATGCAATACAATCCAAGAAGTGCATAGCCTATATGTTATTGTTCAGTGGACAACGTTAGATCCTTTGTGCAATGCAATGCAACAACATAAATGTTATATCTTTACTGAACATGGGAAGGAGTTAGTTCTGGTGTGCAATGTAATCCGAAAAGTACTTCATCTATATGTTTATTCTTCAGTGCATTCTATCGTTGCCCAACGGAATGAGTTAATTGTGTCCATTGTAAAGAAACAACTAGTGCAATGATTTTCCTTCACTGCACATTAACCTACTTATACATTCAGTCAACTGATGTTAACTTTCTATATATATTCTTCGACTCCTGATGTACGTAAGTACATATTTGACCAAAGTAACATATTTCTGGCCAAACAGTCCTCCATTTCTATACATACTCATTGACTCCCGATGATTCATAAGCCAATATAGATATCCATACAGATATGGCTTATGGCTTACCTTTTGAAATTATTTCTGCTCAAAGTGTCCTCAAAATTTTTCAAATTATGTAAAGTTATAGTCTCCTTCTGATGATAAATCAGCTATACAGAGGTCCTCTTTTGACCTCCTAAACATATTTCTGGCCAAAGAGTCCTCGATCTTGGGCTTTCTATACATACTCATAGACTCCTTCTGAAGATAAATCAGCTATACAGAGGTCCTCTTTTGACCTCCTAAACATATTTCTGGCCAAAGAGTCCTCGATCTTGGGCTTTCTATACATACTCATAGACTCCTTCTGATGCTTCACAAGCCATATATATTTCCATATCTGACCTTTTGAACTTATTTGTGGTCAAAGTGTCCTTTAAAATTTTTCAAAATATATATAGTTATAGAATTCTTTTGATGATAAATCAGCTATTCAGAGGTCCCCTTTTGACCTCCTGAACATATTTCTGGCCAAAGAGTCCTCGATCTTGGGCTTTCTATACATACTCATAGACTCCTTCTGATGCTTTATAAGCCATATATGTGTCCATATCTGACCTTTTGAACTTATTTCTGGTCAAAGGGTCCTCAAAATTTTTCAAACTATATAAAGTTATAGAATTCTTCTGATGATAAATCATCTATTCAGAGGTCCCCTTTTGACCTCCTGAACATATTTCTGGCCAAAGAGTCCTAAAAGATTAATACAATAAATTCAGACTGATATCTTCGGATGTTATATCCTCCTGACAAAACTCCATATTTGACATACTGATTTTTTTTCTGGCCAAGGAGTATTCAAAACTTGGGCTTTCTATACATACTCCTTCTGATGCTTCATAAGCCATATATATGTCAATATCTGACCTTTTGAACTTATTTGTGGTCAAAGGGTCCTCAAACGTTTTAAACTATATTTATAGAATCCTTTTGATGATGAATCAGCTTTTTAGAGATTTTGACCTCGAACATATTTCTGGCCAAAGAGTCCTCGATCTTTGGCTTTCTATACATTCTCATAGACTCCTTCTGATGCATCTTAAGCCATATAGATGTCCATATCTGACCTTTTGAACTCATTTGTGGTCAAAGTGTCCTCAAAATTTTTCAAACTATATAAAGTCATAGAATTCATTTGATGATATATCAGCTATTCAGAGGTCCCCTTTTGACCTCCTGAACATATTTCTGGCCAAAGAGTCCACGATCTTGGGCTTTCTAAACATACTCATAGACTACTTCTGATGCTTCATAAGCCATATAGATGTGCATATCTGACCTTTTGAACTTATTTGTGGTCAAAGTGTTCTCAAAATTTTTTAAACTATATAAAGTTATAGACTCTTTCTAATGATAAATCAGCTATTCAAAGGTCCCCTTTTGACCTCCTGAACATATTTCTGGCCAAAGAGTCCTCAATCTTGGGCTTTCTATACATACTCATAGACTCCTTCTGATGCTTCATAAGCCATATTGTGCATATAAGCCATATATTTGTCCATATCTGACCTTTTGAACTTATTTGTGTTCAAAGTGTCCTCAAAATTTTTCAAACTATATAAAGTTAAAGAATTCTTTTGATGATAAATCAGCTTTTTAGAGGTTTTGACCTCTTGAACATATTTCTGGCCAAAGAGTCCTCGATCTTGGGCTTTCTATACATACTCATAGACTCATTTTTCAAACTATATAAAGTAATAGAATTCTTTTTATGATAAACCAGCTATTCAGAGGTCCCCTTTTGACCTCCTGAACATATTTCTGGCCAAGGAGTCCTCGATCTTGGGCTTTCTATACATACTCATAGACTCCTTCTGATGCATCATAAGCCATATAGATGTCCATATCTGACCTTTTGAACTTATTTGTGGTCAAAGTGTCCTCAAAATTTTTCAAACTATATAAAGTTATAGAATTATTTTTAGGATAAATCAGCTATTCAGAGGTCCCATTTTGACCTCCTGAACATATTTCTGGCCAAAGAGTCCTCGATCTTGGGCTTTCTATACATACTCATAGACTCCTTCTGATGCTTCATAAGCCATATATATGTCCATATCTGACCTTTTGAACTTATTTGTGGTCAAAGTGTCCTCAAAATTTTTCAAACTATATAAAGTTATAGACTCCTTTTGATGTTAAATCAGCTATTCATGGGGCCCCTTTTGACCTCCTGAACATATTTCTGGCCAAAGAGTCCTCGATCTTGGGCTTTCTATACATACTCATAGACTCCTTTTGATGCTTCATAAGCCATATATATGTCCATATCTGACCTTTTGAACTTATTTGTGGTCAAAGTGTCCTCAAAATTTTTCAAACTATATAAAGTTACAGAATCCTTTTGATGATAAATCAGCTATTCAGAGGTTTTGACCCCCTGAACATATTTCTGGCCAAAGAGTCCTCGATCTTGGGCTTTATACATACTCATAGACTCCTTCTGATGCTTCATAAGCTATATAGATGTCCATATCTGACCTTTTGAACTTATTTGTGGTCAAAGTGTCCTCAAAACTGTTCAAACTATATAAAGTTACAGAATCCTTTTGATGATAAATCAGCTATTCATAGGTTTTGACCTCCTGAACATATTTTTGGCCAAAGAGTCCTCGATCTTGGGCTTTCTATACATACTCATAGACTCCTTCTGATGCATCATATGCCATATATATGTCCATATCTGACCTTTTGAACTTATTTGTGGTCAAAGTGTCCTCAAAATTTTTCAAGCTATATAAAGTTATGGTATTCTTTTTATGATACATCAGCTATTCAAAGGTCGCCTTTTGACCTCCTGAACATATTTCTGTCCAAAGAGTCCTCGATCTTGGACTTTCTATACATACTCATAGACTCCTTCTGATGCTTCATAAGCCATATAAATATCCATATCTGACCTTTTGAACTTATTTGTGGTCAAAGTGTCCTCAAAATTTTTCAAACTATATAAAGTTATAGAATCGTTTTGATGATAAATCAGCTATTCAGAAGTTTTGACCTCCTCAACATATTTCTGGCCAAAGAGTCCTCGATCTTGGGCTTTCTATACATACTCATAGACTCCTTCTGATGCATCATATGCCATATAGATGTCCATATCTGACCTTTTGAACTTATTTGTGGTCAAAGTGTCCTCAAAATTTTTCAAACTATATAAAGTTATAGAATCCTTTTGATGATAAATCAGCTATTCAGAAGTTTTGAGCTCCTGAACATATTTCTGGCCAAAGAGTCCCTCGATCTTTGGCTTTCTATACATACGCATAGACTCCTTCTGATGCATCTTAAGCCATATAGATGTCCATATCTGACCTTTTGAACTCATTTGTGGTCAAAGTGTCCTCAAAATTTTTCAAACTATATAAAGTCATAGAATTCATTTGATGATATATCAGCTATTCAGAGGTCCCCTTTTGACCTCCTGAAGATATTTCTGGCCAAAGAGTCTCGATCTTGGGCTTTCTAAACATACTCATAGACTCCTTCTGATGCTTCATAAGCCATATTGTGCATATAAGCCATATATTTGTCCATATCTGACCTTTTGAACTTATTTGTGTTCAAAGTGTCCTCAAAATTTTTCAAACTATATAAAGTTAAAGAATTCTTTTGATGATAAATCAGCTTTTTAGAGGTTTTGACCTCTTGAACATATTTCTGGCCAAAGAGTCCTCGATCTTGGGCTTTCTATACATACTCATAGACTCATTTTTCAAACTATATAAAGTAATAGAATTCTTTTTATGATAAATCAGCTATTCAGAGGTCCCCTTTTGACCTCCTGAACATATTTCTGGCCAAAGAGTCCTCGATCTTGGGCTTTCTATACATACTCATAGACTCCTTCTGATGCATCATAAGCCATATATATGTCCATATCTGACCTTTTGAACTTATTTGTGGTCAAAGTGTCCTCAAAATTTTTCAAACTATATAAAGTTACAGAAT
This sequence comes from Squalius cephalus, assembly GCF_949319135.1. Lineage (NCBI taxonomy): Eukaryota > Metazoa > Chordata > Actinopteri > Cypriniformes > Leuciscidae > Squalius > Squalius cephalus. The sequence continues at coordinate 15,381,495 of NC_137128.1, read as the reverse complement.
CCTTTTGATGATAAATCAGCTATTCAGAGGTTTTGACCTCCTGAACATATTTCTGGCCAAAGAGTCCTCGATCTTGGGCTTTATACATACTCATAGACTCCTTCTGATGCTTCATAAGCTATATAGATGTCCATATCTGACCTTTTGAACTTATTTGTGGTCAAAGTGTCCTCAAAACTGTTCAAACTATATAAAGTTACAGAATCCTTTTGATGATAAATCAGCTATTCATAGGTTTTGACCTCCTGAACATATTTTTGGCCAAAGAGTCCTCGATCTTGGGCTTTCTATACATACTCATAGACTCCTTCTGATGCATCATATGCCATATATATGTCCATATCTGACCTTTTGAACTTATTTGTGGTCAAAGTGTCCTCAAAATTTTTCAAGCTATATAAAGTTATGGTATTCTTTTTATGATACATCAGCTATTCAAAGGTCGCCTTTTGACCTCCTGAACATATTTCTGTCCAAAGAGTCCTCGATCTTGGACTTTCTATACATACTCATAGACTCCTTCTGATGCTTCATAAGCCATATAAATATCCATATCTGACCTTTTGAACTTATTTGTGGTCAAAGTGTCCTCAAAATTTTTCAAACTATATAAAGTTATAGAATCGTTTTGATGATAAATCAGCTATTCAGAAGTTTTGACCTCCTCAACATATTTCTGGCCAAAGAGTCCTCGATCTTGGGCTTTCTATACATACTCATAGACTCCTTCTGATGCATCATATGCCATATAGATGTCCATATCTGACCTTTTGAACTTATTTGTGGTCAAAGTGTCCTCAAAATTTTTCAAACTATATAAAGTTATAGAATCCTTTTGATGATAAATCAGCTATTCAGAAGTTTTGAGCTCCTGAACATATTTCTGGCCAAAGAGTCCCTCGATCTTTGGCTTTCTATACATACGCATAGACTCCTTCTGATGCATCTTAAGCCATATAGATGTCCATATCTGACCTTTTGAACTCATTTGTGGTCAAAGTGTCCTCAAAATTTTTCAAACTATATAAAGTCATAGAATTCATTTGATGATATATCAGCTATTCAGAGGTCCCCTTTTGACCTCCTGAAGATATTTCTGGCCAAAGAGTCTCGATCTTGGGCTTTCTAAACATACTCATAGACTCCTTCTGATGCTTCATAAGCCATATTGTGCATATAAGCCATATATTTGTCCATATCTGACCTTTTGAACTTATTTGTGTTCAAAGTGTCCTCAAAATTTTTCAAACTATATAAAGTTAAAGAATTCTTTTGATGATAAATCAGCTTTTTAGAGGTTTTGACCTCTTGAACATATTTCTGGCCAAAGAGTCCTCGATCTTGGGCTTTCTATACATACTCATAGACTCATTTTTCAAACTATATAAAGTAATAGAATTCTTTTTATGATAAATCAGCTATTCAGAGGTCCCCTTTTGACCTCCTGAACATATTTCTGGCCAAAGAGTCCTCGATCTTGGGCTTTCTATACATACTCATAGACTCCTTCTGATGCATCATAAGCCATATAGATGTCCATATCTGACCTTTTGAACTTATTTGTGGTCAAAGTGTCCTCAAAATTTTTCAAACTATATAAAGTTATAGAATTATTTTTAGGATAAATCAGCTATTCAGAGGTCCCATTTTGACCTCCTGAACATATTTCTGGCCAAAGAGTCCTCGATCTTGGGCTTTCTATACATACTCATTTTTCTGATGATTCATAAGCCATATATATGTCCATATCTGACCTTTTGAACTTATTTGTGGTCAAAGTGTCCTCAAAATTTTTCAAACCATATAAAGTTATAGACTCCTTTTGATATTAAATCAGCTATTCATGGGGCCCCTTTTGACCTCCTGAACATATTTCTGGCCAAAGAGTCCTCGATCTTGGGCTTTCTATACATACTCATAGACTCCTTTTGATGCTTCATAAGCCATATATATGTCCATATCTGACCTTTTGAACTTATTTGTGGTCAAAGTGTCCTCAAAATTTTTCAAACTATATAAAGTTATAGAATCCTTTTGATAATAAATCAGCTATTCAGAGGTTTTGACCTCCTGAACATATTTCTGGCCAAAGAGTCCTCGATCTTGGGCTTTATACATACTCATAGACTCCTTCTGATGCTTCACAAGCTATATAGATGTCCATATCTGACCTTTTGAACTTATTTGTGGTCAAAGTGTCCTCAAAACTGTTCAAACTATATAAAGTTATAGACTCTTTCTAATGATAAATCAGCTATTCAAAGGTCCCCTTTTGACCTACTGAACATATTTCTGGCCAAAGAGTCCTCAATCTTGGGCTTTCTATACATACTCATAGACTCCTTCTGATGCTTCATAAGCCATATTGTCCATATAAGCCATATATTTGTCCATATCTGACCTTTTGAACTTATTTGTGTTCAAAGTGTCCTCAAAATTTTTCAAACTATATAAAGTTAAAGAATTCTTTTGATGATAAATCAGCTTTTTAGAGGTTTTGACCTCTTGAACATATTTCTGGCCAAAGAGTCCTCGATCTTGGGCTTTCTATACATACTCATAGACTCATTTTTCAAACTATATAAAGTAATAGAATTCTTTTTATGATAAATAAGCTATTCAGAGGTCCCCTTTTGACCTCCTGAACATATTTCTGGCCAAAGAGTCCTCGATCTTGGGCTTTCTATACATACTCATAGACTCCTTCTGATGCTTCATAAGCCATATAGATGTCCATATCTGACCTTTTGAACTTATTTGTGGTCAAAGTGTCCTCAAAATTTTTCAAACTATATAAAGTTATAGAATTCTTTTGATGATAAATCACCTATTCAGAGGTCCCCTTTTGACCTCCTGAACATATTTCTGGCCAAAGAGTCCTCGATCTTGGGCTTTCTATACATACTCATAGACTCCTTCTGATGCATCATAAGCCATATAGATGTCCATATCTGACCTTTTGAACTTATTTGTGTTCAAAGTGTCCTCAAAATTTTTCAAAATATATAAAGTTATAGAATCCTTTTTATGATAAATCAGCTATTCAGAGGTCGCCTTTTGACCTCCTGAATATATTTCTGGCCAAAGAGTCCTCGATCTTGGGCTTTCTATACATACTCATAGACTCCTTCTTATGCTTCATAAGCCATATAAATATCCATATCTGACCTTTAGAACTTATTTGTGGTCAAAGTGTCCTCAAAATTGTTCAAACTATATAAAGTTATAGAATCCTTTTGATGATAAATCAGCTATTCAGAAGTTTTGACCTCCTGAACATATTTTTGGCCAAAGAGTCCTCGATCTTGGGCTTTCTATACATACTCATAGACTCCTTCTGATGCATCATATGCCATATAGATGTCCATATCTGACCTTTTGAACTTATTTGTGGTCAAAGTGTCCTCAAAATTTTTCAAACTATATAAAGTTATAGAATCCTTTTGAAGATAAATCAGCTTTTTAGAGGTTTTGACCTCCTGAACATATTTCTGGCCAAAGAGTCCTCGATCTTTGGCTTTCTATACATACTCATAGACTCCTTCTGATGCATCTTAAGCCATATAGATGTCCATATCTGACCTTTTGAACTCATTTGTGGTCAAAGTGTCCTCAAAATTTTTTAAACTATATAAAGTCATAGAATTCATTTGATGATATATCAGCTATTCAGAGGTCCCCTTTTGACCTCCTGAACATATTTCTGGCCAAAGAGTCCTCGATCTTGGGCTTTCTAAACATACTCATAGACTCCTTCTGATGTTTCATAAGCCATATAGATGTGCATATCTGACCTTTTGAACTTATTTGTGGTCAAAGTGTTCTCAACATTTTTTAAACTATATAAAGTTATAGACTCTTTCTAATGATAAATCAGTTATTCAAAGGTCCCCTTTTGACCTCCTGAACATATTTCTGGCCAAAGAGTCCTCAATCTTGGGCTTTCTATACATACTCATAGACTCCTTCTGATGCTTCATAAGCCATATTGTCCATATAAGCCATATATTTGTCCATATCTGACCTTTTGAACTTATTTGTGTTCAAAGTGTCCTCAAAATTTTTCAAACTATATAAAGTTAAAGAATTCTTTTGATGATAAATCAGCTTTTTATAGGTTTTGACCTCTTGAACATATTTCTGGCCAAAGAGTCCTCGATCTTGGGCTTTCTATACATACTCATAGACTCATTTTTCAAACTATATAAAGTAATAGAATTCTTTTTATGATAAATCAGCTATTCAGAAGTCCCCTTTTGACCTCCTGAACATATTTCTGGCCAAAGAGTCCTCGATCTTGGGCTTTCTATACATACTCATAGACTCCTTCTGATGCATCATAAGCCACATAGATGTCCATATCTGACCTTTTGAACTTATTTGTGGTCAAAGTGTCCTCAACATTTTTCAAACTATATAAAGTTATAGAATTAATTTTATGATAAATCAGCTATTCAGAGGTCCCATTTTGACCTCCTGAACATATTTCTGGCCAAAGAGTCCTCGATCTTGGGCTTTCTATACATACTCATAGACGCCTTCTGATGCTTCATAAGCCATATAGATGTCCATATCTGACCTTCTGAACTTATTTGTGGTCAAAGTGTCCTCAAAATTTTTCAAAATATATAAAGTTATAGAATCCTTTTGATGATAAATCAGCTATTCAGAGGTCCCATTTTGACCTCCTGAACATATTTCTGGCCAAAGAGTCCTCGATCTTGGGCTTTCTATACATACTCATAGACTCCTTCTGATGCTTCATAAGCCATATATATATGTCCACATCTGACCTTTTGAACTTATTTCTGGTCAAAGGGTCCTCAAAATTTTTCAAACTATATAAAGTTATAGAATTCTTCTGATGATAAATCATCTATTCAGAGGTCCCCTTTTGACCTACTGAACATATTTCTGGCCAAAGAGTCCTCGATCTTTGGCTTTCTATACATACTCATAGACTCCTTCTGATGCATCTTAAGCCATATAGATGTCCATATCTCACCTTTTGAACTCATTTGTGGTCAAAGTGTCCTCAAAATTTTTCAAACTATATAAAGTCATAGAATTCATTTGATGATATATCAGCTATTCAGAGGTCCCCTTTTGACCTCCTGAACATATTTCTGGCCAAAGAGTCCTCGATCTTGGGCTTTCTAAACATACTCATAGACTCCTTCTGATGCTTCATAAGCCATATAGATGTGCATATCTGACCTTTTGAACTTATTTGTGGTCAAAGTGTTCTCAAAAATTTTTGAACTATATAAAGTTATAGACTCTTTCTAATGATAAATCAGCTATTCAAAGGTCCCCTTTTGACCTACTGAACATATTTCTGGCCAAAGAGTCCTCGATCTTTGGCTTTCTATACATACTCATAGACTCCTTCTGATGCATCTTAAGCCATATAGATGTCCATATCTCACCTTTTGAACTCATTTGTGGTCAAAGTGTCCTCAAAATTTTTCAAACTATATAAAGTCATAGAATTCATTTGATGATATATCAGCTATTCAGAGGTCCCCTTTTGACCTCCTGAACATATTTCTGGCCAAAGAGTCCTCGATCTTGGGCTTTCTAAACATACTCATAGACTCCTTCTGATGCTTCATAAGCCATATAGATGTGCATATCTGACCTTTTGAACTTATTTGTGGTCAAAGTGTTCTCAAAATTTTTTGAACTATATAAAGTTATAGACTCTTTCTAATGATAAATCAGCTATTCAAAGGTCCCCTTTTGACCTACTGAACATATTTCTGGCCAAAGAGTCCTCAATCTTGGGCTTTCTATACATACTCATAGACTCCTTCTGATGCTTCATAAGCCATATTGTCCATATAAGCCATATATTTGTCCATATCTCACCTTTTGAACTTATTTGTGTTCAAAGTGTCCTCAACATTTTTCAAACTATATAAAGTTAAAGAATTCTTTTGATGATAAATCAGCTTTTTAGAGGTTTTGACCTCTTGAACATATTTCTGGCCAAAGAGTCCTCGATCTTGGGCTTTCTATACATACTCATAGACTCCTTCAGATGCTTCATAAGCCATATATATGTCCATATCTGACCTTTTGAACTTATTTGTGGTCAAAGTGTCCTCAAAATTTTTCAAACTATATAAAGTTATAGAATTATTTTTATGATAAATCAGCTATTCAGAGGTCCCATTTTGACCTCCTGAACATATTTCTGGCCAAAGAGTCCTCGATCTTGGGCTTTCTATACATACTCATAGACTCCTTCTGATGCGTCATAAGCCATATATATGTCCATATCTGACCTTTTGAACTTATTTGTGGTCAAAGTGTCCGCAAAATTTTTCAAACTATATAAAGTTATAGAATTCTTTTGATGATAAATCAGTTATTCAGAGGTCCCCTTTTGACCTCCTGAACATATTTCTGGCCAAAGAGTCCTCGATCTTGGGCTTTCTATACATACTCATAGACTCCTTCTGATGCTTCATAAGCCATATAGATGTCCATATCTGACATTTTGAACTTATTTGTGGTCAAAGTGTCCTCAAAATTTTTCAAACTATATAAAGTTATAGAATTCTTTTTATGATAAATCAGCTATTCAGAGGTCCCATTTTGACCTCCTGAACATATTTCTGGCCAAAGAGTCCTCGATCTTGGGCTTTCTATACATACTCATAGACTCCTTCTGATGCTTCATAAGCCATATATATGTCCATATCTGACCTTTTGAACTTAGTTGTGGTCAAAGTGTCCTCAAAATTTTTCAAACTATATAAAGTTATAGAATCCTTTTGATGATAAATCAGCTATTCAGAGGTCCCATTTTGACCTCCTGAACATATTTCTGGCCAAAGAGTCCTCGATCTTGGGCTTTCTATACATACTCATAGACTCCTTCTGATGCTTCATAAGCCATATATATCTCCATATCTGACCTTTTGAACTTATTTCTGGTCAAAGGGTCCTCAAAATTTTTCAAACTATATAAAGTTATAGAATTCTTCTGATGATAAATCATCTATTCAGCGGTCCCCTTTTGACCTACTGAACATATTTCTGGCCAAAGAGTCCTCGATCTTTGGCTTTCTATACATACTCATAGACTCCTTCTGATGCATCTTAAGCCATATAGATGTCCATATCTCACCTTTTGAACTCATTTGTGGTCAAAGTGTCCTCAAAATTTTTCAAACTATATAAAGTCATAGAATTCATTTGATGATATATTAGCTATTCGGAGGTCCCCTTTTGACCTCCTGAACATATTTCTGGCCAAAGAGTCCTCGATCTTGGGCTTTCTAAACATACTCATAGACTCCTTCTGATGCTTCATAAGCCATATAGATGTGCATATCTGACCTTTTGAACTTATTTGTGGTCAAAGTGTTCTCAAAATTTTTTAAACTATATAAAGTTATAGACTCTTTCTAATGATAAATCAGCTATTCAAAGGTCCCCTTTTGACCTACTGAACATATTTCTGGCCAAAGAGTCCTCAATCTTGGGCTTTCTATACATACTCATAGACTCCTTCTGATGATTCATAAGTCATATTGTCCATATAAGCCATATATTTGTCCATATCTGACCTTTTGAACTTATTTGTGTTCAAAGTGTCCTCAACATTTTTCAAACTATATAAAGTTAAAGAATTCTTTTGATGAAAAATCAGGTTTTTAGAGCTTTGACCTCTTGAACATATTTCTGGCCAAAGAGTCCTCGATCTTGGGCTTTCTATACATACTCATAGACTCCTTCTGATGCATCATAAGGTCATATAGATGTCCATATCTGACCTTTTCACAAAAACAACCAGACACAGGAAAAGTTTCTTTCCCCAGGCCATCTACCTCATGAACACTTAAATGTTCCCCTACTGTGGAACAAACATGTGCAATACTTCCCTCAGACATTTCATTATAGCACCTTATAACTTTACTTTATATATATTTATAATTTATAATCTTTTATTTTAATTTTTTTATTTATACCTATGTTACTTGTCACTTGTCTTGTCACTTTATATTGTATGTGTACTGGAAGCTACTGTCACCAAGACAAATTCCTTGTATGCGCAAGCATACTTGGCAATAAAGCTCTTTCTGATTCTGATTCTGGTTCTGATTTTGAACTTATTTCTGGTCAAAGGGTCCTCAAAATTTTTCAAACTATATAAAGTTATAGAATTCTTCTGATGATAAATCATCTATTCAGAGGTCCCCTTTTGACCTCCTGAACATATTTCTGGCCAAAGAGTCCTCGATCTTGGGCTTTCTAAACATACTCATAGACTCCTTCTGATGCTTCATAAGCCATATAGATGTACATATCTGACCTTTTGAACTTATTTGTGGTCAAAGTGTTCTCAAAATTTTTTAAACTATATAAAGTTATAGACTCTTTCTAATGATAAATCAGCTATTCAAAGGTCCCCTTTTGACCTACTGAACATATTTCTGGCCAATGAGCCCTCAATCTTGGGCTTTCTATACATACTCATAGACTCCTTCTGATGCTTCATAAGCCATATTGTCCATATAAGCCATATATTTGTCCATATCTGACCTTTTGAACTTATTTGTGTTCAAAGTGTCCTCAACATTTTTCAAACTATATAAAGTTAAAGAATTCTTTTGATGATAAATCAGCTTTTTAGAGGTTTTGACCTCTTGAACATATTTCTGGCCAAAGAGTCCTCGATCTTGGGCTTTCTATACATACTCATAGACTCCTTCTGATGCATCATAAGCCATATATATGTCCATATCTGACCTTTTGAACTTATTTGTGGTCAAAGTGTCCTCAACATTTTTAAAACTATATAAAGTTATAGAATCCTTTTGATGATAAATCAGCTATTCAGAAGTTTTGACCTCCTGAACATATTTCTGGCCAAAGAGTCCTCGATCTTGGGCTTTCTATACATACTCATAGACGCCTTCTGATGCATCATATGCCATATAGATGTCCATATCTGACCTTTTGAACTTATTTGTGGTCAAAGTTTCCTCAAAATTTTTCAAATTATATAAAGTTATAGAATTGTTTTGATGATAAATCAGCTATTCAGAGGTCCCCTTTTGACCTCCTGAACATATTTCTGGCCAAAGAGTCCTCGATCTTGGGCTTTCTATACATACTCATAGACTCCTTCTGATGCATCATAAGCCATATAGATGTCCATATCTGACCTTTTGAACTTATTTGTGGTCAAAGTGTCCTCAAAATTTTTCAAACTATATAAAGTTATAGAATTATTTTTAGGATAAATCAGCTATTCAGAGGTCCCATTTTGACCTCCTGAACATATTTCTGGCCAAAGAGTCCTCGATCTTGGGCTTTCTATACATACTCATAGACTCCTTCTGATGCTTCATAAGCCATATATATGTCCATATCTGACCTTTTGAACTTATTTGTGGTCAAAGTGTCCTCAAAATTTTTCTAACTATATAAAGTTATAGAATTCTTTTGATGATAAATCAGTTATTCAGAATATCAGTTATTCTTTTGACCTCCTGAACATATTTCTGGCCAAAGAGTCCTCGATCTTGGGCTTTCTATACATACTCATAGACTCCTTCTGATGCTTCTTAAGCCATATAGATGTCCATATCTGACCTTTTGAACTTATTTGTGGTCAAAGTGTCCTCAAAATTATTCAATAAAGTTATAGACTCCTTTTGATGTTACTTCAGCTATTCATGGGGCCCCTTTTGACCTCCTGAACATATTTCTGGCCAAAGAGTCCTCGATCTTGGGCTTTCTATACATACTCATAGACTCCTTCTGATGCATCATAAGCCATATATATGTCATTATCTGACCTTTTGAACTTATTTGTGGTCAAAGGGTCCTCAAAATCTTTCAAAATATATAAAGTTATAGAATTCTGTTGATGATAAATCAGCTATTCAGAGGTCCTCTTTTGACCTCCTGAACATATTTCTGGCCAAAGAGTCCTTGACCTTGGGCTTTCTATACATACTCATAGACTCATTCTGATGCTTCATAAGCCATATAGATGTCCATATCTGACCTTTTGAACTAATTTGTGGTCAAAGTGTCCTCAAAATTTTTCAAACTATATAAAGTTATAGAATTCTTTTGAAGATAAATCAACTATTCAGAGGTCCCCTTTTGACCTCCTGAACATATTTCTGGCCAAAGAGTCCTCGATCTTGGGCTTTCTATACATACTCATAGACTCCTTCTGATGCTTCATAAGCCATATAGATGTCCATATCTGACCTTTTGAACTTATTTGTGGTCAAAGTGTCCTCAAAATTTTTCAAACTATATAAAGATAGATAAAGATAGCCACACTTTGACCACAAATAAGTTCAAAAGGTCAGATATGGACATCTATATGGCTTATGATGCATCAGAATGAGTCTATGAGTATGTATAGAAAGCCCAAGATCGAGGACTCTTTGGCCAGAAATATGTTCAGGAGGTCAAAACCTCTGAATAGCTGATTTATCATCAAAAGGATTCTATAACTTTATATAGTTTGAAACATTTTGAGGACACTTTGACCACAAATAAGTTCAAAAGGTCAGATATGGACATAGGCTTATGAAGCATCAGAAGGAGTATTAATAGAAAGCCCAAGTTTTGAATACTCCTTGGTCAGAAAAAAATTCAGGATGTCAAATATGGACTTTTGTCAGGAGGATATAACATCCGAAGATATCAGTCTGAAAGTATTGTATTAATCTTTTAGGACTCTTTGGCCAGAAATATGTTCTATATGGATTTATCATCAAAAGGATTCTATAACTTTATATAGTTTGAACACTTTTGAGGACACTTTGACCACAAATAATTTCAAAACGTCAGATATGGACATCTATATGGCTTATGATGCATCAAAAGGAGTCTATGAGTTATGCATTGAAAACCAAAGATCAAGGACTCTTCGGCCAGAAATATGTTCAGGAGGTCAAAAGGGGACCTCTGAATAGCTGATTTATCATAAAAAGAATTCTATAACTTTACATTGTTTGAAAAATTTTGAGGAGACTTTGACCACAAATAATTTCAAAAGGTCAGATATGGACATCTATATGGCTTATGATGCATCAGAAGGAGTCTATGAGTATGTATAGAAAGCCCAAGATCAAGGACTCTTTGGCCAGAAATATATTCAGGAGGTCAAAACCTCTGAATAGCTGATTTCTCATCAAAAGGAGTCTATAACTTTATATAGTTTGAACAATTTTGAGGACACTTTGACCACAAATAAGTTCAAAAGGTCAGATATGGACATCTATATGGCTTATGAATCATCAGAAGGAGTCTATGAGTATGTATAGAAAGCCCAAGATCGAGGACTCTTTGGCCAGAAATATGTTCAGGAGGTCAAAACCTCTGAATAGCTGATTTATCATCAAAAGGATTCTATAACTTTATATAGTTTGAAAAATTTTGAGGACACTTTGACCACAAATAAGTTCAAAAGGTCAGATATGGACATCTATATAGCTTACGATGCATAAGAAGGAGTATGTATAGAAAGCCCAAGTTTTGAATACTCCTTAGACAGAAAAAAATTCAGTATGTCAAATATGGACTTCCGAACATCCGAAGATAACAGTCTGAATGTATTGTATTAATCTTTTAGGACTGTTTGGCCAGAAATATGTTCAGTGGGTCAAAAGGGGACCTCTGAATAGCTGATTAATCATCAGAAAGAGTCTCTAACTTTATATAGTTTGAAAAATTTTGAGGACCCTTGACCAGAAATAAGTTCAAATGATCAGATATGGACATGTTCATGGGTTTTGAAGCATCAGAGGGAGTCTATGAGTATATATAGAAAGCCCATGATCGAGGACTCTTTGGCCAGAAATATGTTCAGAAGATCAAAAGGGGACCCATGTATAGCTGATTTATCATCAAAAGGAGTCTATAACTTTATATAGTTTGAAAAATTTTGAGGACACTTTGACCACAAATAAGTTCAAAAGGTCAGATATGGACATATATATGGCTTATGAAGCATCAGAAAGAGTCTATGAGTATGAGTAGAAAGCCCAAGATCGAGGACTCTTTGGCCAGAAATATGTTCAGGAGGTCAAAAGGGGATGTCTGAATATGTGATTTATCATCAGAAAGAGTCTATAACTTTATATAGTTTGAAAAATTTTGAGGACCCTTGAACAGAAATAAGTTCAAATGATCAGATATGGACATCTATATGGGTTTTGAAGCATCAGAGGGAGTCTATGAGTATGTATAGAAAGCCCAAGATCGAGGAGTCTTTGGCCAGAAATATGTTCAGGAGGTCAGAACCTCTGAATAGCTGATCTATCATCAAAAGGATTCCATAACTTTATATAGTTTGAAAAATTTTGAGGACACTTTGACCACAAATAATTTCAAAAGGTCAGATATGGACATATATATGGCTTATAAGGCATCAGAAGGAGTCTATGAGTATAGAAAGCCCAAGATCGAGGACTCTTTGGCCAGAAATATCTTCAGGAGGTCAAAACCTCTGAATAGCTGATTTATCATCAAAAGGAGTCTATAACTTTATATAGTTTGAACAATTTTGAGGACACTTTAACCACAAATAAGTTCTAAAGGTCAGATATGGACATCTATATGGCTTATGAAGCATCAGAAGGAGTCTATGAGTATGTATAGAAAGCCCAAGATCGAGGACTCTTTGGCCAGAAATATCTTCAGGAGGTCAAAACCTCTGAATAGCTGATCTATCATCAAAAGGATTCTATAACTTTATATAGTTTGAAAAATTTTGAGGACACTTTGACCACAAATAATTTCAAAATGTCAGATATGGACATATATATGGCTTATAAGGCATCAGAAGGAGTCTATGAGTATGTATAGAAAGCCCAAGATCGAGGACTCTTTGGCCAGAAATATCTTCAGGAGGTCAAAACCTCTGAATAGCTGATTTATCATCAAAAGGAGTCTATAACCTTATATAGTTTGAACAATTTTGAGGACACTTTAACCACAAATAAGTTCTAAATGTCAGATATGGACATCTATATGGCTTATGAAGCATCAGAAGGAGTCTATGAGTATGTATAGAAAGCCCAAGATCGAGGACTCTTTGGCCAGAAATATCTTCAGGAGGTCAAAACCTCTGAATAGCTGATTTATCATCAAAAGGAGTCTATAACTTTATATAGTTTGAAAAAATTTGAGGACACTTTGACCACAAATAAGTTCAAAAGGTCAGATATGGACATCTATATGGCTTTTGAAGCATCAGAAGGAGTCTATGAGTATGTATAGAAAGCCCAAGATCGAGGACTCTTTGGCCAGAAATATGTTCAGGAGGTCAAAAGGGGACCTCTGAATAGCTGATTTATCATCAGAAAGAGTCTATAACTATATAGTTTGAAAAATTTTGAGGACCCTTGAACAGAAATAAGTTCAAATGATCAGATATGGACATCTATATGGCTTTTGAAGCATCAGAGGGAGTCTATGAGTATATATAGAAAGCCCAAGATCGAGGACTCTTTTGCCAGAAATATGTTCAGGAGGTCAAAACCTCTGAATAGCTGATTTATCATCAAAAGGATTCTATAACTTTATAGAGTTTAAACATTTTTGAGGACACTTTGACCACAAATAATTTCAAAAGGTCAGATATGGACATCTATATGGCTTATGATGCATCAGAAGTAGTCTATGAGTATGTATAGAAAGCCAAAGATCGAGGACTCTTTGGCCAGAAATATGTTCAGGAGGTCAAAACCTCAGAATAGCTAATTTATCATCAAAAGGATTCTATAACTTTATATAGTTTGAAAAATTTTGAGGACCCTTTAACCAGAAATAAGTTCAAAAGGTCAGATATGGACATCTATATGGCTTGTGATGCATCAGAAGGAGTCTATGAGTATGTATAGAAAGCCCAAGATCGAGGACTCTTTGGCCAGAAATATGTTCAGGAGGTCAAAAGGGGACCTCTGAATAGCTGATTTATCATAAAAAGCATTCTATAACTTTATATAGTTTGAAAGATTTTGAGGACCCTTTGACCACAAAGAAGTTCAAAAGGTCAGATATGGACATATATATGGCTTATGATGCATCAGAAGGAGTCTATGAGTATGTATAGAAAGCCCAAGTTTCGAATATTCCTTGGCCAGAAAAAAATTCAGTATGTCAAATATGGACTTTTGTCAGGAGGATATAGAATCCGAAGATATCAGTCTGAAGATATCAGTATTAATCTTTTAGGACTCTTTGGCCAAAAATATGTTCAGTAGGTCAAAAGGGGACCTCTGAATAGCTGATTTATCATCAGAAAGAATCTATAACTTTATATAGTTTGAAAACTTTTGAGGACCCTTTGACCAGAAATAAGTTCAAAAGGTCAGATATGGACATCTATATGGCTTTTGAAGCATCAGAAGGAGTCTATGAGTATATATAGAAAGCCCAAGAACGAGGACTCTTTGGCCAGAAATATGTTCAGGAGGTCAAAACCTCTAAATAGCTGATTTATCATCAAAAGAATTCTATAACTTTATATATTTTGAAAGATTTTGAGGACCCTTTGACCACAAAGAAGTTCAAAAGGTCAGATATGGACATATATATGGCTTATGATGCATCAGAAGGAGTCTATGAGTATGTATAGAAAGCCCAAGATCGAGGACTCTTTGGCCAGAAATATGTTCAGGAGGTGAAAAGGGGACCTCTGAATAGATGATTTATCATCAGAAAGAGTCTATAACTTTATATAGTTTGAAAAATGTTTAGGACCCTTGAACAGAAATAAGTTCAAATGATCAGATATGGACATCTATATGGGTTTTGAAGCATCAGAGGGAGTCTATGAGTATATATAGAAAGCCCAAGATCGAGGACTCTTTTGCCAGAAATATGTTCAGGAGGTCAAAACCCCTGAATAGCTGATTTATCATCAAAAGGATTCTATAACTTTATATAGTTTAAACATTTTTGAGGACACTTTGACCACAAATAATTTCAAAAGGTCAGATATGGACATATATATGGCTTATGATACATCAGAAGTAGTCTATGAGTATGTATAGAAAGCCAAAGATCGAGGACTCTTTGGCCAGAAATATGTTCAGGAGGTCAAAACCTCAGAATAGCTAATTTATCATCAAAAGGATTCTATAACTTTATATAGTTTGAAAAATTTTGAGGACCCTTTAACCAGAAATAAGTTCAAAAGGTCAGATATGGACATCTATATGGCTTGTGATGCATCAGAAGGAGTCTCTGAGTATGTATAGAAAGCCCAAGATCGAGGACTCTTTGGCCAGAAATATGTTCAGGAGGTCAAAAGGGGACCTCTGAATAGCTGATTTATCATAAAGAGCATTCTATATCTTTATATAGTTTGAAAAATTTTGAGGACACTTTGACCACAAATAAGTTCAAAAGGTCAGATATGGATATCTATATGGCTTATGATGCATCAGAAGGAGTCTATGAGTATGTATAGAAAGCCCAAGAACGAGGAGTCTTTGGCCAGAAACATGTGCAGGAGGTCAAAACCTCTGAATTTGCTGATCATCAAAAGGATTCTATAACTTTATATAGTTTGAAAAATTTTGAGGACACTTTGACCACAAATAAGTTAAAAAGGTCAGATATGGACATCTATATGGCTTATGAAGCATCAGAAGGAGCATGTATAGAAAGCCCAAGTTTCGAATACTCCTTGGCCAGCAAAAAATTCAGTATGTCAAATATGGACTTTTGTCAGGAGGATATAGAATACGAAGATATCAGTCTGAAGATATCAGTATTAATCTTTTAGGACTCTTTGGCCAAAAATATGTTCAGGAGGTCAAAAGGGGACCTCTGAATAGATGATTTATCATCAGAAAGAGTCTATAACTTTATATAGTTTGAAAAATTTTGAGGACCCTTAACCAGAAATAAGTTCATATCATCAGATATGGACATCTACATGGGTTTTGAAGCATCAGAGGGAGTCTATGAGTATATATTGAAAGCCCAAGATCGAGGACTCTTTGGCCAGAAATATGTTCAGAAGATCAAAAGGGGACCTAAGTATAGCTGATTTATCATCAAAAGGAGTCTATAACTTTATATAGTTTGAAAAATTTTGAGGACACTTTGACCACAAATAAGTTCAAAAGGTCAGATATGGACATCTATATGGCTTATGATGCATCAGAAGGAGTCTATGAGCATGTATAGAAACCCAAGATCGAGGACTCTTTGGCCAGAAATATGTTCAGAAGGTCAAAACATCTGAATAGCTGATTTATCATCAAAAGGATTCTATAACTTTATATAGTTTGAAACATTTTGAGGACACTTTGACCACAAATAAGTTCAAAAGGTCAGATATGGACATCTATATGGCTTATGATGCATCAGAAGGAGTCTATGAGTATGTATAGAAAGCCCAAGATAAAGGACTATTTGGCCAGAAATAAATTCAGGAGGTCAAAACCTCTGAATAGCTGATTTATCATCAAAAGGAGTCTATAACTTTATATAGTTTGAACAATTTTGAGGACACTTTGACCACAAATAAGTTCAAAAGGTCAGATATGGACATATATATGGCTTATGATGCATCAGAAGGAGTCTATGAGTATGTATAGAAAGCCCAAGATCGAGGACTCTTTGGCCAGAAATATGTTCAGGAGGTGAAAAGGGGACCTCTGAATAGATGATTTATCATCAGAAAGAGTCTATAACTTTATATAGTTTGAAAAATGTTTAGGACCCTTGAACAGAAATAAGTTCAAATGATCAGATATGGACATCTATATGGGTTTTGAAGCATCAGAGGGAGTCTATGAGTATATATAGAAAGCCCAAGATCGAGGACTCTTTTGCCAGAAATATGTTCAGGAGGTCAAAACCCCTGAATAGCTGATTTATCATCAAAAGGATTCTATAACTTTATATAGTTTAAACATTTTTGAGGACACTTTGACCACAAATAATTTCAAAAGGTCAGATATGGACATATATATGGCTTATGATACATCAGAAGTAGTCTATGAGTATGTATAGAAAGCCAAAGATCGAGGACTCTTTGGCCAGAAATATGTTCAGGAGGTCAAAACCTCAGAATAGCTAATTTATCATCAAAAGGATTCTATAACTTTATATAGTTTGAAAAATTTTGAGGACCCTTTAACCAGAAATAAGTTCAAAAGGTCAGATATGGACATCTATATGGCTTGTGATGCATCAGAAGGAGTCTCTGAGTATGTATAGAAAGCCCAAGATCGAGGACTCTTTGGCCAGAAATATGTTCAGGAGGTCAAAAGGGGACCTCTGAATAGCTGATTTATCATAAAAAGCATTCTATATCTTTATATAGTTTGAAAAATTTTGAGGACACTTTGACCACAAATAAGTTCAAAAGGTCAGATATGGATATCTATATGGCTTATGATGCATCAGAAGGAGTCTATGAGTATGTATAGAAAGCCCAAGAACGAGGAGTCTTTGGCCAGAAACATGTGCAGGAGGTCAAAACCTCTGAATTTGCTGATCATCAAAAGGATTCTATAACTTTATATAGTTTGAAAAATTTTGAGGACACTTTGACCACAAATAAGTTAAAAAGGTCAGATATGGACATCTATATGGCTTATGAAGCATCAGAAGGAGTATGTATAGAAAGCCCAAGTTTCGAATACTCCTTGGCCAGCAAAAAATTCAGTATGTCAAATATGGACTTTTGTCAGGAGGATATAGAACACGAAGATATCAGTCTGAAGATATCAGTATTAATCTTTTAGGACTCTTTGGCCAAAAATATGTTCAGGAGGTCAAAAGGGGACCTCTGAATAGATGATTTATCATCAGAAAGAGTCTATAACTTTATATAGTTTGAAAAATTTTGAGGACCCTTGACCAGAAATAAGTTCATATGATCAGATATGGACATCTACATGGGTTTTGAAGCATCAGAGGGAGTCTATGAGTATATATTGAAAGCCCAAGATCGTGGACTCTTTGGCCAGAATTATGTTCAGAAGATCAAAAGGGGACCTATGTATAGCTGATTTATCATCAAAAGGAGTCTATAACTTTATATAGTTTGAAAAATTTTGAGGACACTTTGACCACAAATAAGTTCAAAAGGTCAGATATGGACATCTATATGGCTTATGAAGCATCAGAAGGAGTCTATGAGTATGTATAGAAAGCCAAAGATCGAGGACTCTTTGGCCAGAAATATGTTCAGGAGGTCCAAACCTCTGAATAGCTGATTTATCATCAAAAGGATTCTATAACTTTATATAGTTTGAATATTTTTGAGGACACTTTGACCACAAATAATTTCAAAAGGTCAGATATGGACATCTATATGGCTTATGATGCATCAGAAGGAGTCTATGAGTATGTATAGAAAGCCAAAGATCGAGGACTATTTGGCCAGAAATATGTTCAGGAGGTCAAAACCTCTGAATAGCTGATTTATCATCAAAAGGATTCTATAACTTTATATAGTTTGAAAAATTCTGAGGACACTTTGACCACAAATAATTTCAAAAGGTCAGATATGGACATATATATGGCTTATGATGCATCAGAAGGAGTCTATGAGTATGTATAGAAAGCCCAAGATCGAGGACTATTTGGCCAGAAATATGTTCAGGAGGTGAAAAGGGGACGTCTGAATAGCTGATTTATCATCAAAAGAATTCTATAACTTTATATAGTTTGAAAAATTTTGAGGACCCTTTGACCACAAATAAGTTCAAAAGGTCAGATATGGACATCTATATGGCTTATGATGCATCAGAAGGAGTCTATGAGTATGTATAGAAAGCCCAAGATCAAGGACTCTTTGGCCAGAAATATGTTCAGGAGGTCAAAACCTCTGAATAGCTGATTTATCATCAAAAGGAGTCTATAACTTTATATAGTTTGAAACATTTTGAGGACACTTTGACCACAAATAAGTTCAAAAGGTCAGATATGGACATCTATATGGCTTATGATGCATCAGAAGGAGTCTATGAGTATGTATAGAAAGCCCAAGATCAAGGACTATTTGGCCAGAAATAAATTCAGGAGGTCAAAACCTCTGAATAGCTGATTTATCATCAAAAGGAGTCTATAACTTTATATAGTTTGAACAATTTTGAGGACACTTTGACCACAAATAAGTTCAAAAGGTCAGATATGGACATATATATGGCTTATGATGCATCAGAAGGAGTCTATGAGTATGTATAGAAAGCCCAAGATCGAGGACTCTTTGGCCAGAAATATGTTCAGGAGGTGAAAAGGGGACCTCTGAATAGATGATTTATCATCAGAAAGAGTCTATAACTTTATATAGTTTGAAAAATGTTTAGGACCCTTGAACAGAAATAAGTTCAAATGATCAGATATGGACATCTATATGGGTTTTGAAGCATCAGAGGGAGTCTATGAGTATATATAGAAAGCCCAAGATCGAGGACTCTTTTGCCAGAAATATGTTCAGGAGGTCAAAACCCCTGAATAGCTGATTTATCATCAAAAGGATTCTATAACTTTATATAGTTTAAACATTTTTGAGGACACTTTGACCACAAATAATTTCAAAAGGTCAGATATGGACATATATATGGCTTATGATACATCAGAAGTAGTCTATGAGTATGTATAGAAAGCCAAAGATCGAGGACTCTTTGGCCAGAAATATGTTCAGGAGGTCAAAACCTCAGAATAGCTAATTTATCATCAAAAGGATTCTATAACTTTATATAGTTTGAAAAATTTTGAGGACCCTTTAACCAGAAATAAGTTCAAAAGGTCAGATATGGACATCTATATGGCTTGTGATGCATCAGAAGGAGTCTCTGAGTATGTATAGAAAGCCCAAGATCGAGGACTCTTTGGCCAGAAATATGTTCAGGAGGTCAAAAGGGGACCTCTGAATAGCTGATTTATCATAAAAAGCATTCTATATCTTTATATAGTTTGAAAAATTTTGAGGACACTTTGACCACAAATAAGTTCAAAAGGTCAGATATGGATATCTATATGGCTTATGATGCATCAGAAGGAGTCTATGAGTATGTATAGAAAGCCCAAGAACGAGGAGTCTTTGGCCAGAAACATGTGCAGGAGGTCAAAACCTCTGAATTTGCTGATCATCAAAAGGATTCTATAACTTTATATAGTTTGAAAAATTTTGAGGACACTTTGACCACAAATAAGTTAAAAAGGTCAGATATGGACATCTATATGGCTTATGAAGCATCAGAAGGAGCATGTATAGAAAGCCCAAGTTTCGAATACTCCTTGGCCAGCAAAAAATTCAGTATGTCAAATATGGACTTTTGTCAGGAGGATATAGAATACGAAGATATCAGTCTGAAGATATCAGTATTAATCTTTTAGGACTCTTTGGCCAAAAATATGTTCAGGAGGTCAAAAGGGGACCTCTGAATAGATGATTTATCATCAGAAAGAGTCTATAACTTTATATAGTTTGAAAAATTTTGAGGACCCTTGACCAGAAATAAGTTCATATGATCAGATATGGACATCTACATGGGTTTTGAAGCATCAGAGGGAGTCTATGAGTATATATTGAAAGCCCAAGATCGTGGACTCTTTGGCCAGAATTATGTTCAGAAGATCAAAAGGGGACCTATGTATAGCTGATTTATCATCAAAAGGAGTCTATAACTTTATATAGTTTGAAAAATTTTGAGGACACTTTGACCACAAATAAGTTCAAAAGGTCAGATATGGACATCTATATGGCTTATGAAGCATCAGAAGGAGTCTATGAGTATGTATAGAAAGCCAAAGATCGAGGACTCTTTGGCCAGAAATATGTTCAGGAGGTCCAAACCTCTGAATAGCTGATTTATCATCAAAAGGATTCTATAACTTTATATAGTTTGAATATTTTTGAGGACACTTTGACCACAAATAATTTCAAAAGGTCAGATATGGACATCTATATGGCTTATGATGCATCAGAAGGAGTCTATGAGTATGTATAGAAAGCCAAAGATCGAGGACTATTTGGCCAGAAATATGTTCAGGAGGTCAAAACCTCTGAATAGCTGATTTATCATCAAAAGGATTCTATAACTTTATATAGTTTGAAAAATTCTGAGGACACTTTGACCACAAATAATTTCAAAAGGTCAGATATGGACATATATATGGCTTATGATGCATCAGAAGGAGTCTATGAGTATGTATAGAAAGCCCAAGATCGAGGACTATTTGGCCAGAAATATGTTCAGGAGGTGAAAAGGGGACGTCTGAATAGCTGATTTATCATCAAAAGAATTCTATAACTTTATATAGTTTGAAAAATTTTGAGGACCCTTTGACCACAAATAAGTTCAAAAGGTCAGATATGGACATCTATATGGCTTGTGATGCATCAGAAGGAGTCTAAAAGTATGTATAGAAAGCCCAAGATCAAGGACTCTTTGGCCAGAAATATGTTCAGGAGGTCAAAACCTCTGAATAGCTGATTTATCATCAAAAGGAGTCTATAACTTTATATAGTTTGAAACATTTTGAGGACACTTTGACCACAAATAAGTTCAAAAGGTCAGGTAATGACATATATATGGCTTATGATGCATCAGAAGGAGTCTATGAGTATGTATAGAAAGCCCAAGATCAAGGACTATTTGGCCAGAAATATATTCAGGAGGTCAAAACCTCTGAATAGCTGATTTATCATCAAAAGGAGTCTATAACTTTATATAGTTTGAACAATTTTGAGGACACTTTGACCACAAATAAGTTCAAAAGGTCAGATATGGACATCTATATGGCTTATGATGCATCAGAAGGAGTCTATGAGCATGTATAGAAACCCAATATCGAGGACTCTTTGGCCAGAAATATGTTCAGAAGGTCAAAACATCTGAATAGCTGATTTATCATCAAAAGGATTCTATAACTTTACATAGTTTGAAACATTTTGAGGACACTTTGACCACAAATAAGTTCAAAAGGTCAGATATGGACATCTATATGGCTTATGATGCATCAGAAGGAGTCTATGAGTATGTATAGAAAGCCCAAGATCAAGGACTATTTGGCCAGAAATAAATTCAGGAGGTCAAAACCTCTGAATAGCTGATTTATCATCAAAAGAATTCTATAACTTTATATAGTTTGAACAATTTTGAGGACACTTTGACCACAAATAAGTTCAAAAGGTCAGATATGGACATCTATATGGCTTATGAAGCATCAGAATGAGTCTATGAGTATGTATAGAAAGCCCAAGATCGAGGACTCTTTGGCCAGAAATATGTTCAGGAGGTAAAAAGGGGACCTCTGAATAACTGATTTATCATCAAAAGAATTCTATAACTTTATTAGTTTGAAACATTTTGAGGACACTTTGACCACAAATAAGTTCAAAAGGTCAGATATGGACATCTATATGGCTTATGATGCATAAGAAGGAGTCTATGAGTATGTATAGAAAGCCCAAGATCAAGGACTATTTGGCCAGAAATATATTCAGGAGGTCAAAACCTCTGAATAGCTGATTTATCATCAAAAGGAGTCTATAACTTTATATAGTTTGAACAATTTTGAGGACACTTTGACCACAAATAAGTTCAAAAGGTCAGATATGGACATCTATATGGCTTATGATGTGATGCATCATAAGCCATATAGATGTCCATATCTGACCTTTTGGAGTCTATGAGTATGTATAGGAGTCTATGGACTATAGAGTCTAAGGAGTCTATGAGTATGTATAGAAACCCAAGATCGAGGACTCTTTGGCCAGAAATATGTTCAGAAGGTCAAAACATCTGAATAGCTGATTTATCATCAAAAGGATTCTATAACTTTATATAGTTTGAAACATTTTGAGCACACTTTGACCACAAATAAGTTCAAAAGGTCAGATATGGACATCTATATGGCTTATGATGCATCAGAAGGAGTCTATGAGTATGTATAGAAAGCCCAAGATCAAGGACTACTTGGCCAGAAATAAATTCAGGAGGTCAAAACCTCTGAATAGCTGATTTATCATCAAAAGGAGTCTATAACTTTATATAGTTTGAACAATTTTGAGGACACTTTGACCACAAATAAGTTCAAAAGGTCAGATATGGACATCTATATGACTTATGAAGCATCAGAAGGAGTATTGATAGAAAGCCCAAGTTTCGAATACGCCTTAGCCAGAAAAAAATTCAGTATGTCAAAAATGGACTTTTGTCAGGAGGATGTAACATCCAAAGATATCAGTCTGAATGTATTGTATTAATATTTTAGGACTGTTTGGCCAGAAATATGTTCAGTAGGTCAAAGGGGACCTCTGAATAGCTGATTTATATTCAGAAAGAATCTATAACGTTATAAAGTTTGAAACATTTTGAGGACCCTTGACTATAAATAAGTTCAAATGATCAGATTAGGACATCTATATGGGTTTTGAAGCATCAGAGGGTGTCTATGAGTATATATAGAAAGCCCAAGATCGAGGACTCTTTGGCCAGAAATATGTTCAGGAGGTCAAAAGGGGACCTTTGAATAGCTGATTTATCATAAAAAGAATTCTATAACTTTATATAGTTTGAACATTTTTGAGGACACTTTGACCACAAATAATTTCAAAAGGAAAATCATTGCTTTACAATGGACACAATTAACTCATCCCGTTGGACAACGATAGAATGCACTGAAGAATAAACATATAGATAATGCACTTTTCGCATTGCATTGCACACTAGAACTAACTCCTTCCCATGTTCATTAAAGAGATAACATTTATGTTGTTGCATTGCATTGCACAAACGATCTAACGTTGTCCACTGAACAATAACATATAGGCTATGCACTTCTTGGATTGCATTGCATTGCACACTACAACTAATTCATTCCCATGTTCATTAAAGACATAACATATGTTGTTGCATTGCACAAACGATCTATCGTTGTGTATCATTGAAGAAAAAAATTTGCACTTCTATCCCTGCATTGCACACCAGAACTAACTCCTTCCCATGTTCAGAGATAACATCTGTTGTTGCATTGCATTGCACAAACGATCTAACGTTGTGCAATGAAGAGTAACATAGGCCATGCACTTTTTGCATTGCATTGCACACCAGATCAAACTCCTTCCCATGTTCAGTAAAGAGATATGTTGCATTGCATTGCACAAACGATCTAAGGTTGTGCATTGAAGAATAACATATAGGCTACATGCATGCATTGTATTGCATTGCACACCCGAACTAACTCCTTCACATGTTCATTAAAGAGATAACATATGTTATGCAACATTGCATTGCTTTGCACAAACGATCTAACGATGTGCACTGAAAAATAACATTTATGCACTTTTTGCATTGCATTGCACACCAGAACTAACTCCTTCCCTTGTTCATTAAAGAGATAATATTTTGCATTGCATTGCACAAAACGATCGTTTGTCTCAACGATCAATGTTGTGCATTAAAGAATAACATATAGGCTAAATGCATGCATTGTATTGCATTGCACACCAGAACTAACTCCTTCCCATGTTCATTAAAGAGATAACATGTTGCATTGCATTGCAGAAACGATCTAACGTTGTGCATTGAAGAATAACATTTATGCACTTTTTGCATTGCATTGCATTGCACATTGAAAATTACTCCTTCCCATGTTCAGTAAAGATATAACATGTTGCATTGCATTGAATTGCATTGCATTGCAGAAACGATCTAACGTTGTGCACTGAAGAATAACATTTAGGGTATGCACTTCTGGCATTGCATTGCATTGCACACCAGATCTTACTCCTTCAAATGTTTATTAAAGAGATAACGTAGGCCATGCACTTTTTGAATTGCATTGTACATTAGAACTAACTCCTTCAAATGTTAATTGAAGAGATAACATTTTGCATTGCATTGCGCAAACGATCTAACGTTGTGCATTGAAGAGTAACATAGACCATGCACTTTTTGCATTGCATTGAATTGCACACCAGAACTTTAGATCGTTTGTGCATAACATATGTTATCTCTTTAATGAACATGGGAAGGAGTTAGTTCGGGTGTGCAATGCAATACAATGCATGCATTTAGCCTATATGTTATTCTTCAATGCACAAAGTTAGATCGTTTGTGCAATCCAATGCAAAATGTTATCTCTTTAATAAGCATTTGAAGGAGTTAGTTCTGGTGTGCAATGCAATGCAATGCAAAAAGTGCATAAATGTTATTCAGTGCACAGGCTTAAATCGTTTGTGCAAAGCAATGCAATGTTGCATAACATATGTTAGATCGTTTGTGCAATGCAATGCAAAATGTTATCTCTTTAATAAACATGGGAAGTAGTTAGTTCTGGAGTGCAATGCAATGCAATGCAAAAAGTGCATAGCCTATATGTTATTCTTCAGTGCACAGCGTTAGATCGTTTGTGCAATCCAATGCAATGCAACTTGTTATCCCTTTAATGAACATGGGAAGGAGTTAGTTCTGGTGTGCAATGCAATACAATGCATGCATTTACCCTATATGTTACTCTTCAGTGCACAACGTTAGATCGTTTGTGCAAAACAATGAAATGTTGCATAACATATGTTATCTCTTTAATGAACATGGGACGGAGTTAGTTCGGGTGTGCAATGCAATACAATGCATGCATTTAGCCTATATGTTATTCTTCATTGCACAACGTTAGATCGTTTGTGCAATGCAATGCAAAATGTTATCTCTTTAATTAACATTTGAAGGAGTTAGTTTTGGTGTGCAATGCAATGCAAAAAGTGCATAAATGTTATTCTTTAGTGCACAGTGTTAGATCGTTTGTGCAAAGCAATGCAATGTTGCATAACATATGTTATCTCTTCAATGAACATGGGAACGAGTTAGTTCGGGTGTACAATGCAACACAATGCATGCATTTAGCCTATATGTCATTCTTCAATGCACAACGTTAGATCGTTTGTGCAATCCAATGCAACAGGTTATCTCTTTAATAAACAATGAAGGAGTTAGTTCTTGTGTGCAATGCAATGCAATGCAATACAAAAAATGCATGGCCTATGTTACTCTTCAAGGCACAACGTTAGATAGTTTGTGCAAAGCAATACAACATCATTGCACCTTATCTCTTTAAAGAAAATGGGAATGATTTAGTTCTGGTGTGCAATGCAATGGAAGAATTGCATAGCCTACATTATTCTTCAATGCACAACGTTAGATCGTTTGTGCAATGCAAAATGTTATCTCTTTAATAAACATTTGAAGGAGTTAGTTCTGGTGTGCAATGCAATGCAATGCAAAAAGTGCATGAATGTTATTCTTTAGTGCATAGCGTTAGAGCGTTTGTGCAAAGCAATGCAATGTTGCATAAAATATGTTATCTCTTTACTGAACATGGGAAGAAGTTAGATCTGGAGTGCAATGCAATGCAAAAAGTGCATGGCTACGTTACTATTCAATGCACAACGTCAGATCGTTTGTGCAATGCAATGCAACAACATTGCAACTTATCTCTTTAAAGAAAATGGGAATGAGTTAATTCTTGTGTGCAATGCAGTGCAAGAATTGCATAGCCTATATTATTCTTCAATGCACAACGTTAGATCGTTTGTGCAATGCAATGCAAACTGTTATCTCTTTAATAAACATGGGAATTAGTTAGTTCTGGAGTGCAATGCAATGCAATGCAATGCAAAAAGTGCATAGCCTATATGTTATTCTTCAGTGCACAGCGTTAGATCGTTTGTGCAATGCAATGCAATGCAACATGTTATCCCTTTAATGAACATGGGAAGGAGTTAGTTCTGGTGTGCAATGCAATACAATGCATGCATTTACCCTATATGTTACTCTTCAGTGCACAACGTTAGATTGTTTGTGCAAAACAATGAAATGTTGCATAACATATGTTATCTCTTTAATGAACATGGGACGGAGTTAGTTCGGGTGTGCAATGCAATACAATGCATGCATTTAGACTATATGTTATTCTTCATTGCACAACGTTAGATCGTTTGTGCAATGCAATGCAAAATGTTATCTCTTTAATTAACATTTGAAGGAGTTAGATCTGGAGTGCAATGCAATGCAAAAAGTGCATGGCTATGTTACTATTCAATGCACAACGTCAGATCCTTTGTGCAATGCAATGCAACAACATTGCAACTTATCTCTTTAAAGAAAATGGGAATGAGTTAATTCTTGTGTGCAATGCAATGCAAGAATTGCATAGCCTATATGTTATTCTTCAGTGCACAGCGTTAGATCGTTTGTGCAATGCAATGCAATGCAACATGTTATCCCTTTAATGAACATGGGAAGGAGTTAGTTCTGGTGTGCAATGCAATACAATGCATGCATTTACCCTATATGTTACTCTTCAGTGCACAACGTTAGATCGTTTGTGCAAAACAATGAAATGTTGCATAACATATGTTATCTCTTTAATGAACATGGGACGGAGTTAGTTCATTTGTGCAATGCAATACAATGCATGCATTTAGCCTATATTTTATTCTTCATTGCACAACGTTAGATCGTTTGTGCAATGCAATGCAAAATGTTATCTCTTTAATTAACATTTGAAGGAGTTAGTTTTGGTGTGCAATGCAATGCAAAAAGTGTATAAATGTTATTCTTTAGTGCACAGTGTTAGATCGTTTGTGCAAAGCAATGCAATGTTGCATAACATATGTTATCTCTTCAATGAACATGGGAACGAGTTAGTTCGGGTGTACAATGCAACACAATGCATGCATTTAGCCTATATGTCATTCTTCAATGCACAACGTTAGATCGTTTGTGCAATGCAATGCAAAATGTTATCTCTTTAATAAACATGGGAATTAGTTAGTTCTGGAGTGCAATGCAATGCAATGCAAAAAGTGCATAGCCTATATGTTATTCTTCAGTGCACAGCGTTAGATCGTTTGTGCAATGCAATGCAATGCAACATGTTATCCCTTTAATGAACATGGGAAGGAGTTAGTTCTGGTGTGCAATGCAATGCAATGCAAAAAGTGCATGAATGTTATTCTTTAGTGCACAGCGTTAGAGCGTTTGTGCAAAGCAATGCAATGTTGCATAAAATATGTTATCTCTTTATTGAACATGGGAAGGAGTTAGATCTGGAGTGCAATGCAATGCAAGGCTTTGTTACTATTCAATGCACAACGTTAGATCGTTTGTGCAAAGCAATACAACATCATTGCAACTTATCTCTTTAAAGAAAATGGGAATGAGTTAATTCTTGTGTGCAATGCAATGCAAGAATTGCATAGCCTATATTATTCTTCAATGCACAACGTTAGATCGTTTATGCAATGCAATGCAAAATGTTATCTCTTTAATAAACATTTGAAGGAGATAGTTCTGGTGTGCAATGCAATGCAATGCATAAAGTGCATAGCCTGTATGTTATTCTTCAATGCACAACGTAAGATCGTTTGTGCAATGCAATGGCAACAACACTTGTTATCTCTTTAATGAACATGGGAATAAATTAGATCTACTGTGCAATGCAATGCAATCCAAGAAGTGCATAGCCTATATGTTATTGT
The DNA here is from genome assembly GCF_949319135.1 of Squalius cephalus. NCBI lineage: Eukaryota > Metazoa > Chordata > Actinopteri > Cypriniformes > Leuciscidae > Squalius > Squalius cephalus. Next base: position 15,352,988 of record NC_137128.1, on the reverse strand, counting down.
TCAGTGGACAACGTTAGATCCTTTGTGCAATGCAATGCAACAACATAAATGTTATATCTTTACTGAACATGGGAAGGAGTTAGTTCTGGTGTGCAATGTAATCCGAAAAGTACTTCATCTATATGTTTATTCTTCAGTGCATTCTATCGTTGCCCAACGGAATGAGTTAATTGTGTCCATTGTAAAGAAACAACTAGTGCAATGATTTTCCTTCACTGCACATTAACCTACTTATACATTCAGTCAACTGATGTTAACTTTCTATATATATTCTTCGACTCCTGATGTACGTAAGTACATATTTGACCAAAGTAACATATTTCTGGCCAAACAGTCCTCCATTTCTATACATACTCATTGACTCCCGATGATTCATAAGCCAATATAGATATCCATACAGATATGGCTTATGGCTTACCTTTTGAAATTATTTCTGCTCAAAGTGTCCTCAAAATTTTTCAAATTATGTAAAGTTATAGTCTCCTTCTGATGATAAATCAGCTATACAGAGGTCCTCTTTTGACCTCCTAAACATATTTCTGGCCAAAGAGTCCTCGTTCTTGGGCTTTCTATACATACTCATAGACTCCTTCTGATGCTTCACAAGCCATATATATTTCCATATCTGACCTTTTGAACTTATTTGTGGTCAAAGTGTCCTTTAAAATTTTTCAAAATATATATAGTTATAGAATTCTTTTGATGATAAATCAGCTATTCAGAGGTCCCCTTTTGACCTCCTGAACATATTTCTGGCCAAAGAGTCCTCGATCTTGGGCTTTCTATACATACTCATAGACTCCTTCTGATGCTTTATAAGCCATATATGTGTCCATATCTGACCTTTTGAACTTATTTCTGGTCAAAGGGTCCTCAAAATTTTTCAAACTATATAAAGTTATAGAATTCTTCTGATGATAAATCATCTATTCAGAGGTCCCCTTTTGACCTCCTGAACATATTTCTGGCCAAAGAGTCCTAAAAGATTAATACAATAAATTCAGACTGATATCTTCGGATGTTATATCCTCCTGACAAAACTCCATATTTGACATACTGATTTTTTTTCTGGCCAAGGAGTATTCAAAACTTGGGCTTTCTATACATACTCCTTCTGATGCTTCATAAGCCATATATATGTCAATATCTGACCTTTTGAACTTATTTGTGGTCAAAGGGTCCTCAAAAGTTTTAAACTATATAAAGTTATAGAATCCTTTTGATGATAAATCAGCTATTCAGAGGTTTTGACCTCCTGAACATATTTCTGGCAAAAGAGTCCTCGATCTTGGGCTTTCTATACATACTCATAGACTCCTTCTGATGAATCATAAGCCATATAGATGTCCATATCTGACCTTTTGAACTTATTTGTGTTCAAAGTGTCCTCAAAATTTTTCAAACTATATAAAGTTATAGAATCCTTTTGATGATAAATCAGCTTTTTAGAGGTTTTGACCTCTTGAACATATTTCTGGCCAAAGAGTCCTCGATCTTGGGCTTTCTATACATACTCATAGACTCCTTCTGATGCTTCATAAGCTATATAGATGTCCATATCTGACCTTTTGAACTTATTTGTGGTCAAAGTGTCCTCAAAATTGTTCAAACTATATAAAGTTATAGAATCCTTTTGATGATGAATCAGCTTTTTAGAGATTTTGACCTCGAACATATTTCTGGCCAAAGAGTCCTCGATCTTTGGCTTTCTATACATTCTCATAGACTCCTTCTGATGCATCTTAAGCCATATAGATGTCCATATCTGACCTTTTGAACTCATTTGTGGTCAAAGTGTCCTCAAAATTTTTCAAACTATATAAAGTCATAGAATTCATTTGATGATATATCAGCTATTCAGAGGTCCCCTTTTGACCTCCTGAACATATTTCTGGCCAAAGAGTCCACGATCTTGGGCTTTCTAAACATACTCATAGACTACTTCTGATGCTTCATAAGCCATATAGATGTGCATATCTGACCTTTTGAACTTATTTGTGGTCAAAGTGTTCTCAAAATTTTTTAAACTATATAAAGTTATAGACTCTTTCTAATGATAAATCAGCTATTCAAAGGTCCCCTTTTGACCTCCTGAACATATTTCTGGCCAAAGAGTCCTCAATCTTGGGCTTTCTATACATACTCATAGACTCCTTCTGATGCTTCATAAGCCATATTGTGCATATAAGCCATATATTTGTCCATATCTGACCTTTTGAACTTATTTGTGTTCAAAGTGTCCTCAAAATTTTTCAAACTATATAAAGTTAAAGAATTCTTTTGATGATAAATCAGCTTTTTAGAGGTTTTGACCTCTTGAACATATTTCTGGCCAAAGAGTCCTCGATCTTGGGCTTTCTATACATACTCATAGACTCATTTTTCAAACTATATAAAGTAATAGAATTCTTTTTATGATAAACCAGCTATTCAGAGGTCCCCTTTTGACCTCCTGAACATATTTCTGGCCAAGGAGTCCTCGATCTTGGGCTTTCTATACATACTCATAGACTCCTTCTGATGCATCATAAGCCATATAGATGTCCATATCTGACCTTTTGAACTTATTTGTGGTCAAAGTGTCCTCAAAATTTTTCAAACTATATAAAGTTATAGAATTATTTTTAGGATAAATCAGCTATTCAGAGGTCCCATTTTGACCTCCTGAACATATTTCTGGCCAAAGAGTCCTCGATCTTGGGCTTTCTATACATACTCATAGACTCCTTCTGATGCTTCATAAGCCATATATATGTCCATATCTGACCTTTTGAACTTATTTGTGGTCAAAGTGTCCTCAAAATTTTTCAAACTATATAAAGTTATAGACTCCTTTTGATGTTAAATCAGCTATTCATGGGGCCCCTTTTGACCTCCTGAACATATTTCTGGCCAAAGAGTCCTCGATCTTGGGCTTTCTATACATACTCATAGACTCCTTTTGATGCTTCATAAGCCATATATATGTCCATATCTGACCTTTTGAACTTATTTGTGGTCAAAGTGTCCTCAAAATTTTTCAAACTATATAAAGTTACAGAATCCTTTTGATGATAAATCAGCTATTCAGAGGTTTTGACCCCCTGAACATATTTCTGGCCAAAGAGTCCTCGATCTTGGGCTTTATACATACTCATAGACTCCTTCTGATGCTTCATAAGCTATATAGATGTCCATATCTGACCTTTTGAACTTATTTGTGGTCAAAGTGTCCTCAAAACTGTTCAAACTATATAAAGTTACAGAATCCTTTTGATGATAAATCAGCTATTCATAGGTTTTGACCTCCTGAACATATTTTTGGCCAAAGAGTCCTCGATCTTGGGCTTTCTATACATACTCATAGACTCCTTCTGATGCATCATATGCCATATATATGTCCATATCTGACCTTTTGAACTTATTTGTGGTCAAAGTGTCCTCAAAATTTTTCAAGCTATATAAAGTTATGGTATTCTTTTTATGATACATCAGCTATTCAAAGGTCGCCTTTTGACCTCCTGAACATATTTCTGTCCAAAGAGTCCTCGATCTTGGACTTTCTATACATACTCATAGACTCCTTCTGATGCTTCATAAGCCATATAAATATCCATATCTGACCTTTTGAACTTATTTGTGGTCAAAGTGTCCTCAAAATTTTTCAAACTATATAAAGTTATAGAATCGTTTTGATGATAAATCAGCTATTCAGAAGTTTTGACCTCCTCAACATATTTCTGGCCAAAGAGTCCTCGATCTTGGGCTTTCTATACATACTCATAGACTCCTTCTGATGCATCATATGCCATATAGATGTCCATATCTGACCTTTTGAACTTATTTGTGGTCAAAGTGTCCTCAAACTTTTTCAAACTATATAAAGTTATAGAATCCTTTTGATGATAAATCAGCTATTCAGAAGTTTTGAGCTCCTGAACATATTTCTGGCCAAAGAGTCCCTCGATCTTTGGCTTTCTATACATACGCATAGACTCCTTCTGATGCATCTTAAGCCATATAGATGTCCATATCTGACCTTTTGAACTCATTTGTGGTCAAAGTGTCCTCAAAATTTTTCAAACTATATAAAGTCATAGAATTCATTTGATGATATATCAGCTATTCAGAGGTCCCCTTTTGACCTCCTGAAGATATTTCTGGCCAAAGAGTCTCGATCTTGGGCTTTCTAAACATACTCATAGACTCCTTCTGATGCTTCATAAGCCATATTGTGCATATAAGCCATATATTTGTCCATATCTGACCTTTTGAACTTATTTGTGTTCAAAGTGTCCTCAAAATTTTTCAAACTATATAAAGTTAAAGAATTCTTTTGATGATAAATCAGCTTTTTAGAGGTTTTGACCTCTTGAACATATTTCTGGCCAAAGAGTCCTCGATCTTGGGCTTTCTATACATACTCATAGACTCATTTTTCAAACTATATAAAGTAATAGAATTCTTTTTATGATAAATCAGCTATTCAGAGGTCCCCTTTTGACCTCCTGAACATATTTCTGGCCAAAGAGTCCTCGATCTTGGGCTTTCTATACATACTCATAGACTCCTTCTGATGCATCATAAGCCATATATATGTCCATATCTGACCTTTTGAACTTATTTGTGGTCAAAGTGTCCTCAAAATTTTTCAAACTATATAAAGTTACAGAATCCTTTTGATGATAAATCAGCTATTCAGAGGTTTTGACCTCCTGAACATATTTCTGGCCAAAGAGTCCTCGATCTTGGGCTTTATACATACTCATAGACTCCTTCTGATGCTTCATAAGCTATATAGATGTCCATATCTGACCTTTTGAACTTATTTGTGGTCAAAGTGTCCTCAAAACTGTTCAAACTATATAAAGTTACAGAATCCTTTTGATGATAAATCAGCTATTCATAGGTTTTGACCTCCTGAACATATTTTTGGCCAAAGAGTCCTCGATCTTGGGCTTTCTATACATACTCATAGACTCCTTCTGATGCATCATATGCCATATATATGTCCATATCTGACCTTTTGAACTTATTTGTGGTCAAAGTGTCCTCAAAATTTTTCAAGCTATATAAAGTTATGGTATTCTTTTTATGATACATCAGCTATTCAAAGGTCGCCTTTTGACCTCCTGAACATATTTCTGTCCAAAGAGTCCTCGATCTTGGACTTTCTATACATACTCATAGACTCCTTCTGATGCTTCATAAGCCATATAAATATCCATATCTGACCTTTTGAACTTATTTGTGGTCAAAGTGTCCTCAAAATTTTTCAAACTATATAAAGTTATAGAATCGTTTTGATGATAAATCAGCTATTCAGAAGTTTTGACCTCCTCAACATATTTCTGGCCAAAGAGTCCTCGATCTTGGGCTTTCTATACATACTCATAGACTCCTTCTGATGCATCATATGCCATATAGATGTCCATATCTGACCTTTTGAACTTATTTGTGGTCAAAGTGTCCTCAAAATTTTTCAAACTATATAAAGTTATAGAATCCTTTTGATGATAAATCAGCTATTCAGAAGTTTTGAGCTCCTGAACATATTTCTGGCCAAAGAGTCCCTCGATCTTTGGCTTTCTATACATACGCATAGACTCCTTCTGATGCATCTTAAGCCATATAGATGTCCATATCTGACCTTTTGAACTCATTTGTGGTCAAAGGGTCCTCAAAATTTTTCAAACTATATAAAGTCATAGAATTCATTTGATGATATATCAGCTATTCAGAGGTCCCCTTTTGACCTCCTGAAGATATTTCTGGCCAAAGAGTCTCGATCTTGAGCTTTCTAAACATACTCATAGACTCCTTCTGATGCTTCATAAGCCATATTGTGCATATAAGCCATATATTTGTCCATATCTGACCTTTTGAACTTATTTGTGTTCAAAGTGTCCTCAAAATTTTTCAAACTATATAAAGTTAAAGAATTCTTTTGATGATAAATCAGCTTTTTAGAGGTTTTGACCTCTTGAACATATTTCTGGCCAAAGAGTCCTCGATCTTGGGCTTTCTATACATACTCATAGACTCATTTTTCAAACTATATAAAGTAATAGAATTCTTTTTATGATAAATCAGCTATTCAGAGGTCCCCTTTTGACCTCCTGAACATATTTCTGGCCAAAGAGTCCTCGATCTTGGGCTTTCTATACATACTCATAGACTCCTTCTGATGCATCATAAGCCATATAGATGTCCATATCTGACCTTTTGAACTTATTTGTGGTCAAAGTGTCCTCAAAATTTTTCAAACTATATAAAGTTATAGAATTATTTTTAGGATAAATCAGCTATTCAGAGGTCCCATTTTGACCTCCTGAACATATTTCTGGCCAAAGAGTCCTCGATCTTGGGCTTTCTATACATACTCATTTTTCTGATGATTCATAAGCCATATATATGTCCATATCTGACCTTTTGAACTTATTTGTGGTCAAAGTGTCCTCAAAATTTTTCAAACCATATAAAGTTATAGACTCCTTTTGATATTAAATCAGCTATTCATGGGGCCCCTTTTGACCTCCTGAACATATTTCTGGCCAAAGAGTCCTCGATCTTGGGCTTTCTATACATACTCATAGACTCCTTTTGATGCTTCATAAGCCATATATATGTCCATATCTGACCTTTTGAACTTATTTGTGGTCAAAGTGTCCTCAAAATTTTTCAAACTATATAAAGTTATAGAATCCTTTTGATAATAAATCAGCTATTCAGAGGTTTTGACCTCCTGAACATATTTCTGGCCAAAGAGTCTTCGATCTTGGGCTTTATACATACTCATAGACTCCTTCTGATGCTTCACAAGCTATATAGATGTCCATATCTGACCTTTTGAACTTATTTGTGGTCAAAGTGTCCTCAAAACTGTTCAAACTATATAAAGTTATAGACTCTTTCTAATGATAAATCAGCTATTCAAAGGTCCCCTTTTGACCTACTGAACATATTTCTGGCCAAAGAGTCCTCAATCTTGGGCTTTCTATACATACTCATAGACTCCTTCTGATGCTTCATAAGCCATATTGTCCATATAAGCCATATATTTGTCCATATCTGACCTTTTGAACTTATTTGTGTTCAAAGTGTCCTCAAAATTTTTCAAACTATATAAAGTTAAAGAATTCTTTTGATGATAAATCAGCTTTTTAGAGGTTTTGACCTCTTGAACATATTTCTGGCCAAAGAGTCCTCGATCTTGGGCTTTCTATACATACTCATAGACTCATTTTTCAAACTATATAAAGTAATAGAATTCTTTTTATGATAAATAAGCTATTCAGAGGTCCCCTTTTGACCTCCTGAACATATTTCTGGCCAAAGAGTCCTCGATCTTGGGCTTTCTATACATACTCATAGACTCCTTCTGATGCTTCATAAGCCATATAGATGTCCATATCTGACCTTTTGAACTTATTTGTGGTCAAAGTGTCCTCAAAATTTTTCAAACTATATAAAGTTATAGAATTCTTTTGATGATAAATCACCTATTCAGAGGTCCCCTTTTGACCTCCTGAACATATTTCTGGCCAAAGAGTCCTCGATCTTGGGCTTTCTATACATACTCATAGACTCCTTCTGATGCATCATAAGCCATATAGATGTCCATATCTGACCTTTTGAACTTATTTGTGTTCAAAGTGTCCTCAAAATTTTTCAAAATATATAAAGTTATAGAATCCTTTTTATGATAAATCAGCTATTCAGAGGTCGCCTTTTGACCTCCTGAATATATTTCTGGCCAAAGAGTCCTCGATCTTGGGCTTTCTATACATACTCATAGACTCCTTCTTATGCTTCATAAGCCATATAAATATCCATATCTGACCTTTAGAACTTATTTGTGGTCAAAGTGTCCTCAAAATTGTTCAAACTATATAAAGTTATAGAATCCTTTTGATGATAAATCAGCTATTCAGAAGTTTTGACCTCCTGAACATATTTTTGGCCAAAGAGTCCTCGATCTTGGGCTTTCTATACATACTCATAGACTCCTTCTGATGCATCATATGCCATATAGATGTCCATATCTGACCTTTTGAACTTATTTGTGGTCAAAGTGTCCTCAAAATTTTTCAAACTATATAAAGTTATAGAATCCTTTTGAAGATAAATCAGCTTTTTAGAGGTTTTGACCTCCTGAACATATTTCTGGCCAAAGAGTCCTCGATCTTTGGCTTTCTATACATACTCATAGACTCCTTCTGATGCATCTTAAGCCATATAGATGTCCATATCTGACCTTTTGAACTCATTTGTGGTCAAAGTGTCCTCAAAATTTTTTAAACTATATAAAGTCATAGAATTCATTTGATGATATATCAGCTATTCAGAGGTCCCCTTTTGACCTCCTGAACATATTTCTGGCCAAAGAGTCCTCGATCTTGGGCTTTCTAAACATACTCATAGACTCCTTCTGATGTTTCATAAGCCATATAGATGTGCATATCTGACCTTTTGAACTTATTTGTGGTCAAAGTGTTCTCAACATTTTTTAAACTATATAAAGTTATAGACTCTTTCTAATGATAAATCAGTTATTCAAAGGTCCCCTTTTGACCTCCTGAACATATTTCTGGCCAAAGAGTCCTCAATCTTGGGCTTTCTATACATACTCATAGACTCCTTCTGATGCTTCATAAGCCATATTGTCCATATAAGCCATATATTTGTCCATATCTGACCTTTTGAACTTATTTGTGTTCAAAGTGTCCTCAAAATTTTTCAAACTATATAAAGTTAAAGAATTCTTTTGATGATAAATCAGCTTTTTATAGGTTTTGACCTCTTGAACATATTTCTGGCCAAAGAGTCCTCGATCTTGGGCTTTCTATACATACTCATAGACTCATTTTTCAAACTATATAAAGTAATAGAATTCTTTTTATGATAAATCAGCTATTCAGAAGTCCCCTTTTGACCTCCTGAACATATTTCTGGCCAAAGAGTCCTCGATCTTGGGCTTTCTATACATACTCATAGACTCCTTCTGATGCATCATAAGCCACATAGATGTCCATATCTGACCTTTTGAACTTATTTGTGGTCAAAGTGTCCTCAACATTTTTCAAACTATATAAAGTTATAGAATTAATTTTATGATAAATCAGCTATTCAGAGGTCCCATTTTGACCTCCTGAACATATTTCTGGCCAAAGAGTCCTCGATCTTGGGCTTTCTATACATACTCATAGACGCCTTCTGATGCTTCATAAGCCATATAGATGTCCATATCTGACCTTCTGAACTTATTTGTGGTCAAAGTGTCCTCAAAATTTTTCAAAATATATAAAGTTATAGAATCCTTTTGATGATAAATCAGCTATTCAGAGGTCCCATTTTGACCTCCTGAACATATTTCTGGCCAAAGAGTCCTCGATCTTGGGCTTTCTATACATACTCATAGACTCCTTCTGATGCTTCATAAGCCATATATATATGTCCACATCTGACCTTTTGAACTTATTTCTGGTCAAAGGGTCCTCAAAATTTTTCAAACTATATAAAGTTATAGAATTCTTCTGATGATAAATCATCTATTCAGAGGTCCCCTTTTGACCTACTGAACATATTTCTGGCCAAAGAGTCCTCGATCTTTGGCTTTCTATACATACTCATAGACTCCTTCTGATGCATCTTAAGCCATATAGATGTCCATATCTCACCTTTTGAACTCATTTGTGGTCAAAGTGTCCTCAAAATTTTTCAAACTATATAAAGTCATAGAATTCATTTGATGATATATCAGCTATTCAGAGGTCCCCTTTTGACCTCCTGAACATATTTCTGGCCAAAGAGTCCTCGATCTTGGGCTTTCTAAACATACTCATAGACTCCTTCTGATGCTTCATAAGCCATATAGATGTGCATATCTGACCTTTTGAACTTATTTGTGGTCAAAGTGTTCTCAAAAATTTTTGAACTATATAAAGTTATAGACTCTTTCTAATGATAAATCAGCTATTCAAAGGTCCCCTTTTGACCTACTGAACATATTTCTGGCCAAAGAGTCCTCGATCTTTGGCTTTCTATACATACTCATAGACTCCTTCTGATGCATCTTAAGCCATATAGATGTCCATATCTCACCTTTTGAACTCATTTGTGGTCAAAGTGTCCTCAAAATTTTTCAAACTATATAAAGTCATAGAATTCATTTGATGATATATCAGCTATTCAGAGGTCCCCTTTTGACCTCCTGAACATATTTCTGGCCAAAGAGTCCTCGATCTTGGGCTTTCTAAACATACTCATAGACTCCTTCTGATGCTTCATAAGCCATATAGATGTGCATATCTGACCTTTTGAACTTATTTGTGGTCAAAGTGTTCTCAAAATTTTTTGAACTATATAAAGTTATAGACTCTTTCTAATGATAAATCAGCTATTCAAAGGTCCCCTTTTGACCTACTGAACATATTTCTGGCCAAAGAGTCCTCAATCTTGGGCTTTCTATACATACTCATAGACTCCTTCTGATGCTTCATAAGCCATATTGTCCATATAAGCCATATATTTGTCCATATCTCACCTTTTGAACTTATTTGTGTTCAAAGTGTCCTCAACATTTTTCAAACTATATAAAGTTAAAGAATTCTTTTGATGATAAATCAGCTTTTTAGAGGTTTTGACCTCTTGAACATATTTCTGGCCAAAGAGTCCTCGATCTTGGGCTTTCTATACATACTCATAGACTCCTTCAGATGCTTCATAAGCCATATATATGTCCATATCTGACCTTTTGAACTTATTTGTGGTCAAAGTGTCCTCAAAATTTTTCAAACTATATAAAGTTATAGAATTATTTTTATGATAAATCAGCTATTCAGAGGTCCCATTTTGACCTCCTGAACATATTTCTGGCCAAAGAGTCCTCGATCTTGGGCTTTCTATACATACTCATAGACTCCTTCTGATGCGTCATAAGCCATATATATGTCCATATCTGACCTTTTGAACTTATTTGTGGTCAAAGTGTCCGCAAAATTTTTCAAACTATATAAAGTTATAGAATTCTTTTGATGATAAATCAGTTATTCAGAGGTCCCCTTTTGACCTCCTGAACATATTTCTGGCCAAAGAGTCCTCGATCTTGGGCTTTCTATACATACTCATAGACTCCTTCTGATGCTTCATAAGCCATATAGATGTCCATATCTGACATTTTGAACTTATTTGTGGTCAAAGTGTCCTCAAAATTTTTCAAACTATATAAAGTTATAGAATTCTTTTTATGATAAATCAGCTATTCAGAGGTCCCATTTTGACCTCCTGAACATATTTCTGGCCAAAGAGTCCTCGATCTTGGGCTTTCTATACATACTCATAGACTCCTTCTGATGCTTCATAAGCCATATATATGTCCATATCTGACCTTTTGAACTTAGTTGTGGTCAAAGTGTCCTCAAAATTTTTCAAACTATATAAAGTTATAGAATCCTTTTGATGATAAATCAGCTATTCAGAGGTCCCATTTTGACCTCCTGAACATATTTCTGGCCAAAGAGTCCTCGATCTTGGGCTTTCTATACATACTCATAGACTCCTTCTGATGCTTCATAAGCCATATATATCTCCATATCTGACCTTTTGAACTTATTTCTGGTCAAAGGGTCCTCAAAATTTTTCAAACTATATAAAGTTATAGAATTCTTCTGATGATAAATCATCTATTCAGCGGTCCCCTTTTGACCTACTGAACATATTTCTGGCCAAAGAGTCCTCGATCTTTGGCTTTCTATACATACTCATAGACTCCTTCTGATGCATCTTAAGCCATATAGATGTCCATATCTCACCTTTTGAACTCATTTGTGGTCAAAGTGTCCTCAAAATTTTTCAAACTATATAAAGTCATAGAATTCATTTGATGATATATTAGCTATTCGGAGGTCCCCTTTTGACCTCCTGAACATATTTCTGGCCAAAGAGTCCTCGATCTTGGGCTTTCTAAACATACTCATAGACTCCTTCTGATGCTTCATAAGCCATATAGATGTGCATATCTGACCTTTTGAACTTATTTGTGGTCAAAGTGTTCTCAAAATTTTTTAAACTATATAAAGTTATAGACTCTTTCTAATGATAAATCAGCTATTCAAAGGTCCCCTTTTGACCTACTGAACATATTTCTGGCCAAAGAGTCCTCAATCTTGGGCTTTCTATACATACTCATAGACTCCTTCTGATGATTCATAAGTCATATTGTCCATATAAGCCATATATTTGTCCATATCTGACCTTTTGAACTTATTTGTGTTCAAAGTGTCCTCAACATTTTTCAAACTATATAAAGTTAAAGAATTCTTTTGATGAAAAATCAGGTTTTTAGAGCTTTGACCTCTTGAACATATTTCTGGCCAAAGAGTCCTCGATCTTGGGCTTTCTATACATACTCATAGACTCCTTCTGATGCATCATAAGGTCATATAGATGTCCATATCTGACCTTTTGAACTTATTTCTGGTCAAAGGGTCCTCAAAATTTTTCAAACTATATAAAGTTATAGAATTCTTCTGATGATAAATCATCTATTCAGAGGTCCCCTTTTGACCTCCTGAACATATTTCTGGCCAAAGAGTCCTCGATCTTGGGCTTTCTAAACATACTCATAGACTCCTTCTGATGCTTCATAAGCCATATAGATGTACATATCTGACCTTTTGAACTTATTTGTGGTCAAAGTGTTCTCAAAATTTTTTAAACTATATAAAGTTATAGACTCTTTCTAATGATAAATCAGCTATTCAAAGGTCCCCTTTTGACCTACTGAACATATTTCTGGCCAATGAGCCCTCAATCTTGGGCTTTCTATACATACTCATAGACTCCTTCTGATGCTTCATAAGCCATATTGTCCATATAAGCCATATATTTGTCCATATCTGACCTTTTGAACTTATTTGTGTTCAAAGTGTCCTCAACATTTTTCAAACTATATAAAGTTAAAGAATTCTTTTGATGATAAATCAGCTTTTTAGAGGTTTTGACCTCTTGAACATATTTCTGGCCAAAGAGTCCTCGATCTTGGGCTTTCTATACATACTCATAGACTCCTTCTGATGCATCATAAGCCATATATATGTCCATATCTGACCTTTTGAACTTATTTGTGGTCAAAGTGTCCTCAACATTTTTAAAACTATATAAAGTTATAGAATCCTTTTGATGATAAATCAGCTATTCAGAAGTTTTGACCTCCTGAACATATTTCTGGCCAAAGAGTCCTCGATCTTGGGCTTTCTATACATACTCATAGACGCCTTCTGATGCATCATATGCCATATAGATGTCCATATCTGACCTTTTGAACTTATTTGTGGTCAAAGTTTCCTCAAAATTTTTCAAATTATATAAAGTTATAGAATTGTTTTGATGATAAATCAGCTATTCAGAGGTCCCCTTTTGACCTCCTGAACATATTTCTGGCCAAAGAGTCCTCGATCTTGGGCTTTCTATACATACTCATAGACTCCTTCTGATGCATCATAAGCCATATAGATGTCCATATCTGACCTTTTGAACTTATTTGTGGTCAAAGTGTCCTCAAAATTTTTCAAACTATATAAAGTTATAGAATTATTTTTAGGATAAATCAGCTATTCAGAGGTCCCATTTTGACCTCCTGAACATATTTCTGGCCAAAGAGTCCTCGATCTTGGGCTTTCTATACATACTCATAGACTCCTTCTGATGCTTCATAAGCCATATATATGTCCATATCTGACCTTTTGAACTTATTTGTGGTCAAAGTGTCCTCAAAATTTTTCTAACTATATAAAGTTATAGAATTCTTTTGATGATAAATCAGTTATTCAGAATATCAGTTATTCTTTTGACCTCCTGAACATATTTCTGGCCAAAGAGTCCTCGATCTTGGGCTTTCTATACATACTCATAGACTCCTTCTGATGCTTCTTAAGCCATATAGATGTCCATATCTGACCTTTTGAACTTATTTGTGGTCAAAGTGTCCTCAAAATTATTCAATAAAGTTATAGACTCCTTTTGATGTTACTTCAGCTATTCATGGGGCCCCTTTTGACCTCCTGAACATATTTCTGGCCAAAGAGTCCTCGATCTTGGGCTTTCTATACATACTCATAGACTCCTTCTGATGCATCATAAGCCATATATATGTCATTATCTGACCTTTTGAACTTATTTGTGGTCAAAGGGTCCTCAAAATCTTTCAAAATATATAAAGTTATAGAATTCTGTTGATGATAAATCAGCTATTCAGAGGTCCTCTTTTGACCTCCTGAACATATTTCTGGCCAAAGAGTCCTTGACCTTGGGCTTTCTATACATACTCATAGACTCCTTCTGATGCTTCATAAGCCATATAGATGTCCATATCTGACCTTTTGAACTAATTTGTGGTCAAAGTGTCCTCAAAATTTTTCAAACTATATAAAGTTATAGAATTCTTTTGAAGATAAATCAACTATTCAGAGGTCCCCTTTTGACCTCCTGAACATATTTCTGGCCAAAGAGTCCTCGATCTTGGGCTTTCTATACATACTCATAGACTCCTTCTGATGCTTCATAAGCCATATAGATGTCCATATCTGACCTTTTGAACTTATTTGTGGTCAAAGTGTCCTCAAAATTTTTCAAACTATATAAAGATAGATAAAGATAGCCACACTTTGACCACAAATAAGTTCAAAAGGTCAGATATGGACATCTATATGGCTTATGATGCATCAGAATGAGTCTATGAGTATGTATAGAAAGCCCAAGATCGAGGACTCTTTGGCCAGAAATATGTTCAGGAGGTCAAAACCTCTGAATAGCTGATTTATCATCAAAAGGATTCTATAACTTTATATAGTTTGAAACATTTTGAGGACACTTTGACCACAAATAAGTTCAAAAGGTCAGATATGGACATAGGCTTATGAAGCATCAGAAGGAGTATTAATAGAAAGCCCAAGTTTTGAATACTCCTTGGTCAGAAAAAAATTCAGGATGTCAAATATGGACTTTTTTCAGGAGGATATAACATCCGAAGATATCAGTCTGAAAGTATTGTATTAATCTTTTAGGACTCTTTGGCCAGAAATATGTTCTATATGGATTTATCATCAAAAGGATTCTATAACTTTATATAGTTTGAACACTTTTGAGGACACTTTGACCACAAATAATTTCAAAACGTCAGATATGGACATCTATATGGCTTATGATGCATCAAAAGGAGTCTATGAGTTATGCATTGAAAACCAAAGATCAAGGACTCTTTGGCCAGAAATATGTTCAGGAGGTCAAAAGGGGACCTCTGAATAGCTGATTTATCATAAAAAGAATTCTATAACTTTACATTGTTTGAAAAATTTTGAGGAGACTTTGACCACAAATAATTTCAAAAGGTCAGATATGGACATCTATATGGCTTATGATGCATCAGAAGGAGTCTATGAGTATGTATAGAAAGCCCAAGATCAAGGACTCTTTGGCCAGAAATATATTCAGGAGGTCAAAACCTCTGAATAGCTGATTTCTCATCAAAAGGAGTCTATAACTTTATATAGTTTGAACAATTTTGAGGACACTTTGACCACAAATAAGTTCAAAAGGTCAGATATGGACATCTATATGGCTTATGAATCATCAGAAGGAGTCTATGAGTATGTATAGAAAGCCCAAGATCGAGGACTCTTTGGCCAGAAATATGTTCAGGAGGTCAAAACCTCTGAATAGCTGATTTATCATCAAAAGGATTCTATAACTTTATATAGTTTGAAAAATTTTGAGGACACTTTGACCACAAATAAGTTCAAAAGGTCAGATATGGACATCTATATAGCTTACGATGCATAAGAAGGAGTATGTATAGAAAGCCCAAGTTTTGAATACTCCTTAGACAGAAAAAAATTCAGTATGTCAAATATGGACTTCCGAACATCCGAAGATAACAGTCTGAATGTATTGTATTAATCTTTTAGGACTGTTTGGCCAGAAATATGTTCAGTGGGTCAAAAGGGGACCTCTGAATAGCTGATTAATCATCAGAAAGAGTCTCTAACTTTATATAGTTTGAAAAATTTTGAGGACCCTTGACCAGAAATAAGTTCAAATGATCAGATATGGACATGTTCATGGGTTTTGAAGCATCAGAGGGAGTCTATGAGTATATATAGAAAGCCCATGATCGAGGACTCTTTGGCCAGAAATATGTTCAGAAGATCAAAAGGGGACCCATGTATAGCTGATTTATCATCAAAAGGAGTCTATAACTTTATATAGTTTGAAAAATTTTGAGGACACTTTGACCACAAATAAGTTCAAAAGGTCAGATATGGACATATATATGGCTTATGAAGCATCAGAAAGAGTCTATGAGTATGAGTAGAAAGCCCAAGATCGAGGACTCTTTGGCCAGAAATATGTTCAGGAGGTCAAAAGGGGATGTCTGAATATGTGATTTATCATCAGAAAGAGTCTATAACTTTATATAGTTTGAAAAATTTTGAGGACCCTTGAACAGAAATAAGATCAAATGATCAGATATGGACATCTATATGGGTTTTGAAGCATCAGAGGGAGTCTATGAGTATGTATAGAAAGCCCAAGATCGAGGAGTCTTTGGCCAGAAATATGTTCAGGAGGTCAGAACCTCTGAATAGCTGATCTATCATCAAAAGGATTCCATAACTTTATATAGTTTGAAAAATTTTGAGGACACTTTGACCACAAATAATTTCAAAAGGTCAGATATGGACATATATATGGCTTATAAGGCATCAGAAGGAGTCTATGAGTATAGAAAGCCCAAGATCGAGGACTCTTTGGCCAGAAACATCTTCAGGAGGTCAAAACCTCTGAATAGCTGATTTATCATCAAAAGGAGTCTATAACTTTATATAGTTTGAACAATTTTGAGGACACTTTAACCACAAATAAGTTCTAAAGGTCAGATATGGACATCTATATGGCTTATGAAGCATAAGAAGGAGTCTATGAGTATGTATAGAAAGCCCAAGATCGAGGACTCTTTGGCCAGAAATATCTTCAGGAGGTCAAAACCTCTGAATAGCTGATCTATCATCAAAAGGATTCTATAACTTTATATAGTTTGAAAAATTTTGAGGACACTTTGACCACAAATAATTTCAAAATGTCAGATATGGACATATATATGGCTTATAAGGCATCAGAAGGAGTCTATGAGTATGTATAGAAAGCCCAAGATCGAGGACTCTTTGGCCAGAAATATCTTCAGGAGGTCAAAACCTCTGAATAGCTGATTTATCATCAAAAGGAGTCTATAACCTTATATAGTTTGAACAATTTTGAGGACACTTTAACCACAAATAAGTTCTAAATGTCAGATATGGACATCTATATGGCTTATGAAGCATCAGAAGGAGTCTATGAGTATGTATAGAAAGCCGAAGATCGAGGACTCTTTGGCCAGAAATATCTTCAGGAGGTCAAAACCTCTGAATAGCTGATTTATCATCAAAAGGAGTCTATAACTTTATATAGTTTGAAAAAATTTGAGGACACTTTGACCACAAATAAGTTCAAAAGGTCAGATATGGACATCTATATGGCTTTTGAAGCATCAGAAGGAGTCTATGAGTATGTATAGAAAGCCCAAGATCGAGGACTCTTTGGCCAGAAATATGTTCAGGAGGTCAAAAGGGGACCTCTGAATAGCTGATTTATCATCAGAAAGAGTCTATAACTATATAGTTTGAAAAATTTTGAGGACCCTTGAACAGAAATAAGTTCAAATGATCAGATATGGACATCTATATGGCTTTTGAAGCATCAGAGGGAGTCTATGAGTATATATAGAAAGCCCAAGATCGAGGACTCTTTTGCCAGAAATATGTTCAGGAGGTCAAAACCTCTGAATAGCTGATTTATCATCAAAAGGATTCTATAACTTTATAGAGTTTAAACATTTTTGAGGACACTTTGACCACAAATAATTTCAAAAGGTCAGATATGGACATCTATATGGCTTATGATGCATCAGAAGTAGTCTATGAGTATGTATAGAAAGCCAAAGATCGAGGACTCTTTGGCCAGAAATATGTTCAGGAGGTCAAAACCTCAGAATAGCTAATTTATCATCAAAAGGATTCTATAACTTTATATAGTTTGAAAAATTTTGAGGACCCTTTAACCAGAAATAAGTTCAAAAGGTCAGATATGGACATCTATATGGCTTGTGATGCATCAGAAGGAGTCTATGAGTATGTATAGAAAGCCCAAGATCGAGGACTCTTTGGCCAGAAATATGTTCAGGAGGTCAAAAGGGGACCTCTGAATAGCTGATTTATCATAAAAAGCATTCTATAACTTTATATAGTTTGAAAAATTTTGAGGACACTTTGACCACAAATAAGTTCAAAAGGTCAGATATGGACATCTATATGGCTTATGAAGTATCAGAAGGAGCATGTATAGAAAGCCCAAGTTTCGAATATTCCTTGGCCAGAAAAAAATTCAGTATGTCAAATATGGACTTTTGTCAGGAGGATATAGAATCCGAAGATATCAGTCTGAAGATATCAGTATTAATCTTTTAGGACTCTTTGGCCAAAAATATGTTCAGTAGGTCAAAAGGGGACCTCTGAATAGCTGATTTATCATCAGAAAGAATCTATAACTTTATATAGTTTGAAAACTTTTGAGGACCCTTTGACCAGAAATAAGTTCAAAAGGTCAGATATGGACATCTATATGGCTTTTGAAGCATCAGAAGGAGTCTATGAGTATATATAGAAAGCCCAAGAACGAGGACTCTTTGGCCAGAAATATGTTCAGGAGGTCAAAACCTCTGAATAGCTGATTTATCATCAAAAGAATTCTATAACTTTATATATTTTGAAAGATTTTGAGGACCCTTTGACCACAAAGAAGTTCAAAAGGTCAGATATGGACATATATATGGCTTATGATGCATCAGAAGGAGTCTATGAGTATGTATAGAAAGCCCAAGATCGAGGACTCTTTGGCCAGAAATATGTTCAGGAGGTGAAAAGGGGACCTCTGAATAGATGATTTATCATCAGAAAGAGTCTATAACTTTATATAGTTTGAAAAATGTTTAGGACCCTTGAACAGAAATAAGTTCAAATGATCAGATATGGACATCTATATGGGTTTTGAAGCATCAGAAGGAGTCTATGAGTATGTATAGAAAGCCCAAGAACGAGGAGTCTTTGGCCAGAAACATGTGCAGGAGGTCAAAACCTCTGAATTTGCTGATCATCAAAAGGATTCTATAACTTTATATAGTTTGAAAAATTTTGAGGACACTTTGACCACAAATAAGTTAAAAAGGTCAGATATGGACATCTATATGGCTTATGAAGCATCAGAAGGAGCATGTATAGAAAGCCCAAGTTTCGAATACTCCTTGGCCAGCAAAAAATTCAGTATGTCAAATATGGACTTTTGTCAGGAGGATATAGAATACGAAGATATCAGTCTGAAGATATCAGTATTAATCTTTTAGGACTCTTTGGCCAAAAATATGTTCAGGAGGTCAAAAGGGGACCTCTGAATAGATGATTTATCATCAGAAAGAGTCTATAACTTTATATAGTTTGAAAAATTTTGAGGACCCTTAACCAGAAATAAGTTCATATGATCAGATATGGACATCTACATGGGTTTTGAAGCATCAGAGGGAGTCTATGAGTATATATTGAAAGCCCAAGATCGAGGACTCTTTGGCCAGAAATATGTTCAGAAGATCAAAAGGGGACCTAAGTATAGCTGATTTATCATCAAAAGGAGTCTATAACTTTATATAGTTTGAAAAATTTTGAGGACACTTTGACCACAAATAAGTTCAAAAGGTCAGATATGGACATCTATATGGCTTATGATGCATCAGAAGGAGTCTATGAGCATGTATAGAAACCCAAGATCGAGGACTCTTTGGCCAGAAATATGTTCAGAAGGTCAAAACATCTGAATAGCTGATTTATCATCAAAAGGATTCTATAACTTTATATAGTTTGAAACATTTTGAGGACACTTTGACCACAAATAAGTTCAAAAGGTCAGATATGGACATCTATATGGCTTATGATGCATCAGAAGGAGTCTATGAGTATGTATAGAAAGCCCAAGATCAAGGACTATTTGGCCAGAAATAAATTCAGGAGGTCAAAACCTCTGAATAGCTGATTTATCATCAAAAGGAGTCTATAACTTTATATAGTTTGAACAATTTTGAGGACACTTTGACCACAAATAAGTTCAAAAGGTCAGATATGGACATATATATGGCTTATGATGCATCAGAAGGAGTCTATGAGTATGTATAGAAAGCCCAAGATCGAGGACTCTTTGGCCAGAAATATGTTCAGGAGGTGAAAAGGGGACCTCTGAATAGATGATTTATCATCAGAAAGAGTCTATAACTTTATATAGTTTGAAAAATGTTTAGGACCCTTGAACAGAAATAAGTTCAAATGATCAGATATGGACATCTATATGGGTTTTGAAGCATCAGAGGGAGTCTATGAGTATATATAGAAAGCCCAAGATCGAGGACTCTTTTGCCAGAAATATGTTCAGGAGGTCAAAACCCCTGAATAGCTGATTTATCATCAAAAGGATTCTATAACTTTATATAGTTTAAACATTTTTGAGGACACTTTGACCACAAATAATTTCAAAAGGTCAGATATGGACATATATATGGCTTATGATACATCAGAAGTAGTCTATGAGTATGTATAGAAAGCCAAAGATCGAGGACTCTTTGGCCAGAAATATGTTCAGGAGGTCAAAACCTCAGAATAGCTAATTTATCATCAAAAGGATTCTATAACTTTATATAGTTTGAAAAATTTTGAGGACCCTTTAACCAGAAATAAGTTCAAAAGGTCAGATATGGACATCTATATGGCTTGTGATGCATCAGAAGGAGTCTCTGAGTATGTATAGAAAGCCCAAGATCGAGGACTCTTTGGCCAGAAATATGTTCAGGAGGTCAAAAGGGGACCTCTGAATAGCTGATTTATCATAAAAAGCATTCTATATCTTTATATAGTTTGAAAAATTTTGAGGACACTTTGACCACAAATAAGTTCAAAAGGTCAGATATGGATATCTATATGGCTTATGATGCATCAGAAGGAGTCTATGAGTATGTATAGAAAGCCCAAGAACGAGGAGTCTTTGGCCAGAAACATGTGCAGGAGGTCAAAACCTCTGAATTTGCTGATCATCAAAAGGATTCTATAACTTTATATAGTTTGAAAAATTTTGAGGACACTTTGACCACAAATAAGTTAAAAAGGTCAGATATGGACATCTATATGGCTTATGAAGCATCAGAAGGAGCATGTATAGAAAGCCCAAGTTTCGAATACTCCTTGGCCAGCAAAAAATTCAGTATGTCAAATATGGACTTTTGTCAGGAGGATATAGAATACGAAGATATCAGTCTGAAGATATCAGTATTAATCTTTTAGGACTCTTTGGCCAAAAATATGTTCAGGAGGTCAAAAGGGGACCTCTGAATAGATGATTTATCATCAGAAAGAGTCTATAACTTTATATAGTTTGAAAAATTTTGAGGACCCTTGACCAGAAATAAGTTCATATGTTCAGATATGGACATCTACATGGGTTTTGAAGCATCAGAGGGAGTCTATGAGTATATATTGAAAGCCCAAGATCGTGGACTCTTTGGCCAGAATTATGTTCAGAAGATCAAAAGGGGACCTATGTATAGCTGATTTATCATCAAAAGGAGTCTATAACTTTATATAGTTTGAAAAATTTTGAGGACACTTTGACCACAAATAAGTTCAAAAGGTCAGATATGGACATCTATATGGCTTATGAAGCATCAGAAGGAGTCTATGAGTATGTATAGAAAGCCAAAGATCGAGGACTATTTGGCCAGAAATATGTTCAGGAGGTCAAAACCTCTGAATAGCTGATCTATCATCAAAAGGATTCTATAACTTTATATAGTTTGAAAAATTCTGAGGACACTTTGACCACAAATAATTTCAAAAGGTCAGATATGGACATCTATATGGCTTATGATGCATCAAAAGGAGTCTATGAGTATGTATAGAAAGCCCAAGATCGAGGACTCTTTGGCCAGAAATATGTTCAGGAGGTGAAAAGGGGACGTCTGAATAGCTGATTTATCATCAAAAGAATTCTATAACTTTATATAGTTTGAAAAATTTTGAGGACCCTTTGACCACAAATAAGTTCAAAAGGTCAGATATGGACATCTATATGGCTTGTGATGCATCAGAAGGAGTCTAAAAGTATGTATAGAAAGCCCAAGATCAAGGACTCTTTGGCCAGAAATATGTTCAGGAGGTCAAAACCTCTGAATAGCTGATTTATCATCAAAAGGAGTCTATAACTTTATATAGTTTGAAACATTTTGAGGACACTTTGACCACAAATAAGTTCAAAAGGTTAGGTAATGACATATATATGGCTTATGATGCATCAGAAGGAGTCTATGAGTATGTATAGAAAGCCCAAGATCAAGGACTATTTGGCCAGAAATATATTCAGGAGGTCAAAACCTCTGAATAGCTGATTTATCATCAAAAGGAGTCTATAACTTTATATAGTTTGAACAATTTTGAGGACACTTTGACCACAAATAAGTTCAAAAGGTCAGATATGGACATCTATATGGCTTATGATGCATCAGAAGGAGTCTATGAGCATGTATAGAAACCCAAGATCGAGGACTCTTTGGCCAGAAATATGTTCAGGAGGTCCAAACCTCTGAATAGCTGATTTATCATCAAAAGGATTCTATAACTTTATATAGTTTGAATATTTTTGAGGACACTTTGACCACAAATAATTTCAAAAGGTCAGATATGGACATCTATATGGCTTATGATGCATCAGAAGGAGTCTATGAGTATGTATAGAAAGCCAAAGATCGAGGACTATTTGGCCAGAAATATGTTCATGAGGTCAAAACCTCTGAATAGCTGATTTATCATCAAAAGGATTCTATAACTTTATATAGTTTGAAAAATTCTGAGGACACTTTGACCACAAATAATTTCAAAAGGTCAGATATGGACATATATATGGCTTATGATGCATCAGAAGGAGTCTATGAGTATGTATAGAAAGCCCAAGATCGAGGACTCTTTGGCCAGAAATATGTTCAGGAGGTGAAAAGGGGTCGTCTGAATAGCTGATTTATCATCAAAAGAATTCTATAACTTTATATAGTTTGAAAAATTTTGAGGACCCTTTGACCACAAATAAGTTCAAAAGGTCAGATATGGACATCTATATGGCTTGTGATGCATCAGAAGGAGTCTAAAAGTATGTATAGAAAGCCCAAGATCAAGGACTCTTTGGCCAGAAATATGTTCAGGAGGTCAAAACCTCTGAATAGCTGATTTATCATCAAAAGGAGTCTATAACTTTATATAGTTTGAAACATTTTGAGGACACTTTGACCACAAATAAGTTCAAAAGGTCAGGTAATGACATATATATGGCTTATGATGCATCAGAAGGAGTCTATGAGTATGTATAGAAAGCCCAAGATCAAGGACTATTTGGCCAGAAATATATTCAGGAGGTCAAAACCTCTGAATAGCTGATTTATCATCAAAAGGAGTCTATAACTTTATATAGTTTGAACAATTTTGAGGACACTTTGACCACAAATAAGTTCAAAAGGTCAGATATGGACATCTATATGGCTTATGATGCATCAGAAGGAGTCTATGAGCATGTATAGAAACCCAAGATCGAGGACTCTTTGGCCAGAAATATGTTCAGAAGGTCAAAACATCTGAATAGCTGATTTATCATCAAAAGGATTCTATAACTTTATATAGTTTGAAACATTTTGAGGACACTTTGACCACAAATAAGTTCAAAAGGTCAGATATGGACATCTATATGGCTTATGATGCATCAGAAGGAGTCTATGAGTATCTATAGAAAGCCCAAGATCAAGGACTATTTGGCCAGAAATAAATTCAGGAGGTCAAAACCTCTGAATAGCTGATTTATCATCAAAAGGAGTCTATAACTTTATATAGTTTGAACAATTTTGAGGACACTTTGACCACAAATAAGTTCAAAAGGTCAGATATGGACATCTATATGGCTTATGAAGCATCAGAATGAGTCTATGAGTATGTATAGACAGCCCAAGATCGAGGACTCTTTGGCCAGAAATATGTTCAGGAGGTAAAAAGGGGACCTCTGAATAACTGATTTATCATCAAAAGAATTCTATAACTTTATTAGTTTGAAACATTTTGAGGACACTTTGACCACAAATAAGTTCAAAAGGTCAGATATGGACATCTATATGGCTTATGATGCATC
Organism: Squalius cephalus; assembly: GCF_949319135.1. Classification (NCBI taxonomy): domain Eukaryota; kingdom Metazoa; phylum Chordata; class Actinopteri; order Cypriniformes; family Leuciscidae; genus Squalius; species Squalius cephalus. The sequence goes on along the minus strand of NC_137128.1, from coordinate 15,328,661 downwards.
AGAAGGAGTCTATGAGTATGTATAGAAAGCCCAAGATCAAGGACTATTTGGCCAGAAATATATTCAGGAGGTCAAAACCTCTGAATAGCTGATTTATCATCAAAAGGAGTCTATAACTTTATATAGTTTGAACAATTTTGAGGACACTTTAAACCACAAATAAGTTCAAAAGGTCAGATATGGACATCTATATGGCTTATGATGTGATGCATCATAAGCCATATAGATGTCCATATCTGACCTTTTGGAGTCTATGAGTATGTATAGGAGTCTATGGACTATAGAGTCTAAGTAGTCTATGAGTATGTATAGAAACCCAAGATCGAGGACTCTTTGGCCAGAAATATGTTCAGAAGGTCAAAACATCTGAATAGCTGATTTATCATCAAAAGGATTCTATAACTTTATATAGTTTGAAACATTTTGAGCACACTTTGACCACAAATAAGTTCAAAAGGTCAGATATGGACATCTATATGGCTTATGATGCATCAGAAGGAGTCTATGAGTATGTATAGAAAGCCCAAAATCAAGGACTACTTGGCCAGAAATAAATTCAGGAGGTCAAAACCTCTGAATAGCTGATTTATCATCAAAAGGAGTCTATAACTTTATATAGTTTGAACAATTTTGAGGACACTTTGACCACAAATAAGTTCAAAAGGTCAGATATGGACATCTATATGGCTTATGAAGCATCAGAATGAGTCTATGAGTATGTATAGAAAGCCCAAGATCGAGGACTCTTTGGCCAGAAATATGTTCAGAAGGTCAAAACCTCTGAATAGATGATTTATCATCAAAAGGATTCTATAACTTTATATAGTTTGAAAAATTTTGAGGAGACATTGACCACAAATAAGTTCAAAAGGTCAGATATGGACATATATATGGCTTATGAAGCATCAGAAGGAGTATTGATAGAAAGCCCAAGTTTCGAATACGCCTTAGCCAGAAAAAAATTCAGTATGTCAAAAATGGACTTTTGTCAGGAGGATGTAACATCCAAAGATATCAGTCTGAATGTATTGTATTAATATTTTAGGACTGTTTGGCCAGAAATATGTTCAGTAGGTCAAAGGGGACCTCTGAATAGCTGATTTATATTCAGAAAGAATCTATAACGTTATAAAGTTTGAAAAATTTTGAGGACCCTTGACCATAAATAAGTTCAAATGATCAGATTAGGACATCTATATGGGTTTTGAAGCATCAGAGGGTGTCTATGAGTATATATAGAAAGCCCAAGATCGAGGACTCTTTGGCCAGAAATAAGTTCAGGAGGTCAAAAGGGGACCTTTGAATAGCTGATTTATCATAAAAAGAATTCTATAACTTTATATAGTTTGAACATTTTTGAGGACACTTTGACCACAAATAATTTCAAAAGGAAAATCATTGCTTTACAATGGACACAATTAACTCATCCCGTTGGACAACGATAGAATGCACTGAAGAATAAACATATAGATAATGCACTTTTCGCATTGCATTGCACACTAGAACTAACTCCTTCCCATGTTCATTAAAGAGATAACATTTATGTTGTTGCATTGCATTGCACAAACGATCTAACGTTGTCCACTGAACAATAACATATAGGCTATGCACTTCTTGGATTGCATTGCATTGCACACTACAACTAATTCATTCCCATGTTCATTAAAGACATAACATATGTTGTTGCATTGCACAAACGATCTATCGTTGTGTATCATTGAAGAAAAAAATATGCACTTCTATCCCTGCATTGCACACCAGAACTAACTCCTTCCCATGTTCAGAGATAACATCTGTTGTTGCATTGCATTGCACAAACGATCTAACGTTGTGCAATGAAGAGTAACATAGGCCATGCACTTTTTGCATTGCATTGCACACCAGATCAAACTCCTTCCCATGTTCAGTAAAGAGATATGTTGCATTGCATTGCACAAACGATCTAACGTTGTGCATTGAAGAATAACATATAGGCTACATGCATGCATTGTATTGCATTGCACACCCGAACTAACTCCTTCACATGTTCATTAAAGAGATAACATATGTTATGCAACATTGCATTGCTTTGCACAAACGATCTAACGATGTGCACTGAAAAATAACATTTATGCACTTTTTGCATTGCATTGCACACCAGAACTAACTCCTTCCCTTGTTCATTAAAGAGATAATATTTTGCATTGCATTGCACAAAACGATCGTTTGTCTCAACGATCAATGTTGTGCATTAAAGAATAACATATAGGCTAAATGCATGCATTGTATTGCATTGCACACCAGAACTAACTCCTTCCCATGTTCATTAAAGAGATAACATGTTGCATTGCATTGCAGAAACGATCTAACGTTGTGCATTGAAGAATAACATTTATGCACTTTTTGCATTGCATTGCATTGCACATTGAAAATTACTCCTTCCCATGTTCAGTAAAGATATAACATGTTGCATTGCATTGAATTGCATTGCATTGCAGAAACGATCTAACGTTGTGCACTGAAGAATAACATTTAGGGTATGCACTTCTGGCATTGCATTGCATTGCACACCAGATCTTACTCCTTCAAATGTTTATTAAAGAGATAACGTAGGCCATGCACTTTTTGAATTGCATTGCACATTAGAACTAACTCCTTCAAATGTTAATTGAAGAGATAACATTTTGCATTGCATTGCGCAAACGATCTAACGTTGTGCATTGAAGAGTAACATAGACCATGCACTTTTTGCATTGCATTGAATTGCACACCAGAACTTTAGATCGTTTGTGCATAACATATGTTATCTCTTTAATGAACATGGGAAGGAGTTAGTTCGGGTGTGCAATGCAATACAATGCATGCATTTAGCCTATATGTTATTCTTCAATGCACAAAGTTAGATCGTTTGTGCAATCCAATGCAAAATGTTATCTCTTTAATAAGCATTTGAAGGAGTTAGTTCTGGTGTGCAATGCAATGCAATGCAAAAAGTGCATAAATGTTATTCAGTGCACAGGCTTAAATCGTTTGTGCAAAGCAATGCAATGTTGCATAACATATGTTAGATCGTTTGTGCAATGCAATGCAAAATGTTATCTCTTTAATAAACATGGGAAGTAGTTAGTTCTGGAGTGCAATGCAATGCAATGCAAAAAGTGCATAGCCTATATGTTATTCTTCAGTGCACAGCGTTAGATCGTTTGTGCAATCCAATGCAATGCAACTTGTTATCCCTTTAATGAACATGGGAAGGAGTTAGTTCTGGTGTGCAATGCAATACAATGCATGCATTTACCCTATATGTTACTCTTCAGTGCACAACGTTAGATCGTTTGTGCAAAACAATGAAATGTTGCATAACATATGTTATCTCTTTAATGAACATGGGACGGAGTTAGTTCGGGTGTACAATGCAATACAATGCATGCATTTAGCCTATATGTTATTCTTCATTGCACAACGTTAGATCGTTTGTGCAATGCAATGCAAAATGTTATCTCTTTAATTAACATTTGAAGGAGTTAGTTTTGGTGTGCAATGCAATGCAAAAAGTGCATAAATGTTATTCTTTAGTGCACAGTGTTAGATCGTTTGTGCAAAGCAATGCAATGTTGCATAACATATGTTATCTCTTCAATGAACATGGGAACGAGTTAGTTCGGGTGTACAATGCAACACAATGCATGCATTTAGCCTATATGTCATTCTTCAATGCACAACGTTAGATCGTTTGTGCAATCCAATGCAACAGGTTATCTCTTTAATAAACAATGAAGGAGTTAGTTCTTGTGTGCAATGCAATGCAATGCAATACAAAAAATGCATGGCCTATGTTACTCTTCAAGGCACAACGTTAGATAGTTTGTGCAAAGCAATACAACATCATTGCACCTTATCTCTTTAAAGAAAATGGGAATGATTTAGTTCTGGTGTGCAATGCAATGGAAGAATTGCATAGCCTACATTATTCTTCAATGCACAACGTTAGATCGTTTGTGCAGTGCAAAATGTTATCTCTTTAATAAACATTTGAAGGAGTTAGTTCTGGTGTGCAATGCAATGCAATGCAAAAAGTGCATGAATGTTATTCTTTAGTGCATAGCGTTAGAGCGTTTGTGCAAAGCAATGCAATGTTGCATAAAATATGTTATCTCTTTACTGAACATGGGAAGAAGTTAGATCTGGAGTGCAATGCAATGCAAAAAGTGCATGGCTATGTTACTATTCAATGCACAACGTCAGATCGTTTGTGCAATGCAATGCAACAACATTGCAACTTATCTCTTTAAAGAAAATGGGAATGAGTTAATTCTTGTGTGCAATGCAGTGCAAGAATTGCATAGCCTATATTATTCTTCAATGCACAACGTTAGATCGTTTGTGCAATGCAATGCAAACTGTTATCTCTTTAATAAACATGGGAATTAGTTAGTTCTGGAGTGCAATGCAATGCAATGCAATGCAAAAAGTGCATAGCCTATATGTTATTCTTCAGTGCACAGCGTTAGATCGTTTGTGCAATGCAATGCAATGCAACATGTTATCCCTTTAATGAACATGGGAAGGAGTTAGTTCTGGTGTGCAATGCAATACAATGCATGCATTTACCCTATATGTTACTCTTCAGTGCACAACGTTAGATTGTTTGTGCAAAACAATGAAATGTTGCATAACATATGTTATCTCTTTAATGAACATGGGACGGAGTTAGTTCGGGTGTGCAATGCAATACAATGCATGCATTTAGACTATATGTTATTCTTCATTGCACAACGTTAGATCGTTTGTGCAATGCAATGCAAAATGTTATCTCTTTAATTAACATTTGAAGGAGTTAGATCTGGAGTGCAATGCAATGCAAAAAGTGCATGGCTATGTTACTATTCAATGCACAACGTCAGATCCTTTGTGCAATGCAATGCAACAACATTGCAACTTATCTCTTTAAAGAAAATGGGAATGAGTTAATTCTTGTGTGCAATGCAATGCAAGAATTGCATAGCCTATATGTTATTCTTCAGTGCACAGCGTTAGATCGTTTGTGCAATGCAATGCAATGCAACATGTTATCCCTTTAATGAACATGGGAAGGAGTTAGTTCTGGTGTGCAATGCAATACAATGCATGCATTTACCCTATATGTTACTCTTCAGTGCACAACGTTAGATCGTTTGTGCAAAACAATGAAATGTTGCATAACATATGTTATCTCTTTAATGAACATGGGACGGAGTTAGTTCATTTGTGCAATGCAATACAATGCATGCATTTAGCCTATATTTTATTCTTCATTGCACAACGTTAGATCGTTTGTGCAATGCAATGCAAAATGTTATCTCTTTAATTAACATTTGAAGGAGTTAGTTTTGGTGTGCAATGCAATGCAAAAAGTGCATAAATGTTATTCTTTAGTGCACAGTGTTAGATCGTTTGTGCAAAGCAATGCAATGTTGCATAACATATGTTATCTCTTCAATGAACATGGGAACGAGTTAGTTCGGGTGTACAATGCAACACAATGCATGCATTTAGCCTATATGTCATTCTTCAATGCACAACGTTAGATCGTTTGTGCAATGCAATGCAAAATGTTATCTCTTTAATAAACATGGGAATTAGTTAGTTCTGGAGTGCAATGCAATGCAATGCAAAAAGTGCATAGCCTATATGTTATTCTTCAGTGCACAGCGTTAGATCGTTTGTGCAATGCAATGCAATGCAACATGTTATCCCTTTAATGAACATGGGAAGGAGTTAGTTCTGGTGTGCAATGCAATGCAATGCAAAAAGTGCATGAATGTTATTCTTTAGTGCACAGCGTTAGAGCGTTTGTGCAAAGCAATGCAATGTTGCATAAAATATGTTATCTCTTTATTGAACATGGGAAGGAGTTAGATCTGGAGTGCAATGCAATGCAAGGCTTTGTTACTATTCAATGCACAACGTTAGATCGTTTGTGCAAAGCAATACAACATCATTGCAACTTATCTCTTTAAAGAAAATGGGAATGAGTTAATTCTTGTGTGCAATGCAATGCAAGAATTGCATAGCCTATATTATTCTTCAATGCACAACGTTAGATCGTTTATGCAATGCAATGCAAAATGTTATCTCTTTAATAAACATTTGAAGGAGATAGTTCTGGTGTGCAATGCAATGCAATGCATAAAGTGCATAGCCTGTATGTTATTCTTCAATGCACAACGTAAGATCGTTTGTGCAATGCAATGGCAACAACACTTGTTATCTCTTTAATGAACATGGGAATAAATTAGATCTACTGTGCAATGCAATGCAATCCAAGAAGTGCATAGCCTATATGTTATTGTTCAGTGGACAACGTTAGATCCTTTGTGCAATGCAATGCAACAACATAAATGTTATATCTTTACTGAACATGGGAAGGAGTTAGTTCTGGTGTGCAATGTAATCCGAAAAGTACTTCATCTATATGTTTATTCTTCAGTGCATTCTATCGTTGCCCAACGGAATGAGTTAATTGTGTCCATTGTAAAGAAACAACTAGTGCAATGATTTTCCTTCACTGCACATTAACCTACTTATACATTCAGTCAACTGATGTTAACTTTCTATATATATTCTTCGACTCCTGATGTACGTAAGTACATATTTGACCAAAGTAACATATTTCTGGCCAAACAGTCCTCCATTTCTATACATACTCATTGACTCCCGATGATTCATAAGCCAATATAGATATCCATACAGATATGGCTTATGGCTTACCTTTTGAAATTATTTCTGCTCAAAGTGTCCTCAAAATTTTTCAAATTATGTAAAGTTATAGTCTCCTTCTGATGATAAATCAGCTATACAGAGGTCCTCTTTTGACCTCCTAAACATATTTCTGGCCAAAGAGTCCTCGATCTTGGGCTTTCTATACATACTCATAGACTCCTTCTGAAGATAAATCAGCTATACAGAGGTCCTCTTTTGACCTCCTAAACATATTTCTGGCCAAAGAGTCCTCGTTCTTGGGCTTTCTATACATACTCATAGACTCCTTCTGATGCTTCACAAGCCATATATATTTCCATATCTGACCTTTTGAACTTATTTGTGGTCAAAGTGTCCTTTAAAATTTTTCAAAATATATATAGTTATAGAATTCTTTTGATGATAAATCAGCTATTCAGAGGTCCCCTTTTGACCTCCTGAACATATTTCTGGCCAAAGAGTCCTCGATCTTGGGCTTTCTATACATACTCATAGACTCCTTCTGATGCTTTATAAGCCATATATGTGTCCATATCTGACCTTTTGAACTTATTTCTGGTCAAAGGGTCCTCAAAATTTTTCAAACTATATAAAGTTATAGAATTCTTCTGATGATAAATCATCTATTCAGAGGTCCCCTTTTGACCTCCTGAACATATTTCTGGCCAAAGAGTCCTAAAAGATTAATACAATAAATTCAGACTGATATCTTCGGATGTTATATCCTCCTGACAAAACTCCATATTTGACATACTGATTTTTTTTCTGGCCAAGGAGTATTCAAAACTTGGGCTTTCTATACATACTCCTTCTGATGCTTCATAAGCCATATATATGTCAATATCTGACCTTTTGAACTTATTTGTGGTCAAAGGGTCCTCAAAAGTTTTAAACTATATAAAGTTATAGAATCCTTTTGATGATAAATCAGCTATTCAGAGGTTTTGACCTCCTGAACATATTTCTGGCAAAAGAGTCCTCGATCTTGGGCTTTCTATACATACTCATAGACTCCTTCTGATGAATCATAAGCCATATAGATGTCCATATCTGACCTTTTGAACTTATTTGTGTTCAAAGTGTCCTCAAAATTTTTCAAACTATATAAAGTTATAGAATCCTTTTGATGATAAATCAGCTTTTTAGAGGTTTTGACCTCTTGAACATATTTCTGGCCAAAGAGTCCTCGATCTTGGGCTTTCTATACATACTCATAGACTCCTTCTGATGCTTCATAAGCTATATAGATGTCCATATCTGACCTTTTGAACTTATTTGTGGTCAAAGTGTCCTCAAAATTGTTCAAACTATATAAAGTTATAGAATCCTTTTGATGATGAATCAGCTTTTTAGAGATTTTGACCTCGAACATATTTCTGGCCAAAGAGTCCTCGATCTTTGGCTTTCTATACATTCTCATAGACTCCTTCTGATGCATCTTAAGCCATATAGATGTCCATATCTGACCTTTTGAACTCATTTGTGGTCAAAGTGTCCTCAAAATTTTTCAAACTATATAAAGTCATAGAATTCATTTGATGATATATCAGCTATTCAGAGGTCCCCTTTTGACCTCCTGAACATATTTCTGGCCAAAGAGTCCACGATCTTGGGCTTTCTAAACATACTCATAGACTACTTCTGATGCTTCATAAGCCATATAGATGTGCATATCTGACCTTTTGAACTTATTTGTGGTCAAAGTGTTCTCAAAATTTTTTAAACTATATAAAGTTATAGACTCTTTCTAATGATAAATCAGCTATTCAAAGGTCCCCTTTTGACCTCCTGAACATATTTCTGGCCAAAGAGTCCTCAATCTTGGGCTTTCTAAACATACTCATAGACTCCTTCTGATGCTTCATAAGCCATATTGTGCATATAAGCCATATATTTGTCCATATCTGACCTTTTGAACTTATTTGTGTTCAAAGTGTCCTCAAAATTTTTCAAACTATATAAAGTTAAAGAATTCTTTTGATGATAAATCAGCTTTTTAGAGGTTTTGACCTCTTGAACATATTTCTGGCCAAAGAGTCCTCGATCTTGGGCTTTCTATACATACTCATAGACTCATTTTTCAAACTATATAAAGTAATAGAATTCTTTTTATGATAAATCAGCTATTCAGAGGTCCCCTTTTGACCTCCTGAACATATTTCTGGCCAAAGAGTCCTCGATCTTGGGCTTTCTATACATACTCATAGACTCCTTCTGATGCCTTATAAGCCATATAGATGTCCATATCTGACCTTTTGAACTTATTTGTGGTCAAAGTGTCCTCAAAATTTTTCAAACTATATAAAGTTACAGAATCCTTTTGATGATAAATCAGCTATTCAGAGGTTTTGACCTCCTGAACATATTTCTGGCCAAAGAGTCCTCGATCTTGGGCTTTATACATACTCATAGACTCCTTCTGATGCTTCATAAGCTATATAGATGTCCATATCTGACCTTTTGAACTTATTTGTGGTCAAAGTGTCCTCAAAACTGTTCAAACTATATAAAGTTACAGAATCCTTTTGATGATAAATCAGCTATTCATAGGTTTTGACCTCCTGAACATATTTTTGGCCAAAGAGTCCTCGATCTTGGGCTTTCTATACATACTCATAGACTCCTTCTGATGCATCATATGCCATATATATGTCCATATCTGACCTTTTGAACTTATTTGTGGTCAAAGTGTCCTCAAAATTTTTCAAGCTATATAAAGTTATGGTATTCTTTTTATGATACATCAGCTATTCAAAGGTCGCCTTTTGACCTCCTGAACATATTTCTGTCCAAAGAGTCCTCGATCTTGGACTTTCTATACATACTTATAGACTCCTTCTGATGCTTCATAAGCCATATAAATATCCATATCTGACCTTTTGAACTTATTTGTGGTCAAAGTGTCCTCAAAATTTTTCAAACTATATAAAGTTATAGAATCGTTTTGATGATAAATCAGCTATTCAGAAGTTTTGACCTCCTCAACATATTTCTGGCCAAAGAGTCCTCGATCTTGGGCTTTCTATACATACTCATAGACTCCTTCTGATGCATCATATGCCATATAGATGTCCATATCTGACCTTTTGAACTTATTTGTGGTCAAAGTGTCCTCAAAATTTTTCAAACTATATAAAGTTATAGAATCCTTTTGATGATAAATCAGCTATTCAGAAGTTTTGAGCTCCTGAATATATTTCTGGCCAAAGAGTCCCTCGATCTTTGGCTTTCTATACATACGCATAGACTCCTTCTGATGCATCTTAAGCCATATAGATGTCCATATCTGACCTTTTGAACTCATTTGTGGTCAAAGGGTCCTCAAAATTTTTCAAACTATATAAAGTCATAGAATTCATTTGATGATATATCAGCTATTCAGAGGTCCCCTTTTGACCTCCTGAAGATATTTCTGGCCAAAGAGTCTCGATCTTGGGCTTTCTAAACATACTCATAGACTCCTTCTGATGCTTCATAAGCCATATTGTGCATATAAGCCATATATTTGTCCATATCTGACCTTTTGAATTTATTTGTGTTCAAAGTGTCCTCAAAATTTTTCAAACTATATAAAGTTAAAGAATTCTTTTGATGATAAATCAGCTTTTTAGAGGTTTTGACCTCTTGAACATATTTCTGGCCAAAGAGTCCTCGATCTTGGGCTTTCTATACATACTCATAGACTCATTTTTCAAACTATATAAAGTAATAGAATTCTTTTTATGATAAATCAGCTATTCAGAGGTCCCCTTTTGACCTCCTGAACATATTTCTGGCCAAAGAGTCCTCGATCTTGGGCTTTCTATACATACTCATAGACTCCTTCTGATGCATCATAAGCCATATAGATGTCCATATCTGACCTTTTGAACTTATTTGTGGTCAAAGTGTCCTCAAAATTTTTCAAACTATATAAAGTTATAGAATTATTTTTAGGATAAATCAGCTATTCAGAGGTCCCATTTTGACCTCCTGAACATATTTCTGGCCAAAGAGTCCTCGATCTTGGGCTTTCTATACATACTCATTTTTCTGATGATTCATAAGCCATATATATGTCCATATCTGACCTTTTGAACTTATTTGTGGTCAAAGTGTCCTCAAAATTTTTCAAACCATATAAAGTTATAGACTCCTTTTGATATTAAATCAGCTATTCATGGGGCCCCTTTTGACCTCCTGAACATATTTCTGGCCAAAGAGTCCTCGATCTTGGGCTTTCTATACATACTCATAGACTCCTTTTGATGCTTCATAAGCCATATATATGTCCATATCTGACCTTTTGAACTTATTTGTGGTCAAAGTGTCCTCAAAATTTTTCAAACTATATAAAGTTATAGAATCCTTTTGATAATAAATCAGCTATTCAGAGGTTTTGACCTCCTGAACATATTTCTGGCCAAAGAGTCCTCGATCTTGGGCTTTATACATACTCATAGACTCCTTCTGATGCTTCACAAGCTATATAGATGTCCATATCTGACCTTTTGAACTTATTTGTGGTCAAAGTGTCCTCAAAACTGTTCAAACTATATAAAGTTATAGACTCTTTCTAATGATAAATCAGCTATTCAAAGGTCCCCTTTTGACCTACTGAACATATTTCTGGCCAAAGAGTCCTCAATCTTGGGCTTTCTATACATACTCATAGACTCCTTCTGATGCTTCATAAGCCATATTGTCCATATAAGCCATATATTTGTCCATATCTGACCTTTTGAACTTATTTGTGTTCAAAGTGTCCTCAAAATTTTTCAAACTATATAAAGTTAAAGAATTCTTTTGATGATAAATCAGCTTTTTAGAGGTTTTGACCTCTTGAACATATTTCTGGCCAAAGAGTCCTCGATCTTGGGCTTTCTATACATACTCATAGACTCATTTTTCAAACTATATAAAGTAATAGAATTCTTTTTATGATAAATAAGCTATTCAGAGGTCCCCTTTTGACCTCCTGAACATATTTCTGGCCAAAGAGTCCTCGATCTTGGGCTTTCTATACATACTCATAGACTCCTTCTGATGCTTCATAAGCCATATAGATGTCCATATCTGACCTTTTGAACTTATTTGTGGTCAAAGTGTCCTCAAAATTTTTCAAACTATATAAAGTTATAGAATTCTTTTGATGATAAATCACCTATTCAGAGGTCCCCTTTTGACCTCCTGAACATATTTCTGGCCAAAGAGTCCTCGATCTTGGGCTTTCTATACATACTCATAGACTCCTTCTGATGCATCATAAGCCATATAGATGTCCATATCTGACCTTTTGAACTTATTTGTGTTCAAAGTGTCCTCAAAATTTTTCAAAATATATAAAGTTATAGAATCCTTTTTATGATAAATCAGCTATTCAGAGGTCGCCTTTTGACCTCCTGAATATATTTCTGGCCAAAGAGTCCTCGATCTTGGGCTTTCTATACATACTCATAGACTCCTTCTTATGCTTCATAAGCCATATAAATATCCATATCTGACCTTTAGAACTTATTTGTGGTCAAAGTGTCCTCAAAATTGTTCAAACTATATAAAGTTATAGAATCCTTTTGATGATAAATCAGCTATTCAGAAGTTTTGACCTCCTGAACATATTTTTGGCCAAAGAGTCCTCGATCTTGGGCTTTCTATACATACTCATAGACTCCTTCTGATGCATCATATGCCATATAGATGTCCATATCTGACCTTTTGAACTTATTTGTGGTCAAAGTGTCCTCAAAATTTTTCAAACTATATAAAGTTATAGAATCCTTTTGAAGATAAATCAGCTTTTTAGAGGTTTTGACCTCCTGAACATATTTCTGGCCAAAGAGTCCTCGATCTTTGGCTTTCTATACATACTCATAGACTCCTTCTGATGCATCTTAAGCCATATAGATGTCCATATCTGACCTTTTGAACTCATTTGTGGTCAAAGTGTCCTCAAAATTTTTTAAACTATATAAAGTCATAGAATTCATTTGATGATATATCAGCTATTCAGAGGTCCCCTTTTGACCTCCTGAACATATTTCTGGCCAAAGAGTCCTCGATCTTGGGCTTTCTAAACATACTCATAGACTCCTTCTGATGTTTCATAAGCCATATAGATGTGCATATCTGACCTTTTGAACTTATTTGTGGTCAAAGTGTTCTCAACATTTTTTAAACTATATAAAGTTATAGACTCTTTCTAATGATAAATCAGTTATTCAAAGGTCCCCTTTTGACCTCCTGAACATATTTCTGGCCAAAGAGTCCTCAATCTTGGGCTTTCTATACATACTCATAGACTCCTTCTGATGCTTCATAAGCCATATTGTCCATATAAGCCATATATTTGTCCATATCTGACCTTTTGAACTTATTTGTGTTCAAAGTGTCCTCAAAATTTTTCAAACTATATAAAGTTAAAGAATTCTTTTGATGATAAATCAGCTTTTTATAGGTTTTGACCTCTTGAACATATTTCTGGCCAAAGAGTCCTCGATCTTGGGCTTTCTATACATACTCATAGACTCATTTTTCAAACTATATAAAGTAATAGAATTCTTTTTATGATAAATCAGCTATTCAGAAGTCCCCTTTTGACCTCCTGAACATATTTCTGGCCAAAGAGTCCTCGATCTTGGGCTTTCTATACATACTCATAGACTCCTTCTGATGCATCATAAGCCACATAGATGTCCATATCTGACCTTTTGAACTTATTTGTGGTCAAAGTGTCCTCAACATTTTTCAAACTATATAAAGTTATAGAATTAATTTTATGATAAATCAGCTATTCAGAGGTCCCATTTTGACCTCCTGAACATATTTCTGGCCAAAGAGTCCTCGATCTTGGGCTTTCTATACATACTCATAGACGCCTTCTGATGCTTCATAAGCCATATAGATGTCCATATCTGACCTTCTGAACTTATTTGTGGTCAAAGTGTCCTCAAAATTTTTCAAAGTATATAAAGTTATAGAATCCTTTTGATGATAAATCAGCTATTCAGAGGTCCCATTTTGACCTCCTGAACATATTTCTGGCCAAAGAGTCCTCGATCTTGGGCTTTCTATACATACTCATAGACTCCTTCTGATGCTTCATAAGCCATATATATATGTCCACATCTGACCTTTTGAACTTATTTCTGGTCAAAGGGTCCTCAAAATTTTTCAAACTATATAAAGTTATAGAATTCTTCTGATGATAAATCATCTATTCAGAGGTCCCCTTTTGACCTACTGAACATATTTCTGGCCAAAGAGTCCTCGATCTTGGGCTTTCTATACATACTCATAGACTCCTTCTGATGAATCATAAGCCATATAGATGTCCATATCTGACCTTTTGAACTTATTTGTGTTCAAAGTGTCCTCAAAATTTTTCAAACTATATAAAGTTATAGAATCCTTTTGATGATAAATCAGCTTTTTAGAGGTTTTGACCTCTTGAACATATTTCTGGCCAAAGAGTCCTCGATCTTGGGCTTTCTATACATACTCATAGACTCCTTCTGATGCTTCATAAGCTATATAGATGTCCATATCTGACCTTTTGAACTTATTTGTGGTCAAAGTGTCCTCAAAATTGTTCAAACTATATAAAGTTATAGAATCCTTTTGATGATGAATCAGCTTTTTAGAGATTGTGACCTCGAACATATTTCTGGCCAAAGAGTCCTCGATCTTTGGCTTTCTATACATTCTCATAGACTCCTTCTGATGCATCTTAAGCCATATAGATGTCCATATCTGACCTTTTGAACTCATTTGTGGTCAAAGTGTCCTCAAAATTTTTCAAACTATATAAAGTCATAGAATTCATTTGATGATATATCAGCTATTCAGAGGTCCCCTTTTGACCTCCTGAACATATTTCTGGCCAAAGAGTCCACGATCTTGGGCTTTCTAAACATACTCATAGACTACTTCTGATGCTTCATAAGCCATATAGATGTGCATATCTGACCTTTTGAACTTATTTGTGGTCAAAGTGTTCTCAAAATTTTTTAAACTATATAAAGTTATAGACTCTTTCTAATGATAAATCAGCTATTCAAAGGTCCCCTTTTGACCTCCTGAACATATTTCTGGCCAAAGAGTCCTCAATCTTGGGCTTTCTATACATACTCATAGACTCCTTCTGATGCTTCATAAGCCATATTGTGCATATAAGCCATATATTTGTCCATATCTGACCTTTTGAACTTATTTGTGTTCAAAGTGTCCTCAAAATTTTTCAAACTATATAAAGTTAAAGAATTCTTTTGATGATAAATCAGCTTTTTAGAGGTTTTGACCTCTTGAACATATTTCTGGCCAAAGAGTCCTCGATCTTGGGCTTTCTATACATACTCATAGACTCATTTTTCAAACTATATAAAGTAATAGAATTCTTTTTATGATAAACCAGCTATTCAGAGGTCCCCTTTTGACCTCCTGAACATATTTCTGGCCAAGGAGTCCTCGATCTTGGGCTTTCTATACATACTCATAGACTCCTTCTGATGCATCATAAGCCATATAGATGTCCATATCTGACCTTTTGAACTTATTTGTGGTCAAAGTGTCCTCAAAATTTTTCAAACTATATAAAGTTATAGAATTATTTTTAGGATAAATCAGCTATTCAGAGGTCCCATTTTGACCTCCTGAACATATTTCTGGCCAAAGAGTCCTCGATCTTGGGCTTTCTATACATACTCATAGACTCCTTCTGATGCTTCATAAGCCATATATATGTCCATATCTGACCTTTTGAACTTATTTGTGGTCAAAGTGTCCTCAAAATTTTTCAAACTATATAAAGTTATAGACTCCTTTTGATGTTAAATCAGCTATTCATTGGGCCCCTTTTGACCTCCTGAACATATTTCTGGCCAAAGAGTCCTCGATCTTGGGCTTTCTATACATACTCATAGACTCCTTTTGATGCTTCATAAGCCATATATATGTCCATATCTGACCTTTTGAACTTATTTGTGGTCAAAGTGTCCTCAAAATTTTTCAAACTATATAAAGTTACAGAATCCTTTTGATGATAAATCAGCTATTCAGAGGTTTTGACCCCCTGAACATATTTCTGGCCAAAGAGTCCTCGATCTTGGGCTTTATACATACTCATAGACTCCTTCTGATGCTTCATAAGCTATATAGATGTCCATATCTGACCTTTTGAACTTATTTGTGGTCAAAGTGTCCTCAAAACTGTTCAAACTATATAAAGTTACAGAATCCTTTTGATGATAAATCAGCTATTCATAGGTTTTGACCTCCTGAACATATTTTTGGCCAAAGAGTCCTCGATCTTGGGCTTTCTATACATACTCATAGACTCCTTCTGATGCATCATATGCCATATATATGTCCATATCTGACCTTTTGAACTTATTTGTGGTCAAAGTGTCCTCAAAATTTTTCAAGCTATATAAAGTTATGGTATTCTTTTTATGATACATCAGCTATTCAAAGGTCGCCTTTTGACCTCCTGAACATATTTCTGTCCAAAGAGTCCTCGATCTTGGACTTTCTATACATACTCATAGACTCCTTCTGATGCTTCATAAGCCATATAAATATCCATATCTGACCTTTTGAACTTATTTGTGGTCAAAGTGTCCTCAAAATTTTTCAAACTATATAAAGTTATAGAATCGTTTTGATGATAAATCAGCTATTCAGAAGTTTTGACCTCCTCAACATATTTCTGGCCAAAGAGTCCTCGATCTTGGGCTTTCTATACATACTCATAGACTCCTTCTGATGCATCATATGCCATATAGATGTCCATATCTGACCTTTTGAACTTATTTGTGGTCAAAGTGTCCTCAAACTTTTTCAAACTATATAAAGTTATAGAATCCTTTTGATGATAAATCAGCTATTCAGAAGTTTTGAGCTCCTGAACATATTTCTGGCCAAAGAGTCCCTCGATCTTTGGCTTTCTATACATACGCATAGACTCCTTCTGATGCATCTTAAGCCATATAGATGTCCATATCTGACCTTTTGAACTCATTTGTGGTCAAAGTGTCCTCAAAATTTTTCAAACTATATAAAGTCATAGAATTCATTTGATGATATATCAGCTATTCAGAGGTCCCCTTTTGACCTCCTGAAGATATTTCTGGCCAAAGAGTCTCGATCTTGGGCTTTCTAAACATACTCATAGACTCCTTCTGATGCTTCATAAGCCATATTGTGCATATAAGCCATATATTTGTCCATATCTGACCTTTTGAACTTATTTGTGTTCAAAGTGTCCTCAAAATTTTTCAAACTATATAAAGTTAAAGAATTCTTTTGATGATAAATCAGCTTTTTAGAGGTTTTGACCTCTTGAACATATTTCTGGCCAAAGAGTCCTCGATCTTGGGCTTTCTATACATACTCATAGACTCATTTTTCAAACTATATAAAGTAATAGAATTCTTTTTATGATAAATCAGCTATTCAGAGGTCCCC
This sequence comes from Squalius cephalus, assembly GCF_949319135.1. Classification (NCBI taxonomy): domain Eukaryota; kingdom Metazoa; phylum Chordata; class Actinopteri; order Cypriniformes; family Leuciscidae; genus Squalius; species Squalius cephalus. The sequence continues at coordinate 15,311,501 of NC_137128.1, read as the reverse complement.
TTTTGACCTCCTGAACATATTTCTGGCCAAAGAGTCCTCGATCTTGGGCTTTCTATACATACTCATAGACTCCTTCTGATGCATCATAAGCCATATATATGTCCATATCTGACCTTTTGAACTTATTTGTGGTCAAAGTGTCCTCAAAATTTTTCAAACTATATAAAGTTACAGAATCCTTTTGATGATAAATCAGCTATTCAGAGGTTTTGACCTCCTGAACATATTTCTGGCCAAAGAGTCCTCGATCTTGGGCTTTATACATACTCATAGACTCCTTCTGATGCTTCATAAGCTATATAGATGTCCATATCTGACCTTTTGAACTTATTTGTGGTCAAAGTGTCCTCAAAACTGTTCAAACTATATAAAGTTACAGAATCCTTTTGATGATAAATCAGCTATTCATAGGTTTTGACCTCCTGAACATATTTTTGGCCAAAGAGTCCTCGATCTTGGGCTTTCTATACATACTCATAGACTCCTTCTGATGCATCATATGCCATATATATGTCCATATCTGACCTTTTGAACTTATTTGTGGTCAAAGTGTCCTCAAAATTTTTCAAGCTATATAAAGTTATGGTATTCTTTTTATGATACATCAGCTATTCAAAGGTCGCCTTTTGACCTCCTGAACATATTTCTGTCCAAAGAGTCCTCGATCTTGGACTTTCTATACATACTCATAGACTCCTTCTGATGCTTCATAAGCCATATAAATATCCATATCTGACCTTTTGAACTTATTTGTGGTCAAAGTGTCCTCAAACTTTTTCAAACTATATAAAGTTATAGAATCCTTTTGATGATAAATCAGCTATTCAGAAGTTTTGAGCTCCTGAACATATTTCTGGCCAAAGAGTCCCTCGATCTTTGGCTTTCTATACATACGCATAGACTCCTTCTGATGCATCTTAAGCCATATAGATGTCCATATCTGACCTTTTGAACTCATTTGTGGTCAAAGTGTCCTCAAAATTTTTCAAACTATATAAAGTCATAGAATTCATTTGATGATATATCAGCTATTCAGAGGTCCCCTTTTGACCTCCTGAAGATATTTCTGGCCAAAGAGTCTCGATCTTGGGCTTTCTAAACATACTCATAGACTCCTTCTGATGCTTCATAAGCCATATTGTGCATATAAGCCATATATTTGTCCATATCTGACCTTTTGAACTTATTTGTGTTCAAAGTGTCCTCAAAATTTTTCAAACTATATAAAGTTAAAGAATTCTTTTGATGATAAATCAGCTTTTTAGAGGTTTTGACCTCTTGAACATATTTCTGGCCAAAGAGTCCTCGATCTTGGGCTTTCTATACATACTCATAGACTCATTTTTCAAACTATATAAAGTAATAGAATTCTTTTTATGATAAATCAGCTATTCAGAGGTCCCCTTTTGACCTCCTGAACATATTTCTGGCCAAAGAGTCCTCGATCTTGGGCTTTCTATACATACTCATAGACTCCTTCTGATGCATCATAAGCCATATATATGTCCATATCTGACCTTTTGAACTTATTTGTGGTCAAAGTGTCCTCAAAATTTTTCAAACTATATAAAGTTACAGAATCCTTTTGATGATAAATCAGCTATTCAGAGGTTTTGACCTCCTGAACATATTTCTGGCCAAAGAGTCCTCGATCTTGGGCTTTATACATACTCATAGACTCCTTCTGATGCTTCATAAGCTATATAGATGTCCATATCTGACCTTTTGAACTTATTTGTGGTCAAAGTGTCCTCAAAACTGTTCAAACTATATAAAGTTACAGAATCCTTTTGATGATAAATCAGCTATTCATAGGTTTTGACCTCCTGAACATATTTTTGGCCAAAGAGTCCTCGATCTTGGGCTTTCTATACATACTCATAGACTCCTTCTGATGCATCATATGCCATATATATGTCCATATCTGACCTTTTGAACTTATTTGTGGTCAAAGTGTCCTCAAAATTTTTCAAGCTATATAAAGTTATGGTATTCTTTTTATGATACATCAGCTATTCAAAGGTCGCCTTTTGACCTCCTGAACATATTTCTGTCCAAAGAGTCCTCGATCTTGGACTTTCTATACATACTCATAGACTCCTTCTGATGCTTCATAAGCCATATAAATATCCATATCTGACCTTTTGAACTTATTTGTGGTCAAAGTGTCCTCAAAATTTTTCAAACTATATAAAGTTATAGAATCGTTTTGATGATAAATCAGCTATTCAGAAGTTTTGACCTCCTCAACATATTTCTGGCCAAAGAGTCCTCGATCTTGGGCTTTCTATACATACTCATAGACTCCTTCTGATGCATCATATGCCATATAGATGTCCATATCTGACCTTTTGAACTTATTTGTGGTCAAAGTGTCCTCAAAATTTTTCAAACTATATAAAGTTATAGAATCCTTTTGATGATAAATCAGCTATTCAGAAGTTTTGAGCTCCTGAACATATTTCTGGCCAAAGAGTCCCTCGATCTTTGGCTTTCTATACATACGCATAGACTCCTTCTGATGCATCTTAAGCCATATAGATGTCCATATCTGACCTTTTGAACTCATTTGTGGTCAAAGGGTCCTCAAAATTTTTCAAACTATATAAAGTCATAGAATTCATTTGATGATATATCAGCTATTCAGAGGTCCCCTTTTGACCTCCTGAAGATATTTCTGGCCAAAGAGTCTCGATCTTGGGCTTTCTAAACATACTCATAGACTCCTTCTGATGCTTCATAAGCCATATTGTGCATATAAGCCATATATTTGTCCATATCTGACCTTTTGAACTTATTTGTGTTCAAAGTGTCCTCAAAATTTTTCAAACTATATAAAGTTAAAGAATTCTTTTGATGATAAATCAGCTTTTTAGAGGTTTTGACCTCTTGAACATATTTCTGGCCAAAGAGTCCTCGATCTTGGGCTTTCTATACATACTCATAGACTCATTTTTCAAACTATATAAAGTAATAGAATTCTTTTTATGATAAATCAGCTATTCAGAGGTCCCCTTTTGACCTCCTGAACATATTTCTGGCCAAAGAGTCCTCGATCTTGGGCTTTCTATACATACTCATAGACTCCTTCTGATGCATCATAAGCCATATAGATGTCCATATCTGACCTTTTGAACTTATTTGTGGTCAAAGTGTCCTCAAAATTTTTCAAACTATATAAAGTTATAGAATTATTTTTAGGATAAATCAGCTATTCAGAGGTCCCATTTTGACCTCCTGAACATATTTCTGGCCAAAGAGTCCTCGATCTTGGGCTTTCTATACATACTCATTTTTCTGATGATTCATAAGCCATATATATGTCCATATCTGACCTTTTGAACTTATTTGTGGTCAAAGTGTCCTCAAAATTTTTCAAACCATATAAAGTTATAGACTCCTTTTGATATTAAATCAGCTATTCATGGGGCCCCTTTTGACCTCCTGAACATATTTCTGGCCAAAGAGTCCTCGATCTTGGGCTTTCTATACATACTCATAGACTCCTTTTGATGCTTCATAAGCCATATATATGTCCATATCTGACCTTTTGAACTTATTTGTGGTCAAAGTGTCCTCAAAATTTTTCAAACTATATAAAGTTATAGAATCCTTTTGATAATAAATCAGCTATTCAGAGGTTTTGACCTCCTGAACATATTTCTGGCCAAAGAGTCCTCGATCTTGGGCTTTATACATACTCATAGACTCCTTCTGATGCTTCACAAGCTATATAGATGTCCATATCTGACCTTTTGAACTTATTTGTGGTCAAAGTGTCCTCAAAACTGTTCAAACTATATAAAGTTATAGACTCTTTCTAATGATAAATCAGCTATTCAAAGGTCCCCTTTTGACCTACTGAACATATTTCTGGCCAAAGAGTCCTCAATCTTGGGCTTTCTATACATACTCATAGACTCCTTCTGATGCTTCATAAGCCATATTGTCCATATAAGCCATATATTTGTCCATATCTGACCTTTTGAACTTATTTGTGTTCAAAGTGTCCTCAACATTTTTCAAACTATATAAAGTTAAAGAATTCTTTTGATGATAAATCAGCTTTTTAGAGGTTTTGACCTCTTGAACATATTTCTGGCCAAAGAGTCCTCGATCTTGGGCTTTCTATACATACTCATAGACTCATTTTTCAAACTATATAAAGTAATAGAATTCTTTTTATGATAAATAAGCTATTCAGAGGTCCCCTTTTGACCTCCTGAACATATTTCTGGCCAAAGAGTCCTCGATCTTGGGCTTTCTATACATACTCATAGACTCCTTCTGATGCTTCATAAGCCATATAGATGTCCATATCTGACCTTTTGAACTTATTTGTGGTCAAAGTGTCCTCAAAATTTTTCAAACTATATAAAGTTATAGAATTCTTTTGATGATAAATCACCTATTCAGAGGTCCCCTTTTGACCTCCTGAACATATTTCTGGCCAAAGAGTCCTCGATCTTGGGCTTTCTATACATACTCATAGACTCCTTCTGATGCATCATAAGCCATATAGATGTCCATATCTGACCTTTTGAACTTATTTGTGTTCAAAGTGTCCTCAAAATTTTTCAAAATATATAAAGTTATAGAATCCTTTTTATGATAAATCAACTATTCAGAGGTCGCCTTTTGACCTCCTGAATATATTTCTGGCCAAAGAGTCCTCGATCTTGGACTTTCTATACATACTCATAGACTCCTTCTTATGCTTCATAAGCCATATAAATATCCATATCTGACCTTTAGAACTTATTTGTGGTCAAAGTGTCCTCAAAATTGTTCAAACTATATAAAGTTATAGAATCCTTTTGATGATAAATCAGCTATTCAGAAGTTTTGACCTCCTGAACATATTTTTGGCCAAAGAGTCCTCGATCTTGGGCTTTCTATACATACTCATAGACTCCTTCTGATGCATCATATGCCATATAGATGTCCATATCTGACCTTTTGAACTTATTTGTGGTCAAAGTGTCCTCAAAATTTTTCAAACTATATAAAGTTATAGAATCCTTTTGAAGATAAATCAGCTTTTTAGAGGTTTTGACCTCCTGAACATATTTCTGGCCAAAGAGTCCTCGATCTTTGGCTTTCTATACATACTCATAGACTCCTTCTGATGCATCTTAAGCCATATAGATGTCCATATCTGACCTTTTGAACTCATTTGTGGTCAAAGTGTCCTCAAAATTTTTTAAACTATATAAAGTCATAGAATTCATTTGATGATATATCAGCTATTCAGAGGTCCCCTTTTGACCTCCTGAACATATTTCTGGCCAAAGAGTCCTCGATCTTGGGCTTTCTAAACATACTCATAGACTCCTTCTGATGTTTCATAAGCCATATAGATGTGCATATCTGACCTTTTGAACTTATTTGTGGTCAAAGTGTTCTCAACATTTTTTAAACTATATAAAGTTATAGACTCTTTCTAATGATAAATCAGTTATTCAAAGGTCCCCTTTTGACCTCCTGAACATATTTCTGGCCAAAGAGTCCTCAATCTTGGGCTTTCTATACATACTCATAGACTCCTTCTGATGCTTCATAAGCCATATTGTCCATATAAGCCATATATTTGTCCATATCTGACCTTTTGAACTTATTTGTGTTCAAAGTGTCCTCAAAATTTTTCAAACTATATAAAGTTAAAGAATTCTTTTGATGATAAATCAGCTTTTTATAGGTTTTGACCTCTTGAACATATTTCTGGCCAAAGAGTCCTCGATCTTGGGCTTTCTATACATACTCATAGACTCATTTTTCAAACTATATAAAGTAATAGAATTCTTTTTATGATAAATCAGCTATTCAGAAGTCCCCTTTTGACCTCCTGAACATATTTCTGGCCAAAGAGTCCTCGATCTTGGGCTTTCTATACATACTCATAGACTCCTTCTGATGCATCATAAGCCACATAGATGTCCATATCTGACCTTTTGAACTTATTTGTGGTCAAAGTGTCCTCAACATTTTTCAAACTATATAAAGTTATAGAATTAATTTTATGATAAATCAGCTATTCAGAGGTCCCATTTTGACCTCCTGAACATATTTCTGGCCAAAGAGTCCTCGATCTTGGGCTTTCTATACATACTCATAGACGCCTTCTGATGCTTCATAAGCCATATAGATGTCCATATCTGACCTTCTGAACTTATTTGTGGTCAAAGTGTCCTCAAAATTTTTCAAAGTATATAAAGTTATAGAATCCTTTTGATGATAAATCAGCTATTCAGAGGTCCCATTTTGACCTCCTGAACATATTTCTGGCCAAAGAGTCCTCGATCTTGGGCTTTCTATACATACTCATAGACTCCTTCTGATGCTTCATAAGCCATATATATATGTCCACATCTGACCTTTTGAACTTATTTCTGGTCAAAGGGTCCTCAAAATTTTTCAAACTATATAAAGTTATAGAATTCTTCTGATGATAAATCATCTATTCAGAGGTCCCCTTTTGACCTACTGAACATATTTCTGGCCAAAGAGTCCTCGATCTTTGGCTTTCTATACATACTCATAGACTCCTTCTGATGCATCTTAAGCCATATAGATGTCCATATCTCACCTTTTGAACTCATTTGTGGTCAAAGTGTCCTCAAAATTTTTCAAACTATATAAAGTCATAGAATTCATTTGATGATATATCAGCTATTCAGAGGTCCCCTTTTGACCTCCTGAACATATTTCTGGCCAAAGAGTCCTCGATCTTGGGCTTTCTAAACATACTCATAGACTCCTTCTGATGCTTCATAAGCCATATAGATGTGCATATCTGACCTTTTGAACTTATTTGTGGTCAAAGTGTTCTCAAAAATTTTTGAACTATATAAAGTTATAGACTCTTTCTAATGATAAATCAGCTATTCAAAGGTCCCCTTTTGACCTACTGAACATATTTCTGGCCAAAGAGTCCTCGATCTTTGGCTTTCTATACATACTCATAGACTCCTTCTGATGCATCTTAAGCCATATAGATGTCCATATCTCACCTTTTGAACTCATTTGTGGTCAAAGTGTCCTCAAAATTTTTCAAACTATATAAAGTCATAGAATTCATTTGATGATATATCAGCTATTCAGAGGTCCCCTTTTGACCTCCTGAACATATTTCTGGCCAAAGAGTCCTCGATCTTGGGCTTTCTAAACATACTCATAGACTCCTTCTGATGCTTCATAAGCCATATAGATGTGCATATCTGACCTTTTGAACTTATTTGTGGTCAAAGTGTTCTCAAAATTTTTTGAACTATATAAAGTTATAGACTCTTTCTAATGATAAATCAGCTATTCAAAGGTCCCCTTTTGACCTACTGAACATATTTCTGGCCAAAGAGTCCTCAATCTTGGGCTTTCTATACATACTCATAGACTCCTTCTGATGCTTCATAAGCCATATTGTCCATATAAGCCATATATTTGTCCATATCTCACCTTTTGAACTTATTTGTGTTCAAAGTGTCCTCAACATTTTTCAAACTATATAAAGTTAAAGAATTCTTTTGATGATAAATCAGCTTTTTAGAGGTTTTGACCTCTTGAACATATTTCTGGCCAAAGAGTCCTCGATCTTGGGCTTTCTATACATACTCATAGACTCCTTCAGATGCTTCATAAGCCATATATATGTCCATATCTGACCTTTTGAACTTATTTGTGGTCAAAGTGTCCTCAAAATTTTTCAAACTATATAAAGTTATAGAATTATTTTTATGATAAATCAGCTATTCAGAGGTCCCATTTTGACCTCCTGAACATATTTCTGGCCAAAGAGTCCTCGATCTTGGGCTTTCTATACATACTCATAGACTCCTTCTGATGCGTCATAAGCCATATATATGTCCATATCTGACCTTTTGAACTTATTTGTGGTCAAAGTGTCCGCAAAATTTTTCAAACTATATAAAGTTATAGAATTCTTTTGATGATAAATCAGTTATTCAGAGGTCCCCTTTTGACCTCCTGAACATATTTCTGGCCAAAGAGTCCTCGATCTTGGGCTTTCTATACATACTCATAGACTCCTTCTGATGCTTCATAAGCCATATAGATGTCCATATCTGACATTTTGAACTTATTTGTGGTCAAAGTGTCCTCAAAATTTTTCAAACTATATAAAGTTATAGAATTCTTTTTATGATAAATCAGCTATTCAGAGGTCCCATTTTGACCTCCTGAACATATTTCTGGCCAAAGAGTCCTCGATCTTGGGCTTTCTATACATACTCATAGACTCCTTCTGATGCTTCATAAGCCATATATATGTCCATATCTGACCTTTTGAACTTAGTTGTGGTCAAAGTGTCCTCAAAATTTTTCAAACTATATAAAGTTATAGAATCCTTTTGATGATAAATCAGCTATTCAGAGGTCCCATTTTGACCTCCTGAACATATTTCTGGCCAAAGAGTCCTCGATCTTGGGCTTTCTATACATACTCATAGACTCCTTCTGATGCTTCATAAGCCATATATATCTCCATATCTGACCTTTTGAACTTATTTCTGGTCAAAGGGTCCTCAAAATTTTTCAAACTATATAAAGTTATAGAATTCTTCTGATGATAAATCATCTATTCAGCGGTCCCCTTTTGACCTACTGAACATATTTCTGGCCAAAGAGTCCTCGATCTTTGGCTTTCTATACATACTCATAGACTCCTTCTGATGCATCTTAAGCCATATAGATGTCCATATCTCACCTTTTGAACTCATTTGTGGTCAAAGTGTCCTCAAAATTTTTCAAACTATATAAAGTCATAGAATTCATTTGATGATATATTAGCTATTCGGAGGTCCCCTTTTGACCTCCTGAACATATTTCTGGCCAAAGAGTCCTCGATCTTGGGCTTTCTAAACATACTCATAGACTCCTTCTGATGCTTCATAAGCCATATAGATGTGCATATCTGACCTTTTGAACTTATTTGTGGTCAAAGTGTTCTCAAAATTTTTTAAACTATATAAAGTTATAGACTCTTTCTAATGATAAATCAGCTATTCAAAGGTCCCCTTTTGACCTACTGAACATATTTCTGGCCAAAGAGTCCTCAATCTTGGGCTTTCTATACATACTCATAGACTCCTTCTGATGATTCATAAGTCATATTGTCCATATAAGCCATATATTTGTCCATATCTGACCTTTTGAACTTATTTGTGTTCAAAGTGTCCTCAACATTTTTCAAACTATATAAAGTTAAAGAATTCTTTTGATGAAAAATCAGGTTTTTAGAGCTTTGACCTCTTGAACATATTTCTGGCCAAAGAGTCCTCGATCTTGGGCTTTCTATACATACTCATAGACTCCTTCTGATGCATCATAAGGTCATATAGATGTCCATATCTGACCTTTTGAACTTATTTCTGGTCAAAGGGTTCTCAAAATTTTTCAAACTATATAAAGTTATAGAATTCTTCTGATGATAAATCATCTATTCAGAGGTCCCCTTTTGACCTCCTGAACATATTTCTGGCCAAAGAGTCCTCGATCTTGGGCTTTCTAAACATACTCATAGACTCCTTCTGATGCTTCATAAGCCATATAGATGTACATATCTGACCTTTTGAACTTATTTGTGGTCAAAGTGTTCTCAAAATTTTTTAAACTATATAAAGTTATAGACTCTTTCTAATGATAAATCAGCTATTCAAAGGTCCCCTTTTGACCTACTGAACATATTTCTGGCCAATGAGCCCTCAATCTTGGGCTTTCTATACATACTCATAGACTCCTTCTGATGCTTCATAAGCCATATTGTCCATATAAGCCATATATTTGTCCATATCTGACCTTTTGAACTTATTTGTGTTCAAAGTGTCCTCAACATTTTTCAAACTATATAAAGTTAAAGAATTCTTTTGATGATAAATCAGCTTTTTAGAGGTTTTGACCTCTTGAACATATTTCTGGCCAAAGAGTCCTCGATCTTGGGCTTTCTATACATACTCATAGACTCCTTCTGATGTATCATAAGCCATATATATGTCCATATCTGACCTTTTGAACTTATTTGTGGTCAAAGTGTCCTCAACATTTTTAAAACTATATAAAGTTATAGAATCCTTTTGATGATAAATCAGCTATTCAGAAGTTTTGACCTCCTGAACATATTTCTGGCCAAAGAGTCCTCGATCTTGGGCTTTCTATACATACTCATAGACGCCTTCTGATGCATCATATGCCATATAGATGTCCATATCTGACCTTTTGAACTTATTTGTGGTCAAAGTTTCCTCAAAATTTTTCAAATTATATAAAGTTATAGAATTGTTTTGATGATAAATCAGCTATTCAGAGGTCCCCTTTTGACCTCCTGAACATATTTCTGGCCAAAGAGTCCTCGATCTTGGGCTTTCTATACATACTCATAGACTCCTTCTGATGCATCATAAGCCATATAGATGTCCATATCTGACCTTTTGAACTTATTTGTGGTCAAAGTGTCCTCAAAATTTTTCAAACTATATAAAGTTATAGAATTATTTTGATGATAAATCAGCTATTCAGAGGTCCCATTTTGACCTCCTGAACATATTTCTGGCCAAAGAGTCCTCGATCTTGGGCTTTCTATACATACTCATAGACTCCTTCTGATGCTTCATAAGCCATATATATGTCCATATCTGACCTTTTGAACTTATTTGTGGTCAAAGTGTCCTCAAAATTTTTCTAACTATATAAAGTTATAGAATTCTTTTGATGATAAATCAGTTATTCAGAATATCAGTTATTCTTTTGACCTCCTGAACATATTTCTGGCCAAAGAGTCCTCGATCTTGGGCTTTCTATACATACTCATAGACTCCTTCTGATGCTTCTTAAGCCATATAGATGTCCATATCTGACCTTTTGAACTTATTTGTGGTCAAAGTGTCCTCAAAATTATTCAATAAAGTTATAGACTCCTTTTGATGTTACTTCAGCTATTCATGGGGCCCCTTTTGACCTCCTGAACATATTTCTGGCCAAAGAGTCCTCGATCTTGGGCTTTCTATACATACTCATAGACTCCTTCTGATGCATCATAAGCCATATATATGTCATTATCTGACCTTTTGAACTTATTTGTGGTCAAAGGGTCCTCAAAATCTTTCAAAATATATAAAGTTATAGAATTCTGTTGATGATAAATCAGCTATTCAGAGGTCCTCTTTTGACCTCCTGAACATATTTCTGGCCAAAGAGTCCTTGACCTTGGGCTTTCTATACATACTCATAGACTCCTTCTGATGCTTCATAAGCCATATAGATGTCCATATCTGACCTTTTGAACTAATTTGTGGTCAAAGTGTCCTCAAAATTTTTCAAACTATATAAAGTTATAGAATTCTTTTGAAGATAAATCAACTATTCAGAGGTCCCCTTTTGACCTCCTGAACATATTTCTGGCCAAAGAGTCCTCGATCTTGGGCTTTCTATACATACTCATAGACTCCTTCTGATGCTTCATAAGCCATATAGATGTCCATATCTGACCTTTTGAACTTATTTGTGGTCAAAGTGTCCTCAAAATTTTTCAAACTATATAAAGATAGATAAAGATAGCCACACTTTGACCACAAATAAGTTCAAAAGGTCAGATATGGACATCTATATGGCTTATGATGCATCAGAATGAGTCTATGAGTATGTATAGAAAGCCCAAGATCGAGGACTCTTTGGCCAGAAATATGTTCAGGAGGTCAAAACCTCTGAATAGCTGATTTATCATCAAAAGGATTCTATAACTTTATATAGTTTGAAACATTTTGAGGACACTTTGACCACAAATAAGTTCAAAAGGTCAGATATGGACATAGGCTTATGAAGCATCAGAAGGAGTATTAATAGAAAGCCCAAGTTTTGAATACTCCTTGGTCAGAAAAAAATTCAGGATGTCAAATATGGACTTTTGTCAGGAGGATATAACATCCGAAGATATCAGTCTGAAAGTATTGTATTAATCTTTTAGGACTCTTTGGCCAGAAATATGTTCTATATGGATTTATCATCAAAAGGATTGTATAACTTTATATAGTTTGAACACTTTTGAGGACACTTTGACCACAAATAATTTCAAAACGTCAGATATGGACATCTATATGGCTTATGATGCATCAAAAGGAGTCTATGAGTTATGCATTGAAAACCAAAGATCAAGGACTCTTTGGCCAGAAATATGTTCAGGAGGTCAAAAGGGGACCTCTGAATAGCTGATTTATCATAAAAAGAATTCTATAACTTTACATTGTTTGAAAAATTTTGAGGAGACTTTGACCACAAATAATTTCAAAAGGTCAGATATGGACATCTATATGGCTTATGATGCATCAGAAGGAGTCTATGAGTATGTATAGAAAGCCCAAGATCAAGGACTCTTTGGCCAGAAATATATTCAGGAGGTCAAAACCTCTGAATAGCTGATTTCTCATCAAAAGGAGTCTATAACTTTATATAGTTTGAACAATTTTGAGGACACTTTGACCACAAATAAGTTCAAAAGGTCAGATATGGACATCTATATGGCTTATGAATCATCAGAAGGAGTCTATGAGTATGTATAGAAAGCCCAAGATCGAGGACTCTTTGGCCAGAAATATGTTCAGGAGGTCAAAACCTCTGAATAGCTGATTTATCATCAAAAGGATTCTATAACTTTATATAGTTTGAAAAATTTTGAGGACACTTTGACCACAAATAAGTTCAAAAGGTCAGATATGGACATCTATATAGCTTACGATGCATAAGAAGGAGTATGTATAGAAAGCCCAAGTTTTGAATACTCCTTAGACAGAAAAAAATTCAGTATGTCAAATATGGACTTCCGAACATCCGAAGATAACAGTCTGAATGTATTGTATTAATCTTTTAGGACTGTTTGGCCAGAAATATGTTCAGTGGGTCAAAAGGGGACCTCTGAATAGCTGATTAATCATCAGAAAGAGTCTCTAACTTTATATAGTTTGAAAAATTTTGAGGACCCTTGACCAGAAATAAGTTCAAATGATCAGATATGGACATGTTCATGGGTTTTGAAGCATCAGAGGGAGTCTATGAGTATATATAGAAAGCCCATGATCGAGGACTCTTTGGCCAGAAATATGTTCAGAAGATCAAAAGGGGACCCATGTATAGCTGATTTATCATCAAAAGGAGTCTATAACTTTATATAGTTTGAAAAATTTTGAGGACACTTTGACCACAAATAAGTTCAAAAGGTCAGATATGGACATATATATGGCTTATGAAGCATCAGAAAGAGTCTATGAGTATGAGTAGAAAGCCCAAGATCGAGGACTCTTTGGCCAGAAATATGTTCAGGAGGTCAAAAGGGGATGTCTGAATATGTGATTTATCATCAGAAAGAGTCTATAACTTTATATAGTTTGAAAAATTTTGAGGACCCTTGAACAGAAATAAGTTCAAATGTTCAGATATGGACATCTATATGGGTTTTGAAGCATCAGAGGGAGTCTATGAGTATGTATAGAAAGCCCAAGATCGAGGAGTCTTTGGCCAGAAATATGTTCAGGAGGTCAGAACCTCTGAATAGCTGATCTATCATCAAAAGGATTCTATAACTTTATATAGTTTGAAAAATTTTGAGGACACTTTGACCACAAATAATTTCAAAAGGTCAGATATGGACATATATATGGCTTATAAGGCATCAGAAGGAGTCTATGAGTATAGAAAGCCCAAGATCGAGGACTCTTTGGCCAGAAATATCTTCAGGAGGTCAAAACCTCTGAATAGCTGATTTATCATCAAAAGGAGTCTATAACTTTATATAGTTTGAACAATTTTGAGGACACTTTAACCACAAATAAGTTCTAAAGGTCAGATATGGACATCTATATGGCTTATGAAGCATCAGAAGGAGTCTATGAGTATGTATAGAAAGCCCAAGATCGAGGACTCTTTGGCCAGAAATATCTTCAGGAGGTCAAAACCTCTGAATAGCTGATCTATCATCAAAAGGATTCTATAACTTTATATAGTTTGAAAAATTTTGAGGACACTTTGACCACAAATAATTTCAAAATGTCAGATATGGACATATATATGGCTTATAAGGCATCAGAAGGAGTCTATGAGTATGTATAGAAAGCCCAAGATCGAGGACTCTTTGGCCAGAAATATCTTCAGGAGGTCAAAACCTCTGAATAGCTGATTTATCATCAAAAGGAGTCTATAACTTTATATAGTTTGAAAAAATTTGAGGACACTTTGACCACAAATAAGTTCAAAAGGTCAGATATGGACATCTATATGGCTTTTGAAGCATCAGAAGGAGTCTATGAGTATGTATAGAAAGCCCAAGATCGAGGACTCTTTGGCCAGAAATATGTTCAGGAGGTCAAAAGGGCACCTCTGAATAGCTGATTTATCATCAGAAAGAGTCTATAACTATATAGTTTGAAAAATTTTGAGGACCCTTGAACAGAAATAAGTTCAAATGATCAGATATGGACATCTATATGGCTTATGATGCATCAGAAGTAGTCTATGAGTATGTATAGAAAGCCAAAGATCGAGGACTCTTTGGCCAGAAATATGTTCAGGAGGTCAAAACCTCAGAATAGCTAATTTATCATCAAAAGGATTCTATAACTTTATATAGTTTGAAAAATTTTGAGGACCCTTTAACCAGAAATAAGTTCAAAAGGTCAGATATGGACATCTATATGGCTTGTGATGCATCAGAAGGAGTCTATGAGTATGTATAGAAAGCCCAAGATCGAGGACTCTTTGGCCAGAAATATGTTCAGGAGGTCAAAAGGGGACCTCTGAATAGCTGATTTATCATAAAAAGCATTCTATAACTTTATATAGTTTGAAAAATTTTGAGGACACTTTGACCACAAATAAGTTCAAAAGGTCAGATATGGACATCTATATGGCTTATGAAGTATCAGAAGGAGCATGTATAGAAAGCCCAAGTTTCGAATATTCCTTGGCCAGAAAAAAATTCAGTATGTCAAATATGGACTTTTGTCAGGAGGATATAGAATCCGAAGATATCAGTCTGAAGATATCAGTATTAATCTTTTAGGACTCTTTGGCCAAAAATATGTTCAGTAGGTCAAAAGGGGACCTCTGAATAGCTGATTTATCATCAGAAAGAATCTATAACTTTATATAGTTTGAAAACTTTTGAGGACCCTTTGACCAGAAATAAGTTCAAAAGGTCAGATATGGACATCTACATGGCTTTTGAAGCATCAGAAGGAGTCTATGAGTATATATAGAAAGCCCAAGAACGATGACTCTTTGGCCAGAAATATGTTCAGGAGGTCAAAACCTCTGAATAGCTGATTTATCATCAAAAGAATTCTATAACTTTATATATTTTGAAAGATTTTGAGGACCCTTTGACCACAAAGAAGTTCAAAAGGTCAGATATGGACATATATATGGCTTATGATGCATCAGAAGGAGTCTATGAGTATGTATAGAAAGCCCAAGATCGAGGACTCTTTGGCCAGAAATATGTTCAGGAGGTGAAAAGGGGACCTCTGAATAGATGATTTATCATCAGAAAGAGTCTATAACTTTATATAGTTTGAAAAATGTTTAGGACCCTTGAACAGAAATAAGTTCAAATGATCAGATATGGACATCTATATGGGTTTTGAAGCATCAGAGGGAGTCTATGAGTATATATAGAAAGCCCAAGATCGAGGACTCTTTTGCCAGAAATATGTTCAGGAGGTCAAAACCCCTGAATAGCTGATTTATCATCAAAAGGATTCTATAACTTTATATAGTTTAAACATTTTTGAGGACACTTTGACCACAAATAATTTCAAAAGGTCAGATATGGACATATATATGGCTTATGATACATCAGAAGTAGTCTATGAGTATGTATAGAAAGCCAAAGATCGAGGACTCTTTGGCCAGAAATATGTTCAGGAGGTCAAAACCTCAGAATAGCTAATTTATCATCAAAAGGATTCTATAACTTTATATAGTTTGAAAAATTTTGAGGACCCTTTAACCAGAAATAAGTTCAAAAGGTCAGATATGGACATCTATATGGCTTGTGATGCATCAGAAGGAGTCTCTGAGTATGTATAGAAAGCCCAAGATCGAGGACTCTTTGGCCAGAAATATGTTCAGGAGGTCAAAAGGGGACCTCTGAATAGCTGATTTATCATAAAGAGCATTCTATATCTTTATATAGTTTGAAAAATTTTGAGGACACTTTGACCACAAATAAGTTCAAAAGGTCAGATATGGATATCTATATGGCTTATGATGCATCAGAAGGAGTCTATGAGTATGTATAGAAAGCCCAAGAACGAGGAGTCTTTGGCCAGAAACATGTGCAGGAGGTCAAAACCTCTGAATTTGCTGATCATCAAAAGGATTCTATAACTTTATTTAGTTTGAAAAATTTTGAGGACACTTTGACCACAAATAAGTTATAAAGGTCAGATATGGACATCTATATGGCTTATGAAGCATCAGAAGGAGCATGTATAGAAAGCCCAAGTTTCGAATACTCCTTGGCCAGCAAAAAATTCAGTATGTCAAATATGGACTTTTGTCAGGAGGATATAGAATCCGAAGATATCAGTCTGAAGATATCAGTATTAATCTTTTAGGACTCTTTGGCCAAAAATATGTTCAGGAGGTCAAAAGGGGACCTCTGAATAGATGATTTATCATCAGAAAGAGTCTATAACTTTATATAGTTTGAAAAATTTTGAGGACCCTTAACCAGAAATAAGTTCATATGATCAGATATGGACATCTACATGGGTTTTGAAGCATCAGAGGGAGTCTATGAGTATATATTGAAAGCCCAAGATCGAGGACTCTTTGGCCAGAAATATGTTCAGAAGATCAAAAGGGGACCTAAGTATAGCTGATTTATCATCAAAAGGAGTCTATAACTTTATATAGTTTGAAAAATTTTGAGGACACTTTGACCACAAATAAGTTCAAAAGGTCAGATATGGACATCTATATGGCTTATGATGCATCAGAAGGAGTCTATGAGCATGTATAGAAACCCAAGATCGAGGACTCTTTGGCCAGAAATATGTTCAGAAGGTCAAAACATCTGAATAGCTGATTTATCATCAAAAGGATTCTATAACTTTATATAGTTTGAAACATTTTGAGGACACTTTGACCACAAATAAGTTCAAAAGGTCAGATATGGACATCTATATGGCTTATGATGCATCAGAAGGAGTCTATGAGTATGTATAGAAAGCCCAAGATCAAGGACTATTTGGCCAGAAATAAATTCAGGAGGTCAAAACCTCTGAATAGCTGATTTATCATCAAAAGGAGTCTATAACTTTATATAGTTTGAACAATTTTGAGGACACTTTGACCACAAATAAGTTCAAAAGGTCAGATATGGACATATATATGGCTTATGATGCATCAGAAGGAGTCTATGAGTATGTATAGAAAGCCCAAGATCGAGGACTCTTTGGCCAGAAATATGTTCAAGAGGTGAAAAGGGGACCTCTGAATAGATGATTTATCATCAGAAAGAGTCTATAACTTTATATAGTTTGAAAAATGTTTAGGACCCTTGAACAGAAATAAGTTCAAATGATCAGATATGGACATCTATATGGGTTTTGAAGCATCAGAGGGAGTCTATGAGTATATATAGAAAGCCCAAGATCGAGGACTCTTTTGCCAGAAATATGTTCAGGAGGTCAAAACCCCTGAATAGCTGATTTATCATCAAAAGGATTCTATAACTTTATATAGTTTAAACATTTTTGAGGACACTTTGACCACAAATAATTTCAAAAGGTCAGATATGGACATCTATATGGCTTGTGATGCATCAGAAGGAGTCTCTGAGTATGTATAGAAAGCCAAAGATCGAGGACTCTTTGGCCAGAAATATGTTCAGGAGGTCAAAAGGGGACCTCTGAATAGCTGATTTATCATAAAAAGCATTCTATATCTTTATATAGTTTGAAAAATTTTGAGGACACTTTGACCACAAATAAGTTCAAAAGGTCAGATATGGATATCTATATGGCTTATGATGCATCAGAAGGAGTCTATGAGTATGTATAGAAAGCCCAAGAACGAGGAGTCTTTGGCCAGAAACGTGCAGGAGGTCAAAACCTCTGAATTTGCTGATCATCAAAAGGATTCTATAACTTTATATAGTTTGAAAAATTTTGAGGACACTTTGACCACAAATAAGTTAAAAAGGTCAGATATGGACATCTATATGGCTTATGAAGCATCAGAAGGAGCATGTATAGAAAGCCCAAGTTTCGAATACTCCTTGGCCAGCAAAAAATTCAGTATGTCAAATATGGACTTTTGTCAGGAGGATATAGAATACGAAGATATCAGTCTGAAGATATCAGTATTAATCTTTTAGGACTCTTTGGCCAAAAATATGTTCAGGAGGTCAAAAGGGGACCTCTGAATAGATGATTTATCATCAGAAAGAGTCTATAACTTTATATAGTTTGAAAAATTTTGAGGACCCTTGACCAGAAATAAGTTCATATGATCAGATATGGACATCTACATGGGTTTTGAAGCATCAGAGGGAGTCTATGAGTATATATTGAAAGCCCAAGATCGTGGACTCTTTGGCCAGAATTATGTTCAGAAGATCAAAAGGGGACCTATGTATAGCTGATTTATCATCAAAAGGAGTCTATAACTTTATATAGTTTGAAAAATTTTGAGGACACTTTGACCACAAATAAGTTCAAAAGGTCAGATATGGACATCTATATGGCTTATGAAGCATCAGAAGGAGTCTATGAGTATGTATAGAAAGCCAAAGATCGAGGACTCTTTGGCCAGAAATATGTTCAGGAGGTCCAAACCTCTGAATAGCTGATTTATCATCAAAAGGATTCTATAACTTTATATAGTTTGAATATTTTTGAGGACACTTTGACCACAAATAATTTCAAAAGGTCAGATATGGACATCTATATGGCTTATGATGCATCAGAAGGAGTCTATGAGTATGTATAGAAAGCCAAAGATCGAGGACTATTTGGCCAGAAATATGTTCAGGAGGTCAAAACCTCTGAATAGCTGATTTATCATCAAAAGGATTCTATAACTTTATATAGTTTGAAAAATTCTGAGGACACTTTGACCACAAATAATTTCAAAAGGTCAGATATGGACATATATATGGCTTATGATGCATCAGAAGGAGTCTATGAGTATGTATAGAAAGCCCAAGATCGAGTACTCTTTGGCCAGAAATATGTTCAGGAGGTGAAAAGGGGACGTCTGAATAGCTGATTTATCATCAAAAGAATTCTATAACTTTATATAGTTTGAAAAATTTTGAGGACCCTTTGACCACAAATAAGTTCAAAAGGTCAGATATGGACATCTATATGGCTTGTGATGCATCAGAAGGAGTCTAAAAGTATGTATAGAAAGCCCAAGATCAAGGACTCTTTGGCCAGAAATATGTTCAGGAGGTCAAAACCTCTGAATAGCTGATTTATCATCAAAAGGAGTCTATAACTTTATATAGTTTGAAACATTTTGAGGACACTTTGACCACAAATAAGTTCAAAAGGTCAGGTAATGACATATATATGGCTTATGATGCATCAGAAGGAGTCTATGAGTATGTATAGAAAGCCCAAGATCAAGGACTATTTGGCCAGAAATATATTCAGGAGGTCAAAACCTCTGAATAGCTGATTTATCATCAAAAGGAGTCTATAACTTTATATAGTTTGAACAATTTTGAGGACACTTTGACCACAAATAAGTTCAAAAGGTCAGATATGGACATCTATATGGCTTATGATGCATCAGAAGGAGTCTATGAGCATGTATAGAAACCCAAGATCGAGGACTCTTTGGCCAGAAATATGTTCAGAAGGTCAAAACATCTGAATAGCTGATTTATCATCAAAAGGATTCTATAACTTTATATAGTTTGAAACATTTTGAGGACACTTTGACCACAAATAAGTTCAAAAGGTCAGATATGGACATCTATATGGCTTATGATGCATCAGAAGGAGTCTATGAGTATGTATAGAAAGCCCAAGATCAAGGACTATTTGGCCAGAAATAAATTCAGGAGGTCAAAACCTCTGAATAGCTGATTTATCATCAAAAGGAGTCTATAACTTTATATAGTTTGAACAATTTTGAGGACACTTTGACCACAAATAAGTTCAAAAGGTCAGATATGGACATCTATATGGCTTATGAAGCATCAGAATGAGTCTATGAGTATGTATAGAAAGCCCAAGATCGAGGACTCTTTGGCCAGAAATATGTTCAGGAGGTAAAAAGGGGACCTCTGAATAACTGATTTATCATCAAAAGAATTCTATAACTTTATTAGTTTGAAACATTTTGAGGACACTTTGACCACAAATAAGTTCAAAAGGTCAGATATGGACATCTATATGGCTTATGATGCATCAGAAGGAGTCTATGAGTATGTATAGAAAGCCCAAGATCAAGGACTATTTGGCCAGAAATATATTCAGGAGGTCAAAACCTCTGAATAGCTGATTTATCATCAAAAGGAGTCTATAACTTTATATAGTTTGAACAATTTTGAGGACACTTTGACCACAAATAAGTTCAAAAGGTCAGATATGGACATCTATATGGCTTATGATGTGATGCATCATAAGCCATATAGACGTCCATATCTGACCTTTTGGAGTCTATGAGTATGTATAGGAGTCTATGGACTATAGAGTCTAAGGAGTCTATGAGTATGTATAGAAACCCAAGATCGAGGACTCTTTGGCCAGAAATATGTTCAGAAGGTCAAAACATCTGAATAGCTGATTTATCATCAAAAGGATTCTATAACTTTATATAGTTTGAAACATTTTGAGCACACTTTGACCACAAATAAGTTCAAAAGGTCAGATATGGACATCTATATGGCTTATGATGCATCAGAAGGAGTCTATGAGTATGTATAGAAAGCCCAAGATCAAGGACTACTTGGCCAGAAATAAATTCAGGAGGTCAAAACCTCTGAATAGCTGATTTATCATCAAAAGGAGTCTATAACTTTATATAGTTTGAACAATTTTGAGGACACTTTGACCACAAATAAGTTCAAAAGGTCAGATATGGACATCTATATGGCTTATGAAGCATCAGAATGAGTCTATGAGTATGTATAGAAAGCCCAAGATCGAGGACTCTTTGGCCAGAAATATGTTCAGAAGGTCAAAACCTCTGAATAGATGATTTATCATCAAAAGGATTCTATAACTTTATATAGTTTGAAAAATTTTGAGGAGACATTGACCACAAATAAGTTCAAAAGGTCAGATATGGACATATATATGGCTTATGAAGCATCAGAAGGAGTATTGATAGAAAGCCCAAGTTTCGAATACGCCTTAGCCAGAAAAAAATTCAGTATGTCAAAAATGGACTTTTGTCAGGAGGATGTAACATCCAAAGATATCAGTCTGAATGTATTGTATTAATATTTTAGGACTGTTTGGCCAGAAATATGTTCAGTAGGTCAAAGGGGACCTCTGAATAGCTGATTTATATTCAGAAAGAATCTATAACGTTATAAAGTTTGAAAAATTTTGAGGACCCTTGACCATAAATAAGTTCAAATGATCAGATTAGGACATCTATATGGGTTTTGAAGCATCAGAGGGTGTCTATGAGTATATATAGAAAGCCCAAGATCGAGGACTCTTTGGCCAGAAATATGTTCAGGAGGTCAAAAGGGGACCTTTGAATAGCTGATTTATCATAAAAAGAATTCTATAACTTTATATAGTTTGAACATTTTTGAGGACACTTTGACCACAAATAATTTCAAAAGGAAAATCATTGCTTTACAATGGACACAATTAACTCATCCCGTTGGACAACGATAGAATGCACTGAAGAATAAACATATAGATAATGCACTTTTCGCATTGCATTGCACACTAGAACTAACTCCTTCCCATGTTCATTAAAGAGATAACATTTATGTTGTTGCATTGCATTGCACAAACGATCTAACGTTGTCCACTGAACAATAACATATAGGCTATGCACTTCTTGGATTGCATTGCATTGCACACTACAACTAATTCATTCCCATGTTCATTAAAGACATAACATATGTTGTTGCATTGCACAAACGATCTATCGTTGTGTATCATTGAAGAAAAAAATATGCACTTCTATCCCTGCATTGCACACCAGAACTAACTCCTTCCCATGTTCAGAGATAACATCTGTTGTTGCATTGCATTGCACAAACGATCTAACGTTGTGCAATGAAGAGTAACATAGGCCATGCACTTTTTGCATTGCATTGCACACCAGATCAAACTCCTTCCCATGTTCAGTAAAGAGATATGTTGCATTGCATTGCACAAACGATCTAACGTTGTGCATTGAAGAATAACATATAGGCTACATGCATGCATTGTATTGCATTGCACAACCGAACTAACTCCTTCACATGTTCATTAAAGAGATAACATATGTTATGCAACATTGCATTGCTTTGCACAAACGATCTAACGATGTGCACTGAAAAATAACATTTATGCACTTTTTGCATTGCATTGCACACCAGAACTAACTCCTTCCCTTGTTCATTAAAGAGATAATATTTTGCATTGCATTGCACAAAACGATCGTTTGTCTCAACGATCAATGTTGTGCATTAAAGAATAACATATAGGCTAAATGCATGCATTGTATTGCATTGCACACCAGAACTAACTCCTTCCCATGTTCATTAAAGAGATAACATGTTGCATTGCATTGCAGAAACGATCTAACGTTGTGCATTGAAGAATAACATTTATGCACTTTTTGCATTGCATTGCATTGCACATTGAAAATTACTCCTTCCCATGTTCAGTAAAGATATAACATGTTGCATTGCATTGAATTGCATTGCATTGCAGAAACGATCTAACGTTGTGCACTGAAGAATAACATTTAGGGTATGCACTTCTGGCATTGCATTGCATTGCACACCAGATCTTACTCCTTCAAATGTTTATTAAAGAGATAACGTAGGCCATGCACTTTTTGAATTGCATTGCACATTAGAACTAACTCCTTCAAATGTTAATTGAAGAGATAACATTTTGCATTGCATTGCGCAAACGATCTAACGTTGTGCATTGAAGAGTAACATAGACCATGCACTTTTTGCATTGCATTGAATTGCACACCAGAACTTTAGATCGTTTGTGCATAACATATGTTATCTCTTTAATGAACATGGGAAGGAGTTAGTTCGGGTGTGCAATGCAATACAATGCATGCATTTAGCCTATATGTTATTCTTCAATGCACAAAGTTAGATCGTTTGTGCAATCCAATGCAAAATGTTATCTCTTTAATAAGCATTTGAAGGAGTTAGTTCTGGTGTGCAATGCAATGCAATGCAAAAAGTGCATAAATGTTATTCAGTGCACAGGCTTAAATCGTTTGTGCAAAGCAATGCAATGTTGCATAACATATGTTAGATCGTTTGTGCAATGCAATGCAAAATGTTATCTCTTTAATAAACATGGGAAGTAGTTAGTTCTGGAGTGCAATGCAATGCAATGCAAAAAGTGCATAGCCTATATGTTATTCTTCAGTGCACAGCGTTAGATCGTTTGTGCAATCCAATGCAATGCAACTTGTTATCCCTTTAATGAACATGGGAAGGAGTTAGTTCTGGTCTGCAATGCAATACAATGCATGCATTTACCCTATATGTTACTCTTCAGTGCACAACGTTAGATCGTTTGTGCAAAACAATGAAATGTTGCATAACATATGTTATCTCTTTAATGAACATGGGACGGAGTTAGTTCGGGTGTGCAATGCAATACAATGCATGCATTTAGCCTATATGTTATTCTTCATTGCACAACGTTAGATCGTTTGTGCAATGCAATGCAAAATGTTATCTCTTTAATTAACATTTGAAGGAGTTAGTTTTGGTGTGCAATGCAATGCAAAAAGTGCATAAATGTTATTCTTTAGTGCACAGTGTTAGATCGTTTGTGCAAAGCAATGCAATGTTGCATAACATATGTTATCTCTTCAATGAACATGGGAACGAGTTAGTTCGGGTGTACAATGCAACACAATGCATGCATTTAGCCTATATGTCATTCTTCAATGCACAACGTTAGATCGTTTGTGCAATCCAATGCAACAGGTTATCTCTTTAATAAACAATGAAGGAGTTAGTTCTTGTGTGCAATGCAATGCAATGCAATACAAAAAATGCATGGCCTATGTTACTCTTCAAGGCACAACGTTAGATAGTTTGTGCAAAGCAATACAACATCATTGCACCTTATCTCTTTAAAGAAAATGGGAATGATTTAGTTCTGGTGTGCAATGCAATGGAAGAATTGCATAGCCTACATTATTCTTCAATGCACAACGTTAGATCGTTTGTGCAATGCAAAATGTTATCTCTTTAATAAACATTTGAAGGAGTTAGTTCTGGTGTGCAATGCAATGCAATGCAAAAAGTGCATGAATGTTATTCTTTAGTGCATAGCGTTAGAGCGTTTGTGCAAAGCAATGCAATGTTGCATAAAATATGTTATCTCTTTACTGAACATGGGAAGAAGTTAGATCTGGAGTGCAATGCAATGCAAAAAGTGCATGGCTATGTTACTATTCAATGCACAACGTCAGATCGTTTGTGCAATGCAATGCAACAACATTGCAACTTATCTCTTTAAAGAAAATGGGAATGAGTTAATTCTTGTGTGCAATGCAGTGCAAGAATTGCATAGCCTATATTATTCTTCAATGCACAACGTTAGATCGTTTGTGCAATGCAATGCAAACTGTTATCTCTTTAATAAACATGGGAATTAGTTAGTTCTGGAGTGCAATGCAATGCAATGCAAAAAGTGCATAGCCTATATGTTATTCTTCAGTGCACAGCGTTAGATCGTTTGTGCAATGCAATGCAATGCAACATGTTATCCCTTTAATGAACATGGGAAGGAGTTAGTTCTGGTGTGCAATGCAATACAATGCATGCATTTACCCTATATGTTACTCTTCAGTGCACAACGTTAGATCGTTTGTGCAAAACAATGAAATGTTGCATAACATATGTTATCTCTTTAATGAACATGGGACGGAGTTAGTTCGGGTGTGCAATGCAATACAATGCATGCATTTAGACTATATGTTATTCTTCATTGCACAACGTTAGATCGTTTGTGCAATGCAATGCAAAATGTTATCTCTTTAATTAACATTTGAAGGAGTTAGATCTGGAGTGCAATGCAATGCAAAAAGTGCATGGCTATGTTACTATTCAATGCACAACATCAGATCCTTTGTGCAATGCAATGCAACAACATTGCAACTTATCTCTTTAAAGAAAATGGGAATGAGTTAATTCTTGTGTGCAATGCAATGCAAGAATTGCATAGCCTATATGTTATTCTTCAGTGCACAGCGTTAGATCGTTTGTGCAATGCAATGCAATGCAACATGTTATCCCTTTAATGAACATGGGAAGGAGTTAGTTCTGGTGTGCAATGCAATACAATGCATGCATTTACCCTATATGTTACTCTTCAGTGCACAACGTTAGATCGTTTGTGCAAAACAATGAAATGTTGCATAACATATGTTATCTCTTTAATGAACATGGGACGGAGTTAGTTCGGTTGTGCAATGCAATACAATGCATGCATTTAGCCTATATGTCATTCTTCAATGCACAACGTTAGATCGTTTGTGCAATGCAATGCAAAATGTTATCTCTTTAATAAACATGGGAATTAGTTAGTTCTGGAGTGCAATGCAATGCAATGCAAAAAGTGCATAGCCTATATGTTATTCTTCAGTGCACAGCGTTAGATCGTTTGTGCAATGCAATGCAATGCAACATGTTATCCCTTTAATGAACATGGGAAGGAGTTAGTTCTGGTGTGCAATGCAATGCAATGCAAAAAGTGCATGAATGTTATTCTTTAGTGCACAGCGTTAGAGCGTTTGTGCAAAGCAATGCAATGTTGCATAAAATATGTTATCTCTTTATTGAACATGGGAAGGAGTTAGATCTGGAGTGCAATGCAATGCAACGCTTTGTTACTATTCAATGCACAACGTTAGATCGTTTGTGCAAAGCAATACAACATCATTGCAACTTATCTCTTTAAAGAAAATGGGAATGAGTTAATTCTTGTGTGCAATGCAATGCAAGAATTGCATAGCCTATATTATTCTTCAATGCACAACGTTAGATCGTTTATGCAATGCAATGCAAAATGTTATCTCTTTAATAAACATTTGAAGGAGATAGTTCTGGTGTGCAATGCAATGCAATGCATAAAGTGCATAGCCTGTATGTTATTCTTCAATGCACAACGTAAGATCGTTTGTGCAATGCAATGGCAACAACACTTGTTATCTCTTTAATGAACATGGGAATAAATTAGATCTACTGTGCAATGCAATGCAATCCAAGAAGTGCATAGCCTATATGTTATTGTTCAGTGGACAACGTTAGATCCTTTGTGCAATGCAATGCAACAACATAAATGTTATATCTTTACTGAACATGGGAAGGATTTAGTTCTGGTGTGCAATGTAATCCGAAAAGTACTTCATCTATATGTTTATTCTTCAGTGCATTCTATCGTTGCCCAACGGAATGAGTTAATTGTGTCCATTGTAAAGAAACAACTAGTGCAATGATTTTCCTTCACTGCACATTAACCTACTTATACATTCAGTCAACTGATGTTAACTTTCTATATATATTCTTCGACTCCTGATGTACGTAAGTACATATTTGACCAAAGTAACATATTTCTGGCCAAACAGTCCTCCATTTCTATACATACTCATTGACTCCCGATGATTCATAAGCCAATATAGATATCCATACAGATATGGCTTATGGCTTACCTTTTGAAATTATTTCTGCTCAAAGTGTCCTCAAAATTTTTCAAATTATGTAAAGTTATAGTCTCCTTCTGATGATAAATCAGCTATACAGAGGTCCTCTTTTGACCTCCTAAACATATTTCTGGCCAAAGAGTCCTCGATCTTGGGCTTTCTATACATACTCATAGACTCCTTCTGATGATAAATCAGCTATACAGAGGTCCTCTTTTGACCTCCTAAACATATTTCTGGCCAAAGAGTCCTCGATCTTGGGCTTTCTATACATACTCATAGACTCCTTCTGATGCTTCACAAGCCATATATATTTCCATATCTGACCTTTTGAACTTATTTGTGGTCAAAGTGTCCTCAAAATTTTTCAAAATATATATAGTTATAGAATTCTTTTGATGATAAATCAGCTATTCAGAGGTCCCCTTTTGACCTCCTGAACATATTTCTGGCCAAAGAGTCCTCGATCTTGGGCTTTCTATACATACTCATAGACTCCTTCTGATGCTTTATAAGCCATATATGTGTCCATATCTGACCTTTTGAACTTATTTCTGGTCAAAGGGTCCTCAAAATTTTTCAAACTATATAAAGTTATAGAATTCTTCTGATGATAAATCATCTATTCAGAGGTCCCCTTTTGACCTCCTGAACATATTTCTGGCCAAAGAGTCCTAAAAGATTAATACAATAAATTCAGACTGATATCTTCGGATGTTATATCCTCCTGACAAAACTCCATATTTGACATACTGAATTTTTTTCTGGCCAAGGAGTATTCAAAACTTGGGCTTTCTATACATACTCCTTCTGATGCTTCATAAGCCATATATATGTCAATATCTGACCTTTTGAACTTATTTGTGGTCAAAGGGTCCTCAAAAGTTTTAAACTATATAAAGTTATAGAATCCTTTTGATGATAAATCAGCTATTCAGAGGTTTTGACCTCCTGAACATATTTCTGGCAAAAGAGTCCTCGATCTTGGGCTTTCTATACATACTCATAGACTCCTTCTGATGAATCATAAGCCATATAGATGTCCATATCTGACCTTTTGAACTTATTTGTGTTCAAAGTGTCCTCAAAATTTTTCAAACTATATAAAGTTATAGAATCCTTTTGATGATAAATCAGCTTTTTAGAGGTTTTGACCTCTTGAACATATTTCTGGCCAAAGAGTCCTCGATCTTGGGCTTTCTATACATACTCATAGACTCCTTCTGATGCTTCATAAGCTATATAGATGTCCATATCTGACCTTTTGAACTTATTTGTGGTCAAAGTGTCCTCAAAATTGTTCAAACTATATAAAGTTATAGAATCCTTTTGATGATGAATCAGCTTTTTAGAGATTTTGACCTCGAACATATTTCTGGCCAAAGAGTCCTCGATCTTTGGCTTTCTATACATTCTCATAGACTCCTTCTGATGCATCTTAAGCCATATAGATGTCCATATCTGACCTTTTGAACTCATTTGTGGTCAAAGTGTCCTCAAAATTTTTCAAACTATATAAAGTCATAGAATTCATTTGATGATATATCAGCTATTCAGAGGTCCCCTTTTGACCTCCTGAACATATTTCTGGCCAAAGAGTCCACGATCTTGGGCTTTCTAAACATACTCATAGACTCCTTCTGATGCTTCATAAGCCATATAGATGTGCATATCTGACCTTTTGAACTTATTTGTGGTCAAAGTGTTCTCAAAATTTTTTAAACTATATAAAGTTATAGACTCTTTCTAATGATAAATCAGCTATTCAAAGGTCCCCTTTTGACCTCCTGAACATATTTCTGGCCAAAGAGTCCTCAATCTTGGGCTTTCTATACATACTCATAGACTCCTTCTGATGCTTCATAAGCCATATTGTGCATATAAGCCATATATTTGTCCATATCTGACCTTTTGAACTTATTTGTGTTCAAAGTGTCCTCAAAATTTTTCAAACTATATAAAGTTAAAGAATTCTTTTGATGATAAATCAGCTTTTTAGAGGTTTGGACCTCTTGAACATATTTCTGGCCAAAGAGTCCTCGATCTTGGGCTTTCTATACATACTCATAGACTCATTTTTCAAACTATATAAAGTAATAGAATTCTTTTTATGATAAACCAGCTATTCAGAGGTCCCCTTTTGACCTCCTGAACATATTTCTGGCCAAGGAGTCCTCGATCTTGGGCTTTCTATACATACTCATAGACTCCTTCTGATGCATCATAAGCCATATAGATGTCCATATCTGACCTTTTGAACTTATTTGTGGTCAAAGTGTCCTCAAAATTTTTCAAACTATATAAAGTTATAGAATTATTTTTAGGATAAATCAGCTATTCAGAGGTCCCATTTTGACCTCCTGAACATATTTCTGGCCAAAGAGTCCTCGATCTTGGGCTTTCTATACATACTCATAGACTCCTTCTGATGCTTCATAAGCCATATATATGTCCATATCTGACCTTTTGAACTTATTTATGGTCAAAGTGTCCTCAAAATTTTTCAAACTATATAAAGTTATAGACTCCTTTTGATGTTAAATCAGCTATTCATGGGGCCCCATTTGACCTCCTGAACATATTTCTGGCCAAAGAGTCCTCGATCTTGGGCTTTCTATACATACTCATAGACTCCTTTTGATGCTTCATAAGCCATATATATGTCCATATCTGACCTTTTGAACTTATTTGTGGTCAAAGTGTCCTCAAAATTTTTCAAACTATATAAAGTTACAGAATCCTTTTGATGATAAATCAGCTATTCAGAGGTTTTGACCTCCTGAACATATTTCTGGCCAAAGAGTCCTCGATCTTGGGCTTTATACATACTCATAGACTCCTTCTGATGCTTCATAAGCTATATAGATGTCCATATCTGACCTTTTGAACTTATTTGTGGTCAAAGTGTCCTCAAAACTGTTCAAACTATATAAAGTTACAGAATCCTTTTGATGATAAATCAGCTATTCAGAGGTTTTGACCTCCTGAACATATTTTTGGCCAAAGAGTCCTCGATCTTGGGCTTTCTATACATACTCATAGACTCCTTCTGATGCATCATATGCCATATATATGTCCATATCTGACCTTTTGAACTTATTTGTGGTCAAAGTGTCCTCAAAATTTTTCAAGCTATATAAAGTTATGGTATTCTTTTTATGATACATCAGCTATTCAAAGGTCGCCTTTTGACCTCCTGAACATATTTCTGGCCAAAGAGTCCTCGATCTTGGACTTTCTATACATACTCATAGACTCCTTCTGATGCTTCATAAGCCATATAAATATCCATATCTGACCTTTTGAACTTATTTGTGGTCAAAGTGTCCTCAAAATTTTTCAAACTATATAAAGTTATAGAATCGTTTTGATGATAAATCAGCTATTCAGAAATTTTGACCTCCTCAACATATTTCTGGCCAAAGAGTCCTCGATCTTGGGCTTTCTATACATACTCATAGACTCCTTCTGATGCATCATATGCCATATAGATGTCCATATCTGACCTTTTGACCTTATTTGTGGTCAAAGTGTCCTCAAAATTTTTCAAACTATATAAAGTTATAGAATCCTTTTGATGATAAATCAGCTATTCAGAAGTTTTGAGCTCCTGAACATATTTCTGGCCAAAGAGTCCTCGATCTTTGGCTTTCTATACATACTCATAGACTCCTTCTGATGCTTCATAAGCCATATAGATGTGCATATCTGACCTTTTGAACTTATTTGTGGTCAAAGTGTTCTCAAATTTTTTTAAACTATATAAAGTTATAGACTCTTTCTAATGATAAATCAGCTATTCAAAGATCCCCTTTTGACCTACTGAACATATTTCTGGCCAAAGAGTCCTCAATCTTGGGCTTTCTATACATACTCATAGACTCCTTCTGATGCTTCATAAGCCATATTGTGCATATAAGCCATATATTTGTCCATATCTGACCTTTTGAACTTATTTGTGTTCAAAGTGTCCTCAAAATTTTTCAAACTATATAAAGTTAAAGAATTCTTTTGATGATAAATCAGCTTTTTAGAGGTTTTGACCTCTTGAACATATTTCTGGCCAAAGAGTCCTCGATCTTGGGCTTTCTATACATACTCATAGACTCATTTTTCAAACTATATAAAGTAATAGAATTCTTTTTATGATAAATCAGCTATTCAGAGGTCCCCTTTTGACCTCCTGAACATATTTCTGGCCAAAGAGTCCTCGATCTTGGGCTTTCTATACATACTCATAGACTCCTTCTGATGCATCATAAGCCATATAGATGTCCATATCTGACCTTTTGAACTTATTTGTGGTCAAAGTGTCCTCAAAATTTTTCAAACTATATAAAGTTATAGAATTATTTTTAGGATAAATCAGCGATTCAGAGGTCCCATTTTGACCTCCTGAACATATTTCTGGCCAAAGAGTCCTCGATCTTGGTCTTTCTATACATACTCATAGAATCCTTTTGATGCTTCATAAGCCATATATATGTCCATATCTGACCTTTTGAACTTATTTGTGGTCAAAGTGTCCTCAAAATTTTTCAAACTATATAAAGTTACAGAATCCTTTTGATGATAAATCAGCTATTCATAGGTTTTGACCTCCTGAACATATTTCTGGCCAAAGAGTCCTCGATCTTGGGCTTTATACATACTCATAGACTCCTTCTGATACTTCACAAGCTATATAGATGTCCATATCTGACCTTTTGAACTTATTTGTGGTCAAAGTGTCCTCAAAACTGTTCAAACTATATAAAGTTATAGACTCTTTCTAATGATAAATCAGCTATTCAAAGGTCCCCTTTTGACCTACTGAACATATTTCTGGCCAAAGAGTCCTCAATCTTGGGCTTTCTATACATACTCATAGACTCCTTCTGATGCTTCATAAGCCATATTGTCCATATAAGCCATATATTTGTCCATATCTGACCTTTTGAACTTATTTGTGTTCAAAGTGTCCTCAAAATTTTTCAAACTATATAAAGTTAAAGAATTCTTTTGATGATAAATCAGCTTTTTAGAGGTTTTGACCTCTTGAACATATTTCTGGCCAAAGAGTCCTCGATCTTGGGCTTTCTATACATACTCATAGACTCATTTTTCAAACTATATAAAGTAATAGAATTCTTTTTATGATAAATAAGCTATTCAGAGGTCCCCTTTTGACCTCCTGAACATATTTCTGGCCAAAGAGTCCTCGATCTTGGGCTTTCTATACATACTCATAGACTCCTTCTGATGCTTCATAAGCCATATAGATGTCCATATCTGACCTTTTGAACTTATTTGTGGTCAAAGTGTCCTCAAAATTTTTCAAACTATATAAAGTTATAGAATTCTTTTGATGATAAATCACCTATTCAGAGGTCCCCTTTTGACCTCCTGAACATATTTCTGGCCAAAGAGTCCTCGATCTTGGGCTTTCTATACATACTCATAGACTCCTTCTGATGCATCATAAGCCATATAGATGTCCATATCTGACCTTTTGAACTTATTTGTGTTCAAAGTGTCCTCAAAATTTTTCAAAATATATAAAGTTATAGAATCCTTTTTATGATAAATCAGCTATTCAGAGGTCGCCTTTTGACCTCCTGAATATATTTCTGGCCAAAGAGTCCTCGATCTTGGGCTTTCTATACATACTCATAGACTCCTTCTTATGCTTCATAAGCCATATAAATATCAATATCTGACCTTTAGAACTTATTTGTGGTCAAAGTGTCCTCAAAATTGTTCAAACTATATAAAGTTATAGAATACTTTTGATGATAAATCAGCTATTCAGAAGTTTTGACCTCCTGAACATATTTTTGGCCAAAGAGTCCTCGATCTTGGGCTTTCTATACATACTCATAGACTCCTTCTGATGCATCATATGCCATATAGATGTCCATATCTGACCTTTTGAACTTATTTGTGGTCAAAGTGTCCTCAAAATTTTTCAAACTATATAAAGTTATAGAATCCTTTTGATGATAAATCAGGTTTTTAGAGGTTTTGACCTCTTGAACATATTTCTGGCCAAAGAGTCCTCGATCTTTGGCTTTCTATACATACTCATAGACTCCTTCTGATGCATCTTAAGCCATATAGATGTCCATATCTGACCTTTTGAACTCATTTGTGGTCAAAGTGTCCTCAAAATTTTTTAAACTATATTAAGTCATAGAATTCATTTGATGATATATCAGCTATTCAGAGGTCCCCTTTTGACCTCCTGAACATATTTCTGGCCAAAGAGTCCTCGATCTTGGGCTTTCTAAACATACTCATAGACTCCTTCTGATGTTTCATAAGCCATATAGATGTGCATATCTGACCTTTTGAACTTATTTGTGGTCAAAGTGTTCTCAACATTTTTTAAACTATATAAAGTTATAGACTCTTTCTAATGATAAATCAGTTATTCAAAGGTCCCCTTTTGACCTCCTGAACATATTTCTGGCCAAAGAGTCCTCAATCTTGGGCTTTCTATACATACTCATAGACTCCTTCTGATGCTTCATAAGCCATATTGTCCATATAAGCCATACATTTGTCCATATCTGACCTTTTGAACTTATTTGTGTTCAAAGTGTCCTCAAAATTTTTCAAACTATATAAAGTTAAAGAATTCTTTTGATGATAAATCAGCTTTTTATAGGTTTTGACCTCTTGAACATATTTCTGGCCAAAGAGTCCTCGATCTTGGGCTTTCTATACATACTCATAGACTCATTTTTCAAACTATATAAAGTAATAGAATTCTTTTTATGATAAATCAGCTATTCAGAAGTCCCCTTTTGACCTCCTGAACATATTTCTGGCCAAAGAGTCCTCGATCTTGGGCTTTCTATACATACTCATAGACTCCTTCTGATGCATCATAAGCCACATAGATGTCCATATCTGACCTTTTGAACTTATTTGTGGTCAAAGTGTCCTCAACATTTTTCAAACTATATAAAGTTATAGAATTATTTTTATGATAAATCAGCTATTCAGAGGTCCCATTTTGACCTCCTGAACATATTTCTGGCCAAAGAGTCCTCGATCTTGGGCTTTCTATACATACTCATAGACTCCTTCTGATGCTTCATAAGCCATATATATGTCCATATCTGACCTTTTGAACTTATTTGTGGTCAAAGTGTCCTCAAAATTTTTCAAACTATATAAAGTTATAGAATTCTTTTGATGATAAATCAGTTATTCAGAGGTCCCCTTTTGACCTCCTGAACATATTTCTGGCCAAAGAGTCCTCGATCTTGGGCTTTCTATACATACTCATAGACTCCTTCTGATGCTTCATAAGCCATATATATGTCCACATCTGACCTTTTGAACTTATTTCTGGTCAAAGGGTCCTCAAAATTTTTCAAACTATATAAAGTTATAGAATTCTTCTGATGATAAATCATCTATTCAGAGGTCCCCTTTTGACCTACTGAACATATTTCTGGCCAAAGAGTCCTCGATCTTTGGCTTTCTATACATACTCATAGACTCCTTCTGATGCATCTTAAGCCATATAGATGTCCATATCTCACCTTTTGAACTCATTTGTGGTCAAAGTGTCCTCAAAATTTTTCAAACTATATAAAGTCATAGAATTCATTTGATGATATATCAGCTATTCAGAGGTCCCCTTTTGACCTCCTGAACATATTTCTGGCCAAAGAGTCCTCGATCTTGGGCTTTCTAAACATACTCATAGACTCCTTCTGATGCTTCATAAGCCATATAGATGTGCATATCTGACCTTTTGAACTTATTTGTGGTCAAAGTGTTCTCAAAATTTTTTGAACTATATAAAGTTATAGACTCTTTCTAATGATAAATCAGCTATTCAAAGGTCCCCTTTTGACCTACTGAACATATTTCTGGCCAAAGAGTCCTCAATCTTGGGCTTTCTATACATACTCATAGACTCCTTCTGATGCTTCATAAGCCATATTGTCCATATAAGCCATATATTTGTCCATATCTCACCTTTTGAACTTATTTGTGTTCAAAGTGTCCTCAACATTTTTCAAACTATATAAAGTTAAAGAATTCTTTTGATGATAAATCAGCTTTTTAGAGGTTTTGACCTCTTGAACATATTTCTGGCCAAAGAGTCCTCGATCTTGGGCTTTCTATACATACTCATAGACTCCTTCAGATGCTTCATAAGCCATATATATGTCCATATCTGACCTTTTGAACTTATTTGTGGTCAAAGTGTCCTCAAAATTTTTCAAACTATATAAAGTTATAGAATTATTTTTATGATAAATCAGCTATTCAGAGGTCCCATATTGACCTCCTGAACATATTTCTGGCCAAAGAGTCCTCGATCTTGGGCTTTCTATACATACTCATAGACTCCTTCTGATGCGTCATAAGCCATATATATGTCCATATCTGACCTTTTGAACTTATTTGTGGTCAAAGTGTCCGCAAAATTTTTCAAACTATATAAAGTTATAGAATTCTTTTGATGATAAATCAGTTATTCAGAGGTCCCCTTTTGACCTCCTGAACATATTTCTGGCCAAAGAGTCCTCGATCTTGGGCTTTCTATACATACTCATAGACTCCTTCTGATGCTTCATAAGCCATATAGATGTCCATATCTGACATTTTGAACTTATTTGTGGTCAAAGTGTCCTCAAAATTTTTCAAACTATATAAAGTTATAGAATTCTTTTTATGATAAATCAGCTATTCAGAGGTCCCATTTTGACCTCCTGAACATATTTCTGGCCAAAGAGTCCTCGATCTTGGGCTTTCTATACATACTCATAGACTCCTTCTGATGCTTCATAAGCCATATATATGTCCATATCTGACCTTTTGAACTTAGTTGTGGTCAAAGTGTCCTCAAAATTTTTCAAACTATATAAAGTTATAGAATCCTTTTGATGATAAATCAGCTATTCAGAGGTCCCATTTTGACCTCCTGAACATATTTCTGGCCAAAGAGTCGTCGATCTTGGGCTTTCTATACATACTCATAGACTCCTTCTGATGCTTCATAAGCCATATATATCTCCATATCTGACCTTTTGAACTTATTTCTGGTCAAAGGGTCCTCAAAATTTTTCAAACTATATAAAGTTATAGAATTCTTCTGATGATAAATCATCTATTCAGCGGTCCCCTTTTGACCTACTGAACATATTTCTGGCCAAAGAGTCCTCGATCTTTGGCTTTCTATACATACTCATAGACTCCTTCTAATGCATCTTAAGCCATATAGATGTCCATATCTCACCTTTTGAACTCATTTGTGGTCAAAGTGTCCTCAAAATTTTTCAAACTATATAAAGTCATAGAATTCATTTGATGATATATCAGCTATTCGGAGGTCCCCTTTTGACCTCCTGAACATATTTCTGGCCAAAGAGTCCTCGATCTTGGGCTTTCTAAACATACTCATAGACTCCTTCTGATGCTTCATAAGCCATATAGATGTGCATATCTGACCTTTTGAACTTATTTGTGGTCAAAGTGTTCTCAAAATTTTTTAAACTATATAAAGTTATAGACTCTTTCTAATGATAAATCAGCTATTCAAAGGTCCCCTTTTGACCTACTGAACATATTTCTGGCCAAAGAGTCCTCAATCTTGGGCTTTCTATACATACTCATAGACTCCTTCTGATGCTTCATAAGCCATATATATGTCCATATCTGACCTTTTGAACTTAGTTGTGGTCAAAGTGTCCTCAAAATTTTTCAAACTATATAAAGTTATAGAATCCTTTTGATGATAAATCAGCTATTCAGAGGTCCCATTTTGACCTCCTGAACATATTTCTGGCCAAAGAGTCCTCGATCTTGGGCTTTCTATACATACTCATAGACTCCTTCTGATGCTTCATAAGCCATATATATCTCCATATCTGACCTTTTGAACTTATTTCTGGTCAAAGGGTCCTCAAAATTTTTCAAACTATATAAAGTTATAGAATTCTTCTGATGATAAATCATCTATTCAGCGGTCCCCTTTTGACCTACTGAACATATTTCTGGCCAAAGAGTCCTCGATCTTTGGCTTTCTATACATACTCATAGACTCCTTCTGATGCATCTTAAGCCATATAGATGTCCATATCTCACCTTTTGAACTCATTTGTGGTCAAAGTGTCCTCAAAATTTTTCAAACTATATAAAGTCATAGAATTCATTTGATGATATATCAGCTATTCGGAGGTCCCCTTTTGACCTCCTGAACATATTTCTGGCCAAAGAGTCCTCGATCTTGGGCTTTCTAAACATACTCATAGACTCCTTCTGATGCTTCATAAGCCATATAGATGTGCATATCTGACCTTTTGAACTTATTTGTGGTCAAAGTGTTCTCAAAATTTTTTAAACTATATAAAGTTATAGACTCTTTCTAATGATAAATCAGCTATTCAAAGGTCCCCTTTTGACCTACTGAACATATTTCTGGCCAAAGAGTCCTCAATCTTGGGCTTTCTATACATA
This sequence comes from Squalius cephalus, assembly GCF_949319135.1. Classification (NCBI taxonomy): domain Eukaryota; kingdom Metazoa; phylum Chordata; class Actinopteri; order Cypriniformes; family Leuciscidae; genus Squalius; species Squalius cephalus. The sequence continues at coordinate 15,274,157 of NC_137128.1, read as the reverse complement.
CTCATAGACTCCTTCTGATGATTCATAAGTCATATTGTCCATATAAGCCATATATTTGTCCATATCTGACCTTTTGAACTTATTTGTGTTCAAAGTGTCCTCAACATTTTTCAAACTATATAAAGTTAAAGAATTCTTTTGATGAAAAATCAGGTTTTTAGAGGTTTTGACCTCTTGAACATATTTCTGGCCAAAGAGTCCTCGATCTTGGGCTTTCTATACATACTCATAGACTCCTTCTGATGCATCATAAGGTCATATAGATGTCCATATCTGACCTTTTGAACTTATTTCTGGTCAAAGGGTCCTCAAAATTTTTCAAACTATATAAAGTTATAGAATTCTTCTGATGATAAATCATCTATTCAGAGGTCCCCTTTTGACCTACTGAACATATTTCTGGCCAAAGAGTCCTCGATCTTTGGCTTTCTATACATACTCATAGACTCCTTCTGATGCATCTTAAGCCATATAGATGTCCATATCTCACCTTTTGACCTCATTTGTGGTCAAAGTGTCCTCAAAATTTTTCAAACTATATAAAGTCATAGAATTCATTTGATGATATATCAGCTATTCAGAGGTCCCCTTTTGACCTCCTGAACATATTTCTGGCCAAAGAGTCCTCGATCTTGGGCTTTCTAAACATACTCATAGACTCCTTCTGATGCTTCATAAGCCATATAGATGTACATATCTGACCTTTTGAACTTATTTGTGGTCAAAGTGTTCTCAAATTTTTTTAAACTATATAAAGTTATAGACTCTTTCTAATGATAAATCAGCTATTCAAAGGTCCCCTTTTGACCTACTGAACATATTTCTGGCCAATGAGCCCTCAATCTTGGGCTTTCTATACATACTCATAGACTCCTTCTGATGCTTCATAAGTCATATTGTCCATATAAGCCATATATTTGTCCATATCTGACCTTTTGAACTTATTTGTGTTCAAAGTGTCCTCAACATTTTTCAAACTATATAAAGTTAAAGAATTCTTTTGATGATAAATCAGCTTTTTAGAGGTTTTGACCTCTTGAACATATTTCTGGCCAAAGAGTCCTCGATTGGGCTTTCTATACATACTCATAGACTCCTTCTGATGCATCATAAGCCATATATATGTCCATATCTGACCTTTTGAACTTATTTGTGGTCAAAGTGTCCTCAACATTTTTAAAACTATATAAAGTTATAGAATCCTTTTGATGATAAATCAGCTATTCAGAAGTTTTGACCTCCTGAACATATTTCTGGCCAAAGAGTCCTCGATCTTGGGCTTTCTATACATACTCATAGACGCCTTCTGATGCATCATATGCCATATAGATGTCCATATCTGACCTTTTGAACTTATTTGTGGTCAAAGTTTCCTCAAAATTTTTCAAATTATATAAAGTTATAGAATTGTTTTGATGATAAATCAGCTATTCAGAGGTCCCCTTTTGACCTCCTGAACATATTTCTGGCCAAAGAGTCCTCGATCTTGGGCTTTCTATACATACTCATAGACTCCTTCTGATGCATCATAAGCCATATAGATGTCCATATCTGACCTTTTGAACTTATTTGTGGTCAAAGTGTCCTCAAAATTTTTCAAACTATATAAAGTTATAGAATTATTTTTATGATAAATCAGCTATTCAGAGGTCCCATTTTGACCTCCTGAACATATTTCTGGCCAAAGAGTCCTCGATCTTGGGCTTTCTATACATACTCATAGACTCCTTCTGATGCTTCATAAGCCATATATATGTCCATATCTGACCTTTTGAACTTATTTGTGGTCAAAGTGTCCTCAAAATTTTTCTAACTATATAAAGTTATAGAATTCTTTTGATGATAAATCAGTTATTCAGAATATCAGTTATTCTTTTGACCTCCTGAACATATTTCTGGCCAAAGAGTCCTCGATCTTGGGCTTTCTATACATACTCATAGACTCCTTCTGATGCTTCTTAAGCCATATAGATGTCCATATCTGACCTTTTGAACTTATTTGTGGTCAAAGTGTCCTCAAAATTATTCAATAAAGTTATAGACTCCTTTTGATGTTACTTCAGCTATTCATGGGGCCCCTTTTGACCTCCTGAACATATTTCTGGCCAAAGAGTCCTCGATCTTGAGCTTTCTATACATACTCATAGACTCCTTCTGATGTTTCATAAGCCATATATATGTCCATATCTGACCTTTTGAACTTATTTGTGGTCAAAGTGTCCTCAAAATTGTTCAAACTATATAAAGTTATAGAATCCTTTTGATGATAAATCAGCTATTCAGAGGTTTTGACCTCCTGAACATATTTCTGGCCAAAGAGTCCTCGATCTTGGGCTTTCTATACATACTCATAGACTCCTTCTGATGCATCATAAGCCATATATATGTCATTATCTGACCTTTTGAACTTATTTGTGGTCAAAGGGTCCTCAAAATCTTTCAAAATATATAAAGTTATAGAATTCTGTTGATGATAAATCAGCTATTCAGAGGTCCTCTTTTGACCTCCTGAACATATTTCTGGCCAAAGAGTCCTTGACCTTGGGCTTTCTATACATACTCATAGTATACATACTTCTGATGCTTCATAAGCCATATAGATGTCCATATCTGACCTTTTGAACTAATTTGTGGTCAAAGTGTCCTCAAAATTTTTCAAACTATATAAAGTTATAGAATTCTTTTGAAGATAAATCAACTATTCAGAGGTCCCCTTTTGACCTCCTGAACATATTTCTGGCCAAAGAGTCCTCGATCTTGGGCTTTCTATACATACTCATAGACTCCTTCTGATGCTTCATAAGCCATATAGATGTCCATATCTGACCTTTTGAACTTATTTGTGGTCAAAGTGTCCTCAAAATTTTTCAAACTATATAAAGATAGATAAAGATAGCCACACTTTGACCACAAATAAGTTCAAAAGGTCAGATATGGACATCTATATGGCTTATGATGCATCAGAATGAGTCTATGAGTATGTATAGAAAGCCCAAGATCGAGGACTCTTTGGCCAGAAATATGTTCAGGAGGTCAAAACCTCTGAATAGCTGATTTATCATCAAAAGGATTCTATAACTTTATATAGTTTGAAACATTTTGAGGACACTTTGACCACAAATAAGTTCAAAAGGTCAGATATGGACATAGGCTTATGAAGCATCAGAAGGAGTATTAATAGACAGCCCAAGTTTTGAATACTCCTTGGTCAGAAAAAAATTCAGGATGTCAAATATGGACTTTTGTCAGGAGGATATAACATCCGAAGATATCAGTCTGAAAGTATTGTATTAATCTTTTAGGACTCTTTGGCCAGAAATATGTTCTATATGGATTTATCATCAAAAGGATTCTATAACTTTATATAGTTTGAACACTTTTGAGGACACTTTGACCACAAATAATTTCAAAACGTCAGATATGGACATCTATATGGCTTATGATGCATCAAAAGGAGTCTATGAGTTATGCATTGAAAACCAAAGATCAAGGACTCTTTGGCCAGAAATATGTTCAGGAGGTCAAAAGGGGACCTCTGAATAGCTGATTTATCATAAAAAGAATTCTATAACTTTACATTGTTTGAAAAATTTTGAGGAGACTTTGACCACAAATAATTTCAAAAGGTCAGATATGGACATCTATATGGCTTATGATGCATCAGAAGGAGTCTATGAGTATGTATAGAAAGCCCAAGATCAAGGACTCTTTGGCCAGAAATATATTCAGGAGGTCAAAACCTCTGAATAGCTGATTTCTCATCAAAAGGAGTCTATAACTTTATATAGTTTGAACAATTTTGAGGACACTTTGACCACAAATAAGTTCAAAAGGTCAGATATGGACATCTATATGGCTTATGAATCATCAGAAGGAGTCTATGAGTATGTATAGAAAGCCCAAGATCAAGGACTCTTTGGCCAGAAATATGTTCAGGAGGTCAAAACCTCTGAATAGCTGATTTATCATCAAAAGGATTCTATAACTTTATATAGTTTGAAAAATTTTGAGGACACTTTGACCACAAATAAGTTCAAAAGGTCAGATATGGACATCTATATAGCTTACGATGCATAAGAAGGAGTATGTATAGAAAGCCCAAGTTTTGAATACTCCTTAGACAGAAAAAAATTCAGTATGTCAAATATGGACTTCCGAACATCCGAAGATAACAGTCTGAATGTATTGTATTAATCTTTTAGGACTGTTTGGCCAGAAATATGTTCAGTGGGTCAAAAGGGGACCTCTGAATAGCTGATTAATCATCAGAAAGAGTCTCTAACTTTATATAGTTTGAAAAATTTTGAGGACCCTTGACCAGAAATAAGTTCAAATGATCAGATATGGACATGTTCATGGGTTTTGAAGCATCAGAGGGAGTCTATGAGTATATATAGAAAGCCCATGATCGAGGACTCTTTGGCCAGAAATATGTTCAGAAGATCAAAAGGGGACCCATGTATAGCTGATTTATCATCAAAAGGAGTCTATAACTTTATATAGTTTGAAAAATTTTGAGGACACTTTGACCACAAATAAGTTCAAAAGGTCAGATATGGACATATATATGGCTTATGAAGCATCAGAAAGAGTCTATGAGTATGAGTAGAAAGCCCAAGATCGAGGACTCTTTGGCCAGAAATATGTTCAGGAGGTCAAAAGGGGATGTCTGAATATGTGATTTATCATCAGAAAGAGTCTATAACTTTATATAGTTTGAAAAATTTTGAGGACCCTTGAACAGAAATAAGTTCAAATGTTCAGATATGGACATCTATATGGGTTTTGAAGCATCAGAGGGAGTCTATGAGTATGTATAGAAAGCCCAAGATCGAGGAGTCTTTGGCCAGAAATATGTTCAGGAGGTCAGAACCTCTGAATAGCTGATCTATCATCAAAAGGATTCTATAACTTTATATAGTTTGAAAAATTTTGAGGACACTTTGACCACAAATAATTTCAAAAGGTCAGATATGGACATATATATGGCTTATAAGGCATCAGAAGGAGTCTATGAGTATAGAAAGCCCAAGATCGAGGACTCTTTGGCCAGAAATATCTTCAGGAGGTCAAAACCTCTGAATAGCTGATTTATCATCAAAAGGAGTCTATAACTTTATATAGTTTGAACAATTTTGAGGACACTTTAACCACAAATAAGTTCTAAAGGTCAGATATGGACATCTATATGGCTTATGAAGCATCAGAAGGAGTCTATGAGTATGTATAGAAAGCCCAAGATCGAGGACTCTTTGGCCAGAAATATCTTCAGGAGGTCAAAACCTCTGAATAGCTGATCTATCATCAAAAGGATTCTATAACTTTATATAGTTTGAAAAATTTTGAGGACACTTTGACCACAAATAATTTCAAAATGTCAGATATGGACATATATATGGCTTATAAGGCATCAGAAGGAGTCTATGAGTATGTATAGAAAGCCCAAGATCGAGGACTCTTTGGCCAGAAATATCTTCAGGAGGTCAAAACCTCTGAATAGCTGATTTATCATCAAAAGGAGTCTATAACTTTATATAGTTTGAAAAAATTTGAGGACACTTTGACCACAAATAAGTTCAAAAGGTCAGATATGGACATCTATATGGCTTTTGAAGCATCAGAAGGAGTCTATGAGTATGTATAGAAAGCCCAAGATCGAGGACTCTTTGGCCAGAAATATGTTCAGGAGGTCAAAAGGGCACCTCTGAATAGCTGATTTATCATCAGAAAGAGTCTATAACTATATAGTTTGAAAAATTTTGAGGACCCTTGAACAGAAATAAGTTCAAATGATCAGATATGGACATCTATATGGCTTATGATGCATCAGAAGTAGTCTATGAGTATGTATAGAAAGCCAAAGATCGAGGACTCTTTGGCCAGAAATATGTTCAGGAGGTCAAAACCTCAGAATAGCTAATTTATCATCAAAAGGATTCTATAACTTTATATAGTTTGAAAAATTTTGAGGACCCTTTAACCAGAAATAAGTTCAAAAGGTCAGATATGGACATCTATATGGCTTGTGATGCATCAGAAGGAGTCTATGAGTATGTATAGAAAGCCCAAGATCGAGGACTCTTTGGCCAGAAATATGTTCAGGAGGTCAAAAGGGGACCTCTGAATAGCTGATTTATCATAAAAAGCATTCTATAACTTTATATAGTTTGAAAAATTTTGAGGACACTTTGACCACAAATAAGTTCAAAAGGTCAGATATGGACATCTATATGGCTTATGAAGTATCAGAAGGAGCATGTATAGAAAGCCCAAGTTTCGAATATTCCTTGGCCAGAAAAAAATTCAGTATGTCAAATATGGACTTTTGTCAGGAGGATATAGAATCCGAAGATATCAGTCTGAAGATATCAGTATTAATCTTTTAGGACTCTTTGGCCAAAAATATGTTCAGTAGGTCAAAAGGGGACCTCTGAATAGCTGATTTATCATCAGAAAGAATCTATAACTTTATATAGTTTGAAAACTTTTGAGGACCCTTTGACCAGAAATAAGTTCAAAAGGTCAGATATGGACATCTACATGGCTTTTGAAGCATCAGAAGGAGTCTATGAGTATATATAGAAAGCCCAAGAACGATGACTCTTTGGCCAGAAATATGTTCAGGAGGTCAAAACCTCTGAATAGCTGATTTATCATCAAAAGAATTCTATAACTTTATATATTTTGAAAGATTTTGAGGACCCTTTGACCACAAAGAAGTTCAAAAGGTCAGATATGGACATATATATGGCTTATGATGCATCAGAAGGAGTCTATGAGTATGTATAGAAAGCCCAAGATCGAGGACTCTTTGGCCAGAAATATGTTCAGGAGGTGAAAAGGGGACCTCTGAATAGATGATTTATCATCAGAAAGAGTCTATAACTTTATATAGTTTGAAAAATGTTTAGGACCCTTGAACAGAAATAAGTTCAAATGATCAGATATGGACATCTATATGGGTTTTGAAGCATCAGAGGGAGTCTATGAGTATATATAGAAAGCCCAAGATCGAGGACTCTTTTGCCAGAAATATGTTCAGGAGGTCAAAACCCCTGAATAGCTGATTTATCATCAAAAGGATTCTATAACTTTATATAGTTTAAACATTTTTGAGGACACTTTGACCACAAATAATTTCAAAAGGTCAGATATGGACATATATATGGCTTATGATACATCAGAAGTAGTCTATGAGTATGTATAGAAAGCCAAAGATCGAGGACTCTTTGGCCAGAAATATGTTCAGGAGGTCAAAACCTCAGAATAGCTAATTTATCATCAAAAGGATTCTATAACTTTATATAGTTTGAAAAATTTTGAGGACCCTTTAACCAGAAATAAGTTCAAAAGGTCAGATATGGACATCTATATGGCTTGTGATGCATCAGAAGGAGTCTCTGAGTATGTATAGAAAGCCCAAGATCGAGGACTCTTTGGCCAGAAATATGTTCAGGAGGTCAAAAGGGGACCTCTGAATAGCTGATTTATCATAAAGAGCATTCTATATCTTTATATAGTTTGAAAAATTTTGAGGACACTTTGACCACAAATAAGTTCAAAAGGTCAGATATGGATATCTATATGGCTTATGATGCATCAGAAGGAGTCTATGAGTATGTATAGAAAGCCCAAGAACGAGGAGTCTTTGGCCAGAAACATGTGCAGGAGGTCAAAACCTCTGAATTTGCTGATCATCAAAAGGATTCTATAACTTTATTTAGTTTGAAAAATTTTGAGGACACTTTGACCACAAATAAGTTATAAAGGTCAGATATGGACATCTATATGGCTTATGAAGCATCAGAAGGAGCATGTATAGAAAGCCCAAGTTTCGAATACTCCTTGGCCAGCAAAAAATTCAGTATGTCAAATATGGACTTTTGTCAGGAGGATATAGAATACGAAGATATCAGTCTGAAGATATCAGTATTAATCTTTTAGGACTCTTTGGCCAAAAATATGTTCAGGAGGTCAAAAGGGGACCTCTGAATAGATGATTTATCATCAGAAAGAGTCTATAACTTTATATAGTTTGAAAAATTTTGAGGACCCTTGACCAGAAATAAGTTCATATGATCAGATATGGACATCTACATGGGTTTTGAAGCATCAGAGGGAGTCTATGAGTATATATTGAAAGCCCAAGATCGTGGACTCTTTGGCCAGAATTATGTTCAGAAGATCAAAAGGGGACCTATGTATAGCTGATTTATCATCAAAAGGAGTCTATAACTTTATATAGTTTGAAAAATTTTGAGGACACTTTGACCACAAATAAGTTCAAAAGGTCAGATATGGACATCTATATGGCTTATGAAGCATCAGAAGGAGTCTATGAGTATGTATAGAAAGCCAAAGATCGAGGACTCTTTGGCCAGAAATATGTTCAGGAGGTCCAAACCTCTGAATAGCTGATTTATCATCAAAAGGATTCTATAACTTTATATAGTTTGAATATTTTTGAGGACACTTTGACCACAAATAATTTCAAAAGGTCAGATATGGACATCTATATGGCTTATGATGCATCAGAAGGAGTCTATGAGTATGTATAGAAAGCCAAAGATCGAGGACTATTTGGCCAGAAATATGTTCAGGAGGTCAAAACCTCTGAATAGCTGATTTATCATCAAAAGGATTCTATAACTTTATATAGTTTGAAAAATTCTGAGGACACTTTGACCACAAATAATTTCAAAAGGTCAGATATGGACATATATATGGCTTATGATGCATCAGAAGGAGTCTATGAGTATGTATAGAAAGCCCAAGATCGAGTACTCTTTGGCCAGAAATATGTTCAGGAGGTGAAAAGGGGACGTCTGAATAGCTGATTTATCATCAAAAGAATTCTATAACTTTATATAGTTTGAAAAATTTTGAGGACCCTTTGACCACAAATAAGTTCAAAAGGTCAGATATGGACATCTATATGGCTTGTGATGCATCAGAAGGAGTCTAAAAGTATGTATAGAAAGCCCAAGATCAAGGACTCTTTGGCCAGAAATATGTTCAGGAGGTCAAAACCTCTGAATAGCTGATTTATCATCAAAAGGAGTCTATAACTTTATATAGTTTGAAACATTTTGAGGACACTTTGACCACAAATAAGTTCAAAAGGTCAGGTAATGACATATATATGGCTTATGATGCATCAGAAGGAGTCTATGAGTATGTATAGAAAGCCCAAGATCAAGGACTATTTGGCCAGAAATATATTCAGGAGGTCAAAACCTCTGAATAGCTGATTTATCATCAAAAGGAGTCTATAACTTTATATAGTTTGAACAATTTTGAGGACACTTTGACCACAAATAAGTTCAAAAGGTCAGATATGGACATCTATATGGCTTATGATGCATCAGAAGGAGTCTATGAGCATGTATAGAAACCCAAGATCGAGGACTCTTTGGCCAGAAATATGTTCAGAAGGTCAAAACATCTGAATAGCTGATTTATCATCAAAAGGATTCTATAACTTTATATAGTTTGAAACATTTTGAGGACACTTTGACCACAAATAAGTTCAAAAGGTCAGATATGGCCATCTATATGGCTTATGATGCATCAGAAGGAGTCTATGAGTATGTATAGAAAGCCCAAGATCAAGGACTATTTGGCCAGAAATAAATTCAGGAGGTCAAAACCTCTGAATAGCTGATTTATCATCAAAAGGAGTCTATAACTTTATATAGTTTGAACAATTTTGAGGACACTTTGACCACAAATAAGTTCAAAAGGTCAGATATGGACATCTATATGGCTTATGAAGCATCAGAATGAGTCTATGAGTATGTATAGAAAGCCCAAGATCGAGGACTCTTTGGCCAGAAATATGTTCAGGAGGTAAAAAGGGGACCTCTGAATAACTGATTTATCATCAAAAGAATTCTATAACTTTATTAGTTTGAAACATTTTGAGGACACTTTGACCACAAATAAGTTCAAAAGGTCAGATATGGACATCTATATGGCTTATGATGCATCAGAAGGAGTCTATGAGTATGTATAGAAAGCCCAAGATCAAGGACTATTTGGCCAGAAATATATTCAGGAGGTCAAAACCTCTGAATAGCTGATTTATCATCAAAAGGAGTCTATAACTTTATATAGTTTGAACAATTTTGAGGACACTTTGACCACAAATAAGTTCAAAAGGTCAGATATGGACATCTATATGGCTTATGATGTGATGCATCATAAGCCATATAGACGTCCATATCTGACCTTTTGGAGTCTATGAGTATGTATAGGAGTCTATGGACTATAGAGTCTAAGGAGTCTATGAGTATGTATAGAAACCCAAGATCGAGGACTCTTTGGCCAGAAATATGTTCAGAAGGTCAAAACATCTGAATAGCTGATTTATCATCAAAAGGATTCTATAACTTTATATAGTTTGAAACATTTTGAGCACACTTTGACCACAAATAAGTTCAAAAGGTCAGATATGGACATCTATATGGCTTATGATGCATCAGAAGGAGTCTATGAGTATGTATAGAAAGCCCAAGATCAAGGACTACTTGGCCAGAAATAAATTCAGGAGGTCAAAACCTCTGAATAGCTGATTTATCATCAAAAGGAGTCTATAACTTTATATAGTTTGAACAATTTTGAGGACACTTTGACCACAAATAAGTTCAAAAGGTCAGATATGGACATCTATATGGCTTATGAAGCATCAGAATGAGTCTATGAGTATGTATAGAAAGCCCAAGATCGAGGACTCTTTGGCCAGAAATATGTTCAGAAGGTCAAAACCTCTGAATAGATGATTTATCATCAAAAGGATTCTATAACTTTATATAGTTTGAAAAATTTTGAGGAGACATTGACCACAAATAAGTTCAAAAGGTCAGATATGGACATATATATGGCTTATGAAGCATCAGAAGGAGTATTGATAGAAAGCCCAAGTTTCGAATACGCCTTAGCCAGAAAAAAATTCAGTATGTCAAAAATGGACTTTTGTCAGGAGGATGTAACATCCAAAGATATCAGTCTGAATGTATTGTATTAATATTTTAGGACTGTTTGGCCAGAAATATGTTCAGTAGGTCAAAGGGGACCTCTGAATAGCTGATTTATATTCAGAAAGAATCTATAACGTTATAAAGTTTGAAAAATTTTGAGGACCCTTGACCATAAATAAGTTCAAATGATCAGATTAGGACATCTATATGGGTTTTGAAGCATCAGAGGGTGTCTATGAGTATATATAGAAAGCCCAAGATCGAGGACTCTTTGGCCAGAAATATGTTCAGGAGGTCAAAAGGGGACCTTTGAATAGCTGATTTATCATAAAAAGAATTCTATAACTTTATATAGTTTGAACATTTTTGAGGACACTTTGACCACAAATAATTTCAAAAGGAAAATCATTGCTTTACAATGGACACAATTAACTCATCCCGTTGGACAACGATAGAATGCACTGAAGAATAAACATATAGATAATGCACTTTTCGCATTGCATTGCACACTAGAACTAACTCCTTCCCATGTTCATTAAAGAGATAACATTTATGTTGTTGCATTGCATTGCACAAACGATCTAACGTTGTCCACTGAACAATAACATATAGGCTATGCACTTCTTGGATTGCATTGCATTGCACACTACAACTAATTCATTCCCATGTTCATTAAAGACATAACATATGTTGTTGCATTGCACAAACGATCTATCGTTGTGTATCATTGAAGAAAAAAATATGCACTTCTATCCCTGCATTGCACACCAGAACTAACTCCTTCCCATGTTCAGAGATAACATCTGTTGTTGCATTGCATTGCACAAACGATCTAACGTTGTGCAATGAAGAGTAACATAGGCCATGCACTTTTTGCATTGCATTGCACACCAGATCAAACTCCTTCTCATGTTCAGTAAAGAGATATGTTGCATTGCATTGCACAAACGATCTAACGTTGTGCATTGAAGAATAACATATAGGCTACATGCATGCATTGCACACCCGAACTAACTCCTTCACATGTTCATTAAAGAGATAACATATGTTATGCAACATTGCATTGCTTTGCACAAACGATCTAACGATGTGCACTGAAAAATAACATTTATGCACTTTTTGCATTGCATTGCACACCAGAACTAACTCCTTCCCTTGTTCATTAAAGAGATAATATTTTGCATTGCATTGCACAAAACGATCGTTTGTCTCAACGATCAATGTTGTGCATTAAAGAATAACATATAGGCTAAATGCATGCATTGTATTGCATTGCACACCAGAACTAACTCCTTCCCATGTTCATTAAAGAGATAACATGTTGCATTGCATTGCAGAAACGATCTAACGTTGTGCATTGAAGAATAACATTTATGCACTTTTTGCATTGCATTGCATTGCACATTGAAAATTACTCCTTCCCATGTTCAGTAAAGATATAACATGTTGCATTGCATTGAATTGCATTGCATTGCAGAAACGATCTAACGTTGTGCACTGAAGAATAACATTTAGGGTATGCACTTCTGGCATTGCATTGCATTGCACACCAGATCTTACTCCTTCAAATGTTTATTAAAGAGATAACGTAGGCCATGCACTTTTTGAATTGCATTGCACATTAGAACTAACTCCTTCAAATGTTAATTGAAGAGATAACATTTTGCATTGCATTGCGCAAACGATCTAACGTTGTGCATTGAAGAGTAACATAGACCATGCACTTTTTGCATTGCATTGAATTGCACACCAGAACTTTAGATCGTTTGTGCATAACATATGTTATCTCTTTAATGAACATGGGAAGGAGTTAGTTCGGGTGTGCAATGCAATACAATGCATGCATTTAGCCTATATGTTATTCTTCAATGCACAAAGTTAGATCGTTTGTGCAATCCAATGCAAAATGTTATCTCTTTAATAAGCATTTGAAGGAGTTAGTTCTGGTGTGCAATGCAATGCAATGCAAAAAGTGCATAAATGTTATTCAGTGCACAGGCTTAAATCGTTTGTGCAAAGCAATGCAATGTTGCATAACATATGTTAGATCGTTTGTGCAATGCAATGCAAAATGTTATCTCTTTAATAAACATGGGAAGTAGTTAGTTCTGGAGTGCAATGCAATGCAATGCAAAAAGTGCATAGCCTATATGTTATTCTTCAGTGCACAGCGTTAGATCGTTTGTGCAATCCAATGCAATGCAACTTGTTATCCCTTTAATGAACATGGGAAGGAGTTAGTTCTGGTGTGCAATGCAATACAATGCATGCATTTACCCTATATGTTACTCTTCAGTGCACAACGTTAGATCGTTTGTGCAAAACAATGAAATGTTGCATAACATATGTTATCTCTTTAATGAACATGGGACGGAGTTAGTTCGGGTGTGCAATGCAATACAATGCATGCATTTAGCCTATATGTTATTCTTCATTGCACAACGTTAGATCGTTTGTGCAATGCAATGCAAAATGTTATCTCTTTAATTAACATTTGAAGGAGTTAGTTTTGGTGTGCAATGCAATGCAAAAAGTGCATAAATGTTATTCTTTAGTGCACAGTGTTAGATCGTTTGTGCAAAGCAATGCAATGTTGCATAACATATGTTATCTCTTCAATGAACATGGGAACGAGTTAGTTCGGGTGTACAATGCAACACAATGCATGCATTTAGCCTATATGTCATTCTTCAATGCACAACGTTAGATCGTTTGTGCAATCCAATGCAACAGGTTATCTCTTTAATAAACAATGAAGGAGTTAGTTCTTGTGTGCAATGCAATGCAATGCAATACAAAAAATGCATGGCCTATGTTACTCTTCAAAGCACAACGTTAGATAGTTTGTGCAAAGCAATACAACATCATTGCACCTTATCTCTTTAAAGAAAATGGGAATGATTTAGTTCTGGTGTGCAATGCAATGGAAGAATTGCATAGCCTACATTATTCTTCAATGCACAACGTTAGATCGTTTGTGCAATGCAAAATGTTATCTCTTTAATAAACATTTGAAGGAGTTAGTTCTGGTGTGCAATGCAATGCAATGCAAAAAGTGCATGAATGTTATTCTTTAGTGCATAGCGTTAGAGCGTTTGTGCAAAGCAATGCAATGTTGCATAAAATATGTTATCTCTTTACTGAACATGGGAAGAAGTTAGATCTGGAGTGCAATGCAATGCAAAAAGTGCATGGCTATGTTACTATTCAATGCACAACGTCAGATCGTTTGTGCAATGCAATGCAACAACATTGCAACTTATCTCTTTAAAGAAAATGGGAATGAGTTAATTCTTGTGTGCAATGCAGTGCAAGAATTGCATAGCCTATATTATTCTTCAATGCACAACGTTAGATCGTTTGTGCAATGCAATGCAAACTGTTATCTCTTTAATAAACATGGGAATTAGTTCTGGAGTGCAATGCAATGCAATGCAATGCAAAAAGTGCATAGCCTATATGTTATTCTTCAGTGCACAGCGTTAGATCGTTTGTGCAATGCAATGCAACATGTTATCCCTTTAATGAACATGGGAAGGAGTTAGTTCTGGTGTGCAATGCAATACAATGCATGCATTTACCCTATATGTTACTCTTCAGTGCACAACGTTAGATTGTTTGTGCAAAACAATGAAATGTTGCATAACATATGTTATCTCTTTAATGAACATGGGACGGAGTTAGTTCGGGTGTGCAATGCAATACAATGCATGCATTTAGACTATATGTTATTCTTCATTGCACAACGTTAGATCGTTTGTGCAATGCAATGCAAAATGTTATCTCTTTAATTAACATTTGAAGGAGTTAGATCTGGAGTGCAATGCAATGCAAAAAGTGCATGGCTATGTTACTATTCAATGCACAACGTCAGATCCTTTGTGCAATGCAATGCAACAACATTGCAACTTATCTCTTTAAAGAAAATGGGAATGAGTTAATTCTTGTGTGCAATGCAATGCAAGAATTGCATAGCCTATATGTTATTCTTCAGTGCACAGCGTTAGATCGTTTGTGCAATGCAATGCAATGCAACATGTTATCCCTTTAATGAACATGGGAAGGAGTTAGTTCTGGTGTGCAATGCAATACAATGCATGCATTTACCCTATATGTTACTCTTCAGTGCACAACGTTAGATCGTTTGTGCAAAACAATGAAATGTTGCATAACATATGTTATCTCTTTAATGAACATGGGACGGAGTTAGTTCGGTTGTGCAATGCAATACAATGCATGCATTTAGCCTATATTTTATTCTTCATTGCACAACGTTAGATCGTTTGTGCAATGCAATGCAAAATGTTATCTCTTTAATTAACATTTGAAGGAGTTAGTTTTGGTGTGCAATGCAATGCAAAAAGTGCATAAATGTTATTCTTTAGTGCACAGTGTTAGATCGTTTGTGCAAAGCAATGCAATGTTGCATAACATATGTTATCTCTTCAATGAACATGGGAACGAGTTAGTTCGGGTGTACAATGCAACACAATGCATGCATTTAGCCTATATGTCATTCTTCAATGCACAACGTTAGATCGTTTGTGCAATGCAATGCAAAATGTTATCTCTTTAATAAACATGGGAATTAGTTAGTTCTGGAGTGCAATGCAATGCAATGCAAAAAGTGCATAGCCTATATGTTATTCTTCAGTGCACAGCGTTAGATCGTTTGTGCAATGCAATGCAACATGTTATCCCTTTAATGAACATGGGAAGGAGTTAGTTCTGGTGTGCAATGCAATGCAATGCAAAAAGTGCATGAATGTTATTCTTTAGTGCACAGCGTTAGAGCGTTTGTGCAAAGCAATGCAATGTTGCATAAAATATGTTATCTCTTTATTGAACATGGGAAGGAGTTAGATCTGGAGTGCAATGCAATGCAAGGCTTTGTTACTATTCAATGCACAACGTTAGATCGTTTGTGCAAAGCAATACAACATCATTGCAACTTATCTCTTTAAAGAAAATGGGAATGAGTTAATTCTTGTGTGCAATGCAATGCAAGAATTGCATAGCCTATATTATTCTTCAATGCACAACGTTAGATCGTTTATGCAATGCAATGCAAAATGTTATCTCTTTAATAAACATTTGAAGGAGATAGTTCTGGTGTGCAATGCAATGCAATGCATAAAGTGCATAGCCTGTATGTTATTCTTCAATGCACAACGTAAGATCGTTTGTGCAATGCAATGGCAACAACACTTGTTATCTCTTTAATGAACATGGGAATAAATTAGATCTACTGTGCAATGCAATGCAATCCAAGAAGTGCATAGCCTATATGTTATTGTTCAGTGGACAACGTTAGATCCTTTGTGCAATGCAATGCAACAACATAAATGTTATATCTTTACTGAACATGGGAAGGATTTAGTTCTGGTGTGCAATGTAATCCGAAAAGTACTTCATCTATATGTTTATTCTTCAGTGCATTCTATCGTTGCCCAACGGAATGAGTTAATTGTGTCCATTGTAAAGAAACAACTAGTGCAATGATTTTCCTTCACTGCACATTAACCTACTTATACATTCAGTCAACTGATGTTAACTTTCTATATATATTCTTCGACTCCTGATGTACGTAAGTACATATTTGACCAAAGTAACATATTTCTGGCCAAACAGTCCTCCATTTCTATACATACTCATTGACTCCCGATGATTCATAAGCCAATATAGATATCCATACAGATATGGCTTATGGCTTACCTTTTGAAATTATTTCTGCTCAAAGTGTCCTCAAAATTTTTCAAATTATGTAAAGTTATAGTCTCCTTCTGATGATAAATCAGCTATACAGAGGTCCTCTTTTGACCTCCTAAACATATTTCTGGCCAAAGAGTCCTCGATCTTGGGCTTTCTATACATACTCATAGACTCCTTCTGATGATAAATCAGCTATACAGAGGTCCTCTTTTGACCTCCTAAACATATTTCTGGCCAAAGAGTCCTCGATCTTGGGCTTTCTATACATACTCATAGACTCCTTCTGATGCTTCACAAGCCATATATATTTCCATATCTGACCTTTTGAACTTATTTGTGGTCAAAGTGTCCTCAAAATTTTTCCAAATATATATAGTTATAGAATTCTTTTGATGATAAATCAGCTATTCAGAGGTCCCCTTTTGACCTCCTGAACATATTTCTGGCCAAAGAGTCCTCGATCTTGGGCTTTCTATACATACTCATAGACTCCTTCTGATGCTTTATAAGCCATATATGTGTCCATATCTGACCTTTTGAACTTATTTGTGGTCAAAGTGTCCTCAAAATTTTTCAAACTATATAAATTTATAGAATTCTTCTGATGATAAATCATCTATTCAGAGGTCCCCTTTTGACCTCCTGAACATATTTCTGGCCAAAGAGTCCTAAAAGATTAATACAATAAATTCAGATTGATATCTTCGGATGTTATATCCTCCTGACAAAACTCCATATTTGACATACTGAATTTTTTTCTGGCCAAGGAGTATTCAAAACTTGGGCTTTCTATACATACTCCTTCTGATGCTTCATAAGCCATATATATGTCAATATCTGACCTTTTGAACTTATTTGTGGTCAAAGGGTCCTCAAAAGTTTTAAACTATATAAAGTTATAGAATCCTTTTGATGATAAATCAGCTATTCAGAGGTTTTGACCTCCTGAACATATTTCTGGCAAAAGAGTCCTCGATCTTGGGCTTTCTATACATACTCATAGACTCCTTCTGATGAATCATAAGCCATATACATGTCCATATCTGACCTTTTGAACTTATTTGTGTTCAAAGTGTCCTCAAAATTTTTCAAACTATATAAAGTTATAGAATCCTTTTGATGATAAATCAGCTTTTTAGAGGTTTTGACCTCTTGAACATATTTCTGGCCAAAGAGTCCTCGATCTTGGGCTTTCTATACATACTCATAGACTCCTTCTGATGCTTCATAAGCTATATAGATGTCCATATCTGACCTTTTGAACTTATTTGTGGTCAAAGTGTCCTCAAAATTGTTCAAACTATATAAAGTTATAGAATCCTTTTGATGATGAATCAGCTTTTTAGAGATTTTGACCTCGAACATATTTCTGGCAAAAGAGTCCTCGATCTTTGGCTTTCTATACATTCTCATAGACTCCTTCTGATGCATCTTAAGCCATATAGATGTCCATATCTGACCTTTTGAACTCATTTGTGGTCAAAGTGTCCTCAAAATTTTTCAAACTATATAAAGTCATAGAATTCATTTGATGATATATCAGCTATTCAGAGGTCCCCTTTTGACCTCCTGAACATATTTCTGGCCAAAGAGTCCACGATCTTGGGCTTTCTAAACATACTCATAGACTCCTTCTGATGCTTCATAAGCCATATAGATGTGCATATCTGACCTTTTGAACTTATTTGTGGTCAAAGTGTTCTCAAAATTTTTTAAACTATATAAAGTTATAGACTCTTTCTAATGATAAATCAGCTATTCAAAGGTCCCCTTTTGACCTCCTGAACATATTTCTGGCCAAAGAGTCCTCAATCTTGGGCTTTCTATACATACTCATAGACTCCTTCTGATGCTTCATAAGCCATATTGTGCATATAAGCCATATATTTGTCCATATCTGACCTTTTGAACTTATTTGTGTTCAAAGTGTCCTCAAAATTTTTCAAACTATATAAAGTTAAAGAATTCTTTTGATGATAAATCAGCTTTTTAGAGGTTTTGACCTCTTGAACATATTTCTGGCCAAAGAGTCCTCGATCTTGGGCTTTCTATACATACTCATAGACTCATTTTTCAAACTATATAAAGTAATAGAATTCTTTTTATGATAAATCAGCTATTCAGAGGTCCCCTTTTGACCTCCTGAACATATTTCTGGCCAAAGAGTACTCGATCTTGGGCTTTCTATACATACTCATAGACTCCTTCTGATGCTTCATAAGCCATATAGATGTCCATATCTGACCTTTTGAACTTATTTGTGGTCAAAGTGTCCTCAAAATTTTTCAAACTATATAAAGTTATAGAATTCTTTTGATGATAAATCACCTATTCAGAGGTCCCCTTTTGACCTCCTGAACATTTTTCTGGCCAAAGAGTCCTCGATCTTGGGCTTTCTATACATACTCATAGACTCCTTCTGATGCATCATAAGCCATATAGATGTCCATATCTGACCTTTTGAACTTATTTGTGTTCAAAGTGTCCTCAAAATTTTTCAAACTATATAAAGTTATAGAATCCTTTTGATGATAAATCAGCTTTTTAGAGGTTTTGACCTCTTGAACATATTTCTGGCCAAAGAGTCCTCGATCTTGGGCTTTCTATACATACTCATAGACTCCTTCTGATGCTTCATAAGCCATATAGATGTCCATATCTGACCTTTTGAACTTATTTGTGGTCAAAATGTCCTCAAAATTTTTCAAGCTATATAAAGTTATGGTATTCTTTTTATGATAAATCAGCTATTCAGAGGTCGCCTTTTGACCTCCTGAATATATTTCTGGCCAAAGAGTCCTCGATCTTGGGCTTTCTATACATACTCATAGACTCCTTCTGATGAATCATAAGCCATATAGATGTCCATATCTGACCTTTTGAACTTATTTGTGTTCAAAGTGTCCTCAAAATTTTTCAAACTATATAAAGTTAAAGAATTCTTTTGATGATAAATCAGCTTTTTAGAGGTTTTGACCTCTTGAACATATTTCTGGCCAAAGAGTCCTCGATCTTGGGCTTTCTATACATACTCATAGACTCCTTCTGATGCTTCATAAGCCATATATATGTCCATATCTGACCTTTTGAACTTATTTGTGGTCAAAGTGTCCTCAAAATTTTTCAAACTATATAAAGTTAAAGAATTCTTTTGATGATAAATCAGCTTTTTAGAGGTTTTGACCTCTTGAACATATTTCTGGCCAAAGAGTCCTCGATCTTGGGCTTTCTATACATACTCATAGACTCATTTTTCAAACTATATAAAGTAATAGAATTCTTTTGATGATAAATCAGCTATTCAGAGGTCCCCTTTTGACCTCCTGAACATATTTCTGGCCAAAGAGTACTCGATCTTGGGCTTTCTATACATACTCATAGACTCCTTCTGATGCTTCATAAGCCATATAGATGTCCATATCTGACCTTTTGAACTTATTTGTGGTCAAAGTGTCCTCAAAATTTTTCAAACTATATAAAGTTATAGAATTCTTTTGATGATAAATCACCTATTCAGAGGTCCCCTTTTGACCTCCTGAACATTTTTCTGGCCAAAGAGTCCTCGATCTTGGGCTTTCTATACATACTCATAGACTCCTTCTGATGCATCATAAGCCATATAGATGTCCATATCTGACCTTTTGAACTTATTTGTGTTCAAAGTGTCCTCAAAATTTTTCAAACTATATAAAGTTATAGAATCCTTTTGATGATAAATCAGCTTTTTAGAGGTTTTGACCTCTTGAACATATTTCTGGCCAAAGAGTCCTCGATCTTGGGCTTTCTATACATACTCATAGACTCCTTCTGATGCTTCATAAGCCATATAGATGTCCATATCTGACCTTTTGAACTTATTTGTGGTCAAAGTGTCCTCAAAATTTTTCAAGCTATATAAAGTTATGGTATTCTTTTTATGATAAATCAGCTATTCAGAGGTCGCCTTTTGACCTCCTGAATATATTTCTGGCCAAAGAGTCCTCGATCTTGGGCTTTCTATACATACTCATAGACTCCTTATGCTTCATAAGCCATATAAATATCCATATCTGACCTTTTGAACTGATTTGTGGTCAAAGTGTCCTCAAAATTGTTCAAACTATATAAAGTTATAGAATCCTTTTGATGATAAATCAGCTATTCAGAAGTTTTGACCTCCTGAACATATTTCTGGCCAAAGAGTCCTCGATCTTGGGCTTTCTATACATACTCATAGACTCCTTCTGATGCATCATATGCCATATAGATGTCCATATCTGACCTTTTGAACTTACTTGTGGTCAAAGTGTCCTCAAAATTTTTCAAACTATATAAAGTTATAGAATCCTTTTGATGATAAATCAGCTTTTTAGAGGTTTTGACCTCTTGAACATATTTCTGGCCAAAGAGTCCTCGATCTTTGGCTTTCTATACATACTCATAGACTCCTTCTGATGCATCTTAAGCCATATAGATGTCCATATCTGACCTTTTGAACTCATTTGTGGTCAAAGTGTCCTCAAAATTTTTCAAACTAAATAAATCATAGAATTCATTTGATGATATATCAGCTATTCAGAGGTCCCCTTTTGACCTCTTGAACATATTTCTGGCCAAAGAGTCCTCGATCTTGGGCTTTCTAAACATACTCATAGACTCCTTCTGATGCTTCATAAGCCATATAGATGTGCATATCTGACCTTTTGAACTTATTTGTGGTCAAAGTGTTCTCAAAATTTTTTAAACTATATAAAGTTATTGACTCTTTCTAATGATAAATCAGTTATTCAAAGGTCCCCTTTTGACCTCCTGAACATATTTCTGGCCAAAGAGTCCTCGATCTTGGGCTTTCTAAACATACTCATAGACTCCTTCTGATGCTTCATAAGCCATATAGATGTGCATATCTGACCTTTTGAACTTATTTGTGGTCAAAGTGTTCTCAAAATTTTTTAAACTATATAAAGTTATAGACTCTTTCTAATGATAAATCAGTTATTCAAAGGTCCCCTTTTGACCTCCTGAACATATTTCTGGCCAAAGAGTCCTCAATCTTGGGCTTTCTATACATACTCATAGACTCCGTCTGATGCTTCATAAGCCATATTGTCCATATAAGCCATATATTTGTCCATATCTGACCTTTTGAACTTATTTGTGTTCAAAGTGTCCTCAACATTTTTCAAACTATATAAAGTTAAAGTATTCTTTTGATGATAAATCAGATTTTTAGAGGTTTTGACCTCTTGAACATATTTCTGGCCAAAGAGTCCTCGATCTTGGGCTTTCTATACATACTCATAGACTCCTTCAGATGCTTCATAAGCCATATATATGTCCATATCTGACCTTTTGAACTTATTTGTGGTCAAAGTGTCCTCAAAATTTTTCAAACTATATAAAGTTATAGAATTCTTTTGATGATAAATCAGTTATTCAGAGGTCCCCTTTTGACCTCCTTAACATATTTCTGGCCAAAGAGTCCTCGATCTTGGGCTTTCTATACATACTCATAGACTCCTTCTGATGCTTCATAAGCCATATAGATGTCCATATCTGACCTTTTGAACTTATTTGTGGTCAAAGTGTCCTCAAAATTTTTCAAATTATATAAAGTTATAGAATTCTTTTTTATGATAAATCAGCTATTCAGAGGTCCCATTTTGACCTCCTGAACATATTTCTGGCCAAAGAGTCCTCGATCTTGGGCTTTCTATACATACTCATAGACTCCTTCTGATGCTTCATAAGCCATATATATGTCCATATCTGACCTTTTGAACTTATTTGTGGTCAAAGTGTCCTCAAAATTTTTCAAACTATATAAAGTTATAGACTCCTTTTGATGTTAAATCAGCTATTCATGGGGCCCCTTTTGACCTCCTGAACATATTTCTGGCCAAAGAGTCCTCGATCTTGGGCTTTCTCTACATACTCATAGACTCCTTCTGATGCTTCATAAGCCATATATATGTCCATATCTGACCTTTTGAACTTATTTGTGTTCAAAGTGTCCTCAAAATTTTTCAAGCTATATAAAGTTATGGTATTCTTTTTATGATAAATCAGCTATTCAGAGGTCGCCTTTTGACCTCCTGAACATATTTCTGGCCAAAGAGTCCTCGATCTTGGGCTTTCTATACATACTCATAGACTCCTTCTGATGCTTCATAAGCCATATAAATATCCATATCTGACCTTTTGAACTTATTTGTGGTCAAAGTGTCCTCAAAATTTTTCAAACTATATAAAGTTATAGAATCCTTTTGATGATAAATCAGCTATTCAGAAGTTTTGACCTCCTCAACATATTTCTGGCCAAAGAGTCCTCGATCTTGGGCTTTCTATACATACTCATAGACTCCTTCTGATGCATCATATGCCATATAGATGTCCATATCTGACCTTTTGAACTTATTTGTGGTCAAAGTGTCCCCAAAATTTTTCAAACTATATAAAGTTATAGAATCCTTTTGATGATAAATCAGCTATTCAGAAGTTTTGACCTCCTCAACATATTTCTGGCCAAAGAGTCCTCGATCTTGGGCTTTCTATACATACTCATAGACTCCTTCTGATGCATCATATGCCATATAGATGTCCATATCTGACCTTTTGAACTTATTTGTGGTCAAAGTGTCCCCAAAATTTTTCAAACTATATAAAGTTATAGAATCCTTTTGATGATAAATCAGCTATTCAGAAGTTTTGACCTCCTGAACATATTTCTGGCCAAAGAGTCCTCGATCTTTGGCTTTCTATACATACTTATAGACTCCTTCTGATGCATCTTAAGCCATATAGATGTCCATATCTGACCTTTTGAACTCATTTGTGGTCAAAGTGTCCTCAAAATTTTTCAAACTATATAAAGTCATAGAATTCATTTGATGATATATCAGCTATTCAGAGGTCCCCTTTTGACCTCCGGAACATATTTCTGGCCAGAGAGTCCTCGATCTTGGGCTTTCTAAACATACTCATAGACTCCTTCTGATGCTTCATAAGCCATATAGATGTGCATATCTGACCTTTTGAACTTATTTGTGGTCAAAGTGTACTCAAATTTTTTTAAACTATATAAAGTTATAGACTCTTTCTAATGATAAATCAGCTATTCAAAGGTCCCCTTTTGACCTACTGCCAAGTGTCCTGGGCTATGACATTAAACTGACCCACTCCTTGCAGGGCTAGTAACCCGCTTGGTTTTAACAAATTACTTCGAAAGTCACAAATGAAGTACCCATTCCGGGCAACAAACCGTCTTTGCCGCGTCACTGCGCGATTCTATCGCGTATGAAGGGGCAGCCACCTGCTCCCGATCATGCAGTGTCAAAGCAAGACAAAACAAGCAGCAACAACACGACCAAGCAGCGTCAATTTTCTCATCGCAAACCAACCATCATTGGTACCTACAACGTCCGTACTCTACGAAAAACAGAAAAAAGAGGCAACCAAGAAACACCAACATTTGAACAATCTGACCGGTTCCATCAGCTTATTCATGGGTGTGGAGAGAAAGGAATCGACATCGTAGCAAGTCAATATAGGTAAAACAGTAGCACTGAGCAACCAAGAATATGCCGGTCTGGACATGGCAATACACAATCATCAGCACATAGAGCTAGATGGACAGACCATCGAATGGACCAAGAACTTCAAATATCTTGGCTCCCACATCGCCTCTAGCGAATCCGATGTCAAAATACGAAAAGGCCAAGCATGGGGGGCCTTCTGGAAGATGAAGAACGTGTTTCAGTCACAAAGTCTTCCAATTACACTCAAGATCAACATATTCGAATCTGCGTGTGTCTCAATCCTGCTCTATGGTTGCGAGAGCTGGATCCTTAACAGCAAACTTAGAGACCAACTCAACAGTTTTGCCACCAACTGCTACAGAATCATGCTTGGCATAAAGCGACTGGACAAGAAAAGCAATAAAGTGATTTATGAAAGAGTCGGCCGCAACCCACTCGTTCTTCAAGTACAACAGAGACAGCTAAGATTTGTAGGACACTGCCTAAGAAGACATGAGAGCGACTTGATCAATAAGTATGTCTTGTACGCGCCACAACAACGGCATGGCAAAAGAAGTCGAGGTAGAGCGCGAAGGCTATACCATCAATATATCGGCGAACTCATCAATAAGAACGTACCAGCAACAGTGAGCGAACTACGAGAAGTTGCCAGCAATCGCAAGGAATGGACAAAATTAGTGACCGACTGTCAACCTACCCTGTTCGCAGCCGATTGATGATGATGATGAACATATTTCTGGCCAAAGAGTCCTCAATCTTGGGCTTTCTATACATACTCATAGACTCCTTCTGATGCTTCATAAGCCATATTGTCCATATAAGCCATATATTTGTCCATATCTGACCTTTTGAACTTATTTGTGTTCAAAGTGTCCTCAAAATTTTTCAAACTATATAAAGTTAAAGAATTCTTTTGATGATAAATCAGCTTTTTAGAGGTTTTGACCTCTTGAACATATTTCTAGCCAAAGAGTCCTCGATTTTGGGCTTTCTATACATACTCATAGACTCATTTTTCAATCTATATAAAGTTATAGACTCCTTTTGATGATAAATCAGCTATTCAGAGGTCCCCTTTTGACCTCCTGAACATATTTCTGGCCAAAGAGTCCTCGATCTTGGGCTTTCTATACATACTCATAGACTCCTTCTGATGCATCACAAGCCACATAGATGTCCATATCTGACCTTTTGAACTTATTTGTGGTCAAAGTGTTCTCAAATTTTTTTTAACTATATAAAGTTATAGACTCTTTCTAATGATAAATCAGCTATTCAAAGGTCCCCTTTTGACCTACTGAACATATTTCTGGCCAAAGAGTCCTCAATCTTGGGCTTTCTATACATACTCATAGACTCCTTCAGATGCTTCATAAGCCATATTGTCCATATAAGCCATATATTTGTCCATATCTGACCTTTTGAACTTATTTGTGTTCAAAGTGTCCTCAACATTTTTCAAACTATATAAAGTTAAAGAATTCTTTTGATGATAAATCAGCTTTTTAGAGGTTTTGACCTCTTGAACATATTTCTGGCCAAAGAGTCCTCGATCTTGGGCTTTCTATACATACTCATAGACTCCTTCAGATGCTTCATAAGCCATATATATGTCCATATCTGACCTTTTGAACTTATTTGTGGTCAAAGTGTCCTCAAAATTTTTCAAATTAAGTTATAGAATTCTTTTTTATGATAAATCAGCTATTCAGAGGTCCCATTTTGACCTCCTGAACATATTTCTGGCCAAAGAGTCCTCGATCTTGGGCTTTCTATACATACTCATAGACTCCTTCTGATGCTTCATAAGCCATATATATGTCCATATCTGACCTTTTGAACTTATTTGTGGTCAAAGTGTCCTCAAAATTTTTCAAACTATATAAAGTTATAGAATTCTTTTGATGATAAATCAGTTATTCAGAGGTCCCCTTTTGACCTCCTTAACATATTTCTGGCCAAAGAGTCCTCGATCTTGGGCTTTCTATACATACTCATAGACTCCTTCTGATGCTTCATAAGCCATATAGATGTCCATATCTGACCTTTTGAACTTATTTGTGGTCAAAGTGTCCTCAAAATTTTTCAAACTATATAAAGTTATAGAATTCTTTTGATGATAAATCAGTTATTCAGAGGTCCCCTTTTGACCTCCTTAACATATTTCTGGCCAAAGAGTCCTCGATCTTGGGCTTTCTATACATACTCATAGACTCCTTCTGATGCTTCATAAGCCATATAGATGTCCATATCTGACCTTTTGAACTTATTTGTGGTCAAAGTGTCCTCAAAATTTTTCAAATTAAGTTATAGAATTCTTTTTTATGATAAATCAGCTATTCAGAGGTCCCATTTTGACCTCCTGAACATATTTCTGGCCAAAGAGTCCTCGATCTTGGGCTTTCTATACATACTCATAGACTCCTTCTGATGCTTCATAAGCCATATATATGTCCATATCTGACCTTTTGAACTTATTTGTGGTCAAAGTGTCCTCAAAATTTTTCAAACTATATAAAGTTATAGAATCCTTTTGATGATAAAACAGCTTTTTAGAGGTTTTGACCTCTTGAACATATTTCTGGCCAAAGAGTCCTCGATCTTGGGCTTTCTATACATACTAATAGACTCCTTCTGATGCTTCATAAGCCATATAGATGTCCATATCTGACCTTTTGAACTTATTTGTGGTCAAAGTGTCCTCAAAATTTTTCAAGCTATATAAAGTTATGGTATTCTTTTTATGATAAATCAGCTATTCAGAGGTCGCCTTTTGACCTCCTGAATATATTTCTGGCCAAAGAGTCCTCGATCTTGGGCTTTCTATACATACTCATAGACTCCTTATGCTTCATAAGCCATATAAATATCCATATCTGACCTTTTGAACTTATTTGTGGTCAAAGTGTCCTCAAAATTGTTCAAACTATATAAAGTTATAGAATCCTTTTGATGATAAATCAGCTATTCAGAAGTTTTGACCTCCTGAACATATTTCTGGCCAAAGAGTCCTCGATCTTGGGCTTTCTATACATACTCATAGACTCCTTCTGATGCATCATATGCCATATAGATGTCCATATCTGACCTTTTGAACTTATTTGTGGTCAAAGTGTCCTCAAAATTTTTCAAACTATATAAAGTTATAGAATCCTTTTGATGATAAATCAGCTTTTTAGAGGTTTTGACCTCTTGAACATATTTCTGGCCAAAGAGTCCTCGATCTTTGGCTTTCTATACATACTCATAGACTCCTTCTGATGCATCTTAAGCCATATAGATGTCCATATCTGACCTTTTGAACTCATTTGTGGTCAAAGTGTCCTCAAAATTTTTCAAACTAAATAAATCATAGAATTCATTTGATGATATATCAGCTATTCAGAGGTCCCCTTTTGACCTCCTGAACATATTTCTGGCCAAAGAGTCCTCGATCTTGGGCTTTCTAAACATACTCATAGACTCCTTCTGATGCTTCATAAGCCATATAGATGTGCATATCTGACCTTTTGAACTTATTTGTGGTCAAAGTGTTCTCAAAATTTTTTAAACTATATAAAGTTATAGACTCTTTCTAATGATAAATCAGTTATTCAAAGGTCCCCTTTTGACCTCCTGAACATATTTCTGGCCAAAGAGTCCTCAATCTTGGGCTTTCTATACATACTCATAGACTCCTTCTGATGCTTCATAAGCCATATTGTCCATATAAGCCATATATTTGTCCATATCTGACCTTTTGAACTTATTTGTGTTCAAAGTGTCCTCAAAATTTTTCAAACTATATAAAGTTATAGAATCCTTTTGATGATAAATCAGCTATTCAGAGGTCCCATTTTGACCTCCTGAACATATTTCTGACCAAAGAGTCCTCGATCTTGGGCTTTCTATACATACTCATAGACTCCTTCTGATGCTTCATAAGCCATATATATGTCCATATCTGACCTTTTGAACTTATTTGTGGTCAAAGTGTCCTCAATATTTTTCAAACTATATAAAGTTATAGAATTATTTTTATGATAAATCAGCTATTCAGAGGTCCCATTTTGACCTCCTGAACATATTTCTGGCCAAAGAGTCCTCGATCTTGGGCTTTCTATATATACTCATAGACTCCTTCTGATGCTTCATAAGCCATATATATGTCCATATCTGACCTTTTGAACTTATTTCTGGTCAAAGGGTCCTCAAAATTTTTCAAACTATATAAAGTTATAGAATTCTTCTGATGATAAATCATCTATTCAGAGGTCCCATTTTGACCTACTGAACATATTTCTGGCCAAAGAGTCCTCGATCTTTGGCTTTCTATACATACTCATAGACTCCTTCTGATGCATCTTAAGCCATATAGATGTCCATATCTCACCTTTTGACCTCATTTGTGGTCAAAGTGTTCTCAACATTTTTCAAACTATATAAAGTTATAGAATTATTTTTATGATAAATCAGCTATTCAGAGGTCCCATTTTGACCTCCTGAACATATTTCTGGCCAAAGAGTCCTCGATCTTGGGCTTTCTATACATACTCATAGACTCCTTCTGATGCATCATAAGCCATATAGATGTCCATATCTGACCTTTTGAACTTATTTGTGGTCAAAGTGTCCTCAACATTTTTCAAACTATATAAAGTTATAGAATTATTTTTATGATAAATCAGCTATTCAGAGGTCCCATTTTGACCTCCTGAACATATTTCTGGCCAAAGAGTCCTCGATCTTGGGCTTTCTATACATACTCATAGACTCCTTCTGATGCTTCATAAGCCATATATATGTCCATATCTGACCTTTTGAACTTATTTGTGGTCAAAGTGTCCTCAAAATTTTTCAAACTATATAAAGTTATAGAATTCTTCTGATGATAAATCAGTTATTCAGAGGTCCCCTTTTTACCTCCTGAACATATTTCTGGCCAAAGAGTCCTCGATCTTGGGCTTTCTATACATACTCATAGACTCCTTCTGATGCTTCATAAGCCATATAGATGTCCATATCTGACCTTTTGAACTTATTTGTGGTCAAAGTGTCCTCAAAATTTTTCAAAATATATAAAGTTATAGAATCCTTTTGATGATAAATCAGCTATTCAGAGGTCCCATTTTGACCTCCTGAACATATTTCTGGCCAAAGAGTCCTCGATCTTGGGCTTTCTATACATACTCATAGACTCCTTCTGATGCTTCATAAGCCATATATATGTCCATATCTGACCTTTTGAACTTATTTCTGGTCAAAGGGTCCTCAAAATTTTTCAAACTATATAAAGTTATAGAATTCTTCTGATGATAAATCATCTATTCAGAGGTCCCCTTTTGACCTACTGAACATATTTCTGGCCAAAGAGTCCTCGATCTTTGGCTTTCTATACATACTCATAGACTCCTTCTGATGCTTCATAAGCCATATAGATGTGCATATCTGACCTTTTGAACTTATTTGTGGTCAAAGTGTTCTCAAAATTTTTTAAACTATATAAAGTTATAGACTCTTTCTAATGATAAATCAGCTATTCAAAGGTCCCCTTTTGACCTACTGAACATATTTCTGGCCAAAGAGTCCTCAATCTTGGGCTTTCTATACATACTCATAGACTCCTTCTGATGCTTCATAAGCCATATTGTCCATATAAGCCATATATTTGTCCATATCTGACCTTTTGAACTTATTTGTGTTCAAAGTGTCCTCAACATTTTTCAAACTATATAAAGTTAAAGAATTCTTTTGATGATAAATCAGCTTTTTAGAGGTTTTGACCTCTTGAACATATTTCTGGCCAAAGAGTCCTCGATCTTGGGCTTTCTATACATACTCATAGACTCCTTCTGATGCATCATAAGCCATATAGATGTCCATATCTGACCTTTTGAACTTATTTGTGGTCAAAGTGTCCTCAATATTTTTCAAACTATATAAAGTTATAGAATTATTTTTATGATAAATCAGCTATTCAGAGGTCCCATTTTGACCTCCTGAACATATTTCTGGCCAAAGAGTCCTCGATCTTGGGCTTTCTATACATACTCATTTTTCTGATGATTCATAAGCCATATATATGTCCATATCTGACCTTTTGAACTTATTTGTGGTCAAAGTGTCCTCAAAATTTTTCAAACTATATAAAGTTATAGAATTCTTTTGATGATAAATCAGTTATTCAGAGGTCCCCTTTTGACCTCCTGAACATATTTCTGGCCAAAGAGTCCCCGATCTTGGGCTTTCTATACATACTCATAGACTCCTTCTGATGCATCATAAGCCATATAGATGTCCATATCTGACCTTTTGAACTTATTTTTGGTCAAAGTGTCCTCAACATTTTTCAAACTATATAAAGTTATAGAATTATTTTTATGATAAATCAGCTATTCAGAGGTCCCATTTTGACCTCCTGAACATATTTCTGGCCAAAGAGTCCTCGATCTTGGGCTTTCTATACATACTCATAGACTCCTTCTGATGCTTCATAAGCCATATATATGTCCATATCTGACCTTTTGAACTTATTTGTGGTCAAAGTGTCCTCAAAATTTTTCAAACTATATAAAGTTATAGAATTCTTTTGATGATAAATCATTTATTCAGAGGTCCCCTTTTTACCTCCTGAACATATTTCTGGCCAAAGAGTCCTCGATCTTGGGCTTTCTATACATACTCATAGACTCCTTCTGATGCTTCATAAGCCATATGTCCATATCTGACCTTTTGAACTTATTTGTGGTCAAAGTGTCCTCAAAATTTTTCAAAATATATAAAGTTATAGAATCCTTTTGATGATAAATCAGCTTTTCAGAGGTCCCATTTTGACCTCCTGAACATATTTCTGGCCAAAGAGTCCTCGATCTTGGGCTTTCTATATATACTCATAGACTCCTTCTGATGCTTCATAAGCCATATATATGTCCATATCTGACCTTTTGAACTTATTTCTGGTCAAAGGGTCCTCAAAATTTTTCAAACTATATAAAGTTATAGAATTCTTCTGATGATAAATCATCTATTCAGAGGTCCCCTTTTGACCTACTGAACATATTTCTGGCCAAAGAGTCCTCGATCTTTGGCTTTCTATACATACTCATAGACTCCTTCTGATGCATCTTAAGCCATATAGATGTCCATATCTCACCTTTTGACCTCATTTGTGGTCAAAGTGTCCTCAAAATTTTTCAAACTATATAAAGTCATAGAATTCATTTGATGATATATCAGCTATTCAGAGGTCCCCTTTTGACCTCCTGAACATATTTCTGGCCAAAGAGTCCTCGATCTTGGGCTTTCTAAACATACTCATAGACTCCTTCTGATGCTTCATAAGCCATATAGATGTGCATATCTGACCTTTTGAACTTATTTGTGGTCAAAGTGTTCTCAAATTTTTTTAAACTATATAAAGTTATAGACTCTTTCTAATGATAAATAAGCTATTCAAAGGTCCCCTTTTGACCTACTGAACATATTTCTGGCCAATGAGCCCTCAATCTTGGGCTTTCTATACATACTCATAGACTCCTTCTGATGCTTCATAAGCCATATTGTCCATATAAGCCATATATTTGTCCATATCTGACCTTTTGAACTTATTTGTGTTCAAAGTGTCCTCCACATTTTTCAAACTATATAAAGTTAAAGAATTCTTTTGATGATAAATCAGCTTTTTAGAGGTTTTGACCTCTTGAACATATTTCTGGCCAAAGAGTCCTCGATCTTGGGCTTTCTATACATACTCATAGACTCCTTCTGATGCATCATAAGCCATATATATGTCCATATCTGACCTTTTGAACTTATTTGTGGTCAAAGTGTCCTCAACATTTTTAAAACTATATAAAGTTATAGAATCCTTTTGATGATAAATCAGCTATTCAGAAGTTTTGACCTCCTGAACATATTTCTGGCCAAAGAGTCCTCGATCTTGGGCTTTCTATACATACTCATAGACTCCTTCTGATGCATCATATGCCATATAGATGTCCATATCTGACCTTTTGAACTTATTTGTGGTCAAAGTTTCCTCAAAATTTTTCAAATTATATAAAGTTATAGAATTGTTTTGATGATAAATCAGCTATTCAGAGGTCCCCTTTTGACCTCCTGAACATATTTCTGGCCAAAGAGTCCTCGATCTTGGGCTTTCTATACATACTCATAGACTCCTTCTGATGCATCATAAGCCATATAGATGTCCATATCTGACCTTTTGAACTTATTTGTGGTCAAAGTGTCCTCAAAATTTTTCAAACTATATAAAGTTCTAGAATTATTTTTTATGATAAATCAGCTATTCAGAGGTCCCATTTTGACCTCCTGAACATATTTCTGGCCAAAGAGTCCTCGATCTTGGGCTTTCTATACATACTCATAGACTCCTTCTGATGCTTCATAAGCCATATATATGTCCATATCTGACCTTTTGAACTTATTTGTGGTCAAAGTGTCCTCAAAATTTTTCTAACTATATAAAGTTATAGAATTCTTTTGAAGATAAATCAGTTATTCAGAATATCAGTTATTCTTTTGACCTCCTGAACATATTTCTGGCCAAAGAGTCCTCGATCTTGGGCTTTCTATACATACTCATAGACTCCTTCTGATGCTTCTTAAGCCATATAGATGTCCATATCTGACCTTTTGAACTTATTTGTGGTCAAAGTGTCCTCAAAATTATTCAATAAAGTTATAGACTCCTTTTGATGTTACTTCAGCTATTCATGGGGCCCCTTTTGACCTCCTGAACATATTTCTGGCCAAAGAGTCCTCGATCTTGAGCTTTCTATACATACTCATAGACTCCTTCTGATGTTTCATAAGCCATATATATGTCCATATCTGACCTTTTGAACTTATTTGTGGTCAAAGTGTCCTCAAAATTTTTCAAAATATATAAAGTTATAGAATTCTGTTGATGATAAATCAGCTATTCAGAGGTCCTCTTTTGACCTCCTGAACATATTTCTGGCCAAAGAGTCCTTGACCTTGGGCTTTCTATACATACTCATAGACTCCTTCTGATGCTTCATAAGCCATATAGATGTCCATATCTGACCTTTTGAACTAATTTGTGGTCAAAGTGTCCTCAAAATTTTTCAAACTATATAAAGTTATAGAATTCTTTTGAAGATAAATCAACTATTCAGAGGTCCCCTTTTGACTTCCTGAACATATTTCTGGCCAAAGAGTCCTCGATCTTGGGCTTTCTATACATACTCATAGACTCCTTCTGATGCTTCATAAGCCATATAGATGTCCATATCTGACCTTTTGAACTTATTTGTGGTCAAAGTGTCCTCAAAATTTTTCAAACTATATAAAGATAGATAAAGATAGCCACACTTTGACCACAAATAAGTTCAAAAGGTCAGATATGGACATCTATATGGCTTATGAAGCATCAGAAGGAGTCTATGAGTATGTATAGAAAGCCCAAGATCGAGGACTCTTTGGCCAGAAATATCTTCAGGAGGTCAAAACCTCTGAATAGCTGATTTATCATCAAAAGGAGTCTATAACTTTATATAGTTTGAAAAAATTTGAGGACACTTTGACCACAAATAAGTTCAAAAGGTCAGATATGGACATCTATATGGCTTTTGAAGCATCAGAAGGAGTCTATGAGTATGTATAGAAAGCCCAAGATCGAGGACTCTTTGGCCAGAAATATGTTCAGGAGGTCAAAAGGGGACCTCTGAATAGCTGATTTATCATCAGAAAGAGTCTATAACTATATAGTTTGAAAAATTTTGAGGACCCTTGAACAGAAATAAGTTCAAATGATCAGATATGGACATCTATATGGCTTTTGAAGCATCAGAGGGAGTCTATGAGTATATATAGAAAGCCCAAGATCGAGGACTCTTTTGCCAGAAATATGTTCAGGAGGTCAAAACCTCTGAATAGCTGATTTATCATCAAAAGGATTCTATAACTTTATAGAGTTTAAACATTTTTGAGGACACTTTGACCACAAATAATTTCAAAAGGTCAGATATGGACATCTATATGGCTTATGATGCATCAGAAGTAGTCTATGAGTATGTATAGAAAGCCAAAGATCGAGGACTCTTTGGCCAGAAATATGTTCAGGAGGTCAAAACCTCAGAATAGCTAATTTATCATCAAAAGGATTCTATAACTTTATATAGTTTGAAAAATTTTGAGGACCCTTTAACCAGAAATAAGTTCAAAAGGTCAGATATGGACATCTATATGGCTTGTGATGCATCAGAAGGAGTCTATGAGTATGTATAGAAAGCCCAAGATCGAGGACTCTTTGGCCAGAAATATGTTCAGGAGGTCAAAAGGGGACCTCTGAATAGCTGATTTATCATAAAAAGCATTCTATAACTTTATATAGTTTGAAAAATTTTGAGGACACTTTGACCACAAATAAGTTCAAAAGGTCAGATATGGACATCTATATGGCTTATGAAGTATCAGAAGGAGCATGTATAGAAAGCCCAAGTTTCGAATATTCCTTGGCCAGAAAAAAATTCAGTATGTCAAATATGGACTTTTGTCAGGAGGATATAGAATCCGAAGATATCAGTCTGAAGATATCAGTATTAATCTTTTAGGACTCTTTGGCCAAAAATATGTTCAGTAGGTCAAAAGGGGACCTCTGAATAGCTGATTTATCATCAGAAAGAATCTATAACTTTATATAGTTTGAAAACTTTTGAGGACCCTTTGACCAGAAATAAGTTCAAAAGGTCAGATATGGACATCTATATGGCTTTTGAAGCATCAGAAGGAGTCTATGAGTATATATAGAAAGCCCAAGAACGAGGACTCTTTGGCCAGAAATATGTTCAGGAGGTCAAAACCTCTGAATAG
Source organism: Squalius cephalus (assembly GCF_949319135.1). NCBI lineage: Eukaryota > Metazoa > Chordata > Actinopteri > Cypriniformes > Leuciscidae > Squalius > Squalius cephalus. Next base: position 15,239,113 of record NC_137128.1, on the reverse strand, counting down.
CTGATTTATCATCAAAAGAATTCTATAACTTTATATATTTTGAAAGATTTTGAGGACCCTTTGACCACAAAGAAGTTCAAAAGGTCAGATATGGACATATATATGGCTTATGATGCATCAGAAGGAGTCTATGAGTATGTATAGAAAGCCCAAGATCGAGGACTCTTTGGCCAGAAATATGTTCAGGAGGTGAAAAGGGGACCTCTGAATAGATGATTTATCATCAGAAAGAGTCTATAACTTTATATAGTTTGAAAAATGTTTAGGACCCTTGAACAGAAATAAGTTCAAATGATCAGATATGGACATCTATATGGGTTTTGAAGCATCAGAGGGAGTCTATGAGTATATATAGAAAGCCCAAGATCGAGGACTCTTTTGCCAGAAATATGTTCAGGAGGTCAAAACCCCTGAATAGCTGATTTATCATCAAAAGGATTCTATAACTTTATATAGTTTAAACATTTTTGAGGACACTTTGACCACAAATAATTTCAAAAGGTCAGATATGGACATATATATGGCTTATGATACATCAGAAGTAGTCTATGAGTATGTATAGAAAGCCAAAGATCGAGGACTCTTTGGCCAGAAATATGCTCAGGAGGTCAAAACCTCAGAATAGCTAATTTATCATCAAAAGGATTCTATAACTTTATATAGTTTGAAAAATTTTGAGGACCCTTTAACCAGAAATAAGTTCAAAAGGTCAGATATGGACATCTATATGGCTTGTGATGCATCAGAAGGAGTCTCTGAGTATGTATAGAAAGCCCAAGATCGAGGACTCTTTGGCCAGAAATATGTTCAGGAGGTCAAAAGGGGACCTCTGAATAGCTGATTTATCATAAAGAGCATTCTATATCTTTATATAGTTTGAAAAATTTTGAGGACACTTTGACCACAAATAAGTTCAAAAGGTCAGATATGGATATCTATATGGCTTATGATGCATCAGAAGGAGTCTATGAGTATGTATAGAAAGCCCAAGAACGAGGAGTCTTTGGCCAGAAACATGTGCAGGAGGTCAAAACCTCTGAATTTGCTGATCATCAAAAGGATTCTATAACTTTATTTAGTTTGAAAAATTTTGAGGACACTTTGACCACAAATAAGTTATAAAGGTCAGATATGGACATCTATATGGCTTATGAAGCATCAGAAGGAGCATGTATAGAAAGCCCAAGTTTCGAATACTCCTTGGCCAGCAAAAAATTCAGTATGTCAAATATGGACTTTTGTCAGGAGGATATAGAATCCGAAGATATCAGTCTGAAGATATCAGTATTAATCTTTTAGGACTCTTTGGCCAAAAATATGTTCAGGAGGTCAAAAGGGGACCTCTGAATAGATGATTTATCATCAGAAAGAGTCTATAACTTTATATAGTTTGAAAAATTTTGAGGACCCTTAACCAGAAATAAGTTCATATGATCAGATATGGACATCTACATGGGTTTTGAAGCATCAGAGGGAGTCTATGAGTATATATTGAAAGCCCAAGATCGAGGACTCTTTGGCCAGAAATATGTTCAGAAGATCAAAAGGGGACCTAAGTATAGCTGATTTATCATCAAAAGGAGTCTATAACTTTATATAGTTTGAAAAATTTTGAGGACACTTTGACCACAAATAAGTTCAAAAGGTCAGATATGGACATCTATATGGCTTATGATGCATCAGAAGGAGTCTATGAGCATGTATAGAAACCCAAGATCGAGGACTCTTTGGCCAGAAATATGTTCAGAAGGTCAAAACATCTGAATAGCTGATTTATCATCAAAAGGATTCTATAACTTTATATAGTTTGAAACATTTTGAGGACACTTTGACCACAAATAAGTTCAAAAGGTCAGATATGGACATCTATATGGCTTATGATGCATCAGAAGGAGTCTATGAGTATGTATAGAAAGCCCAAGATCAAGGACTATTTGGCCAGAAATAAATTCAGGAGGTCAAAACCTCTGAATAGCTGATTTATCATCAAAAGGAGTCTATAACTTTATATAGTTTGAACAATTTTGAGGACACTTTGACCACAAATAAGTTCAAAAGGTCAGATATGGACATATATATGGCTTATGATGCATCAGAAGGAGTCTATGAGTATGTATAGAAAGCCCAAGATCGAGGACTCTTTGGCCAGAAATATGTTCAGGAGGTGAAAAGGGGACCTCTGAATAGATGATTTATCATCAGAAAGAGTCTATAACTTTATATAGTTTGAAAAATGTTTAGGACCCTTGAACAGAAATAAGTTCAAATGATCAGATATGGACATCTATATGGGTTTTGAAGCATCAGAGGGAGTGTATGAGTATATATAGAAAGCCCAAGATCGAGGACTCTTTTGCCAGAAATATGTTCAGGAGGTCAAAACCCCTGAATAGCTGATTTATCATCAAAAGGATTCTATAACTTTATATAGTTTAAACATTTTTGAGGACACTTTGACCACAAATAATTTCAAAAGGTCAGATATGGACATATATATGGCTTATGATACATCAGAAGTAGTCTATGAGTATGTATAGAAAGCCAAAGATCGAGGACTCTTTGGCCAGAAATATGTTCAGGAGGTCAAAACCTCAGAATAGCTAATTTATCATCAAAAGGATTCTATAACTTTATATAGTTTGAAAAATTTTGAGGACCCTTTAACCAGAAATAAGTTCAAAAGGTCAGATATGGACATCTATATGGCTTGTGATGCATCAGAAGGAGTCTCTGAGTATGTATAGAAAGCCCAAGATCGAGGACTCTTTGGCCAGAAATATGTTCAGGAGGTCAAAAGGGGACCTCTGAATAGCTGATTTATCATAAAAAGCATTCTATATCTTTATATAGTTTGAAAAATTTTGAGGACACTTTGACCACAAATAAGTTCAAAAGGTCAGATATGGATATCTATATGGCTTATGATGCATCAGAAGGAGTCTATGAGTATGTATAGAAAGCCCAAGAACGATGAGTCTTTGGCCAGAAACATGTGCAGGAGGTCAAAACCTCTGAATTTGCTGATCATCAAAAGGATTCTATAACTTTATATAGTTTGAAAAATTTTGAGGACACTTTGACCACAAATAAGTTAAAAAGGTCAGATATGGACATCTATATGGCTAATGAAGCATCAGAAGGAGCATGTATAGAAAGCCCAAGTTTCGAATACTCCTTGGCCAGCAAAAAATTCAGTATGTCAAATATGGACTTTTGTCAGGAGGATATAGAATACGAAGATATCAGTCTGAAGATATCAGTATTAATCTTTTAGGACTCTTTGGCCAAAAATATGTTCAGGAGGTCAAAAGGGGACCTCTGAATAGATGATTTATCATCAGAAAGAGTCTATAACTTTATATAGTTTGAAAAATTTTGAGGACCCTTGACCAGAAATAAGTTCATATGATCAGATATGGACATCTACATGGGTTTTGAAGCATCAGAGGGAGTCTATGAGTATATATTGAAAGCCCAAGATCGTGGACTCTTTGGCCAGAATTATGTTCAGAAGATCAAAAGGGGACCTATGTATAGCTGATTTATCATCAAAAGGAGTCTATAACTTTATATAGTTTGAAAAATTTTGAGGACACTTTGACCACAAATAAGTTCAAAAGGTCAGATATGGACATCTATATGGCTTATGAAGCATCAGAAGGAGTCTATGAGTATGTATAGAAAGCCAAAGATCGAGGACTCTTTGGCCAGAAATATGTTCAGGAGGTCCAAACCTCTGAATAGCTGATTTATCATCAAAAGGATTCTATAACTTTATATAGTTTGAATATTTTTGAGGACACTTTGACCACAAATAATTTCAAAAGGTCAGATATGGACATCTATATGGCTTATGATGCATCATAAGGAGTCTATGAGTATGTATAGAAAGCCAAAGATCGAGGACTATTTGGCCAGAAATATGTTCAGGAGGTCAAAACCTCTGAATAGCTGATTTATCATCAAAAGGATTCTATAACTTTATATAGTTTGAAAAATTCTGAGGACACTTTGACCACAAATAATTTCAAAAGGTCAGATATGGACATATATATGGCTTATGATGCATCAGAAGGAGTCTATGAGTATGTATAGAAAGCCCAAGATCGAGGACTCTTTGGCCAGAAATATGTTCAGGAGGTGAAAAGGGGACGTCTGAATAGCTGATTTATCATCAAAAGAATTCTATAACTTTATATAGTTTGAAAAATTTTGAGGACCCTTTGACCACAAATAAGTTCAAAAGGTCAGATATGGACATCTATATGGCTTGTGATGCATCAGAAGGAGTCTAAAAGTATGTATAGAAAGCCCAAGATCAAGGACTCTTTGGCCAGAAATATGTTCAGGAGGTCAAAACCTCTGAATAGCTGATTTATCATCAAAAGGAGTCTATAACTTTATATAGTTTGAAACATTTTGAGGACACTTTGACCACAAATAAGTTCAAAAGGTCAGGTAATGACATATATATGGCTTATGATGCATCAGAAGGAGTCTATGAGTATGTATAGAAAGCCCAAGATCAAGGACTATTTGGCCAGAAATATATTCAGGAGGTCAAAACCTCTGAATAGCTGATTTATCATCAAAAGGAGTCTATAACTTTATATAGTTTGAACAATTTTGAGGACACTTTGACCACAAATAAGTTCAAAAGGTCAGATATGGACATCTATATGGCTTATGATGCATCAGAAGGAGTCTATGAGCATGTATAGAAACCCAAGATCGAGGACTCTTTGGCCAGAAATATGTTCAGAAGGTCAAAACATCTGAATAGCTGATTTATCATCAAAAGGATTCTATAACTTTATATAGTTTGAAACATTTTGAGGACACTTTGACCACAAATAAGTTCAAAAGGTCAGATATGGACATCTATATGGCTTATGATGCATCAGAAGGAGTCTATGAGTATCTATAGAAAGCCCAAGATCAAGGACTATTTGGCCAGAAATAAATTCAGGAGGTCAAAACCTCTGAATAGCTGATTTATCATCAAAAGGAGTCTATAACTTTATATAGTTTGAACAATTTTGAGGACACTTTGACCACAAATAAGTTCAAAAGGTCAGATATGGACATCTATATGGCTTATGAAGCATCAGAATGAGTCTATGAGTATGTATAGAAAGCCCAAGATCGAGGACTCTTTGGCCAGAAATATGTTCAGGAGGTAAAAAGGGGACCTCTGAATAACTGATTTATCATCAAAAGAATTCTATAACTTTATTAGTTTGAAACATTTTGAGGACACTTTGACCACAAATAAGTTCAAAAGGTCAGATATGGACATCTATATGGCTTATGATGCATCAGAAGGAGTCTATGAGTATGTATAGAAAGCCCAAGATCAAGGACTATTTGGCCAGAAATGTATTCAGGAGGTCAAAACCTCTGAATAGCTGATTTATCATCAAAAGGAGTCTATAACTTTATATAGTTTGAACAATTTTGAGGACACTTTGACCACAAATAAGTTCAAAAGGTCAGATATGGACATCTATATGGCTTATGATGTGATGCATCATAAGCCATATAGATGTCCATATCTGACCTTTTGGAGTCTATGAGTATGTATAGGAGTCTATGGACTATAGAGTCTAAGGAGTCTATGAGTATAGAAACCCAAGATCGAGGACTCTTTGGCCAGAAATATGTTCAGAAGGTCAAAACATCTGAATAGCTGATTTATCATCAAAAGGATTCTATAACTTTATATAGTTTGAAACATTTTGAGCACACTTTGACCACAAATAAGTTCAAAAGGTCAGATATGGACATCTATATGGCTTATGAAGCATCAGAATGAGTCTATGAGTATGTATAGAAAGCCCAAGATCGAGGACTCTTTGGCCAGAAATATGTTCAGAAGGTCAAAACCTCTGAATAGATGATTTATCATCAAAAGGATTCTATAACTTTATATAGTTTGAAAAATTTTGAGGAGACATTGACCACAAATAAGTTCAAAAGGTCAGATATGGACATATATATGGCTTATGAAGCATCAGAAGGAGTATTGATAGAAAGCCCAAGTTTCGAATACGCCTTAGCCAGAAAAAAATTCAGTATGTCAAAAATGGACTTTTGTCAGGAGGATGTAACATCCAAAGATATCAGTCTGAATGTATTGTATTAATATTTTAGGACGGTTTGGCCAGAAATATGTTCAGTAGGTCAAAGGGGACCTCTGAATAGCTGATTTATATTCAGAAAGAATCTATAACGTTATAAAGTTTGAAAAATTTTGAGGACCCTTGACCATAAATAAGTTCAAATGATCAGATTAGGACATCTATATTGGTTTTGAAGCATCAGAGGGTGTCTATGAGTATATATAGAAAGCCCAAGATCGAGGACTCTTTGGCCAGAAATATGTTCAGGAGGTCAAAAGGGGACCTTTGAATAGCTGATTTATCATAAAAAGAATTCTATAACTTTATATAGTTTGAACATTTTTGAGGACACTTTGACCACAAATAATTTCAAAAGGAAAATCATTGCTTTACAATGGACACAATTAACTCATCCCGTTGGACAACGATAGAATGCACTGAAGAATAAACATATAGATAATGCACTTTTCGCATTGCATTGCACACTAGAACTAACTCCTTCCCATGTTCATTAAAGAGATAACATTTATGTTGTTGCATTGCATTGCACAAACGATCTAACGTTGTCCACTGAACAATAACATATAGGCTACATGCATGCATTGTATTGCATTGCACACCCGAACTAACTCCTTCACATGTTCATTAAAGAGATAACATATGTTATGCAACATTGCATTGCTTTGCACAAACGATCTAACGATGTGCACTGAAAAATAACATTTATGCACTTTTTGCATTGCATTGCACACCAGAACTAACTCCTTCCCTTGTTCATTAAAGAGATAATATTTTGCATTGCATTGCACAAAACGATCGTTTGTCTCAACGATCAATGTTGTGCATTAAAGAATAACATATAGGCTAAATGCATGCATTGTATTGCATTGCACACCAGAACTAACTCCTTCCCATGTTCATTAAAGAGATATGTTGCATTGCATTGCAGAAACGATCTAACGTTGTGCATTGAAGAATAACATTTATGCACTTTTTGCATTGCATTGCATTGCACATTGAAAATTACTCCTTCCCATGTTCAGTAAAGATATAACATGTTGCATTGCATTGAATTGCATTGCATTGCAGAAACGATCTAACGTTGTGCACTGAAGAATAACATTTAGGGTATGCACTTCTGGCATTGCATTGCATTGCACACCAGATCTTACTCCTTCAAATGTTTATTAAAGAGATAACGTAGGCCATGCACTTTTTGAATTGCATTGCACATTAGAACTAACTCCTTCAAATGTTAATTGAAGAGATAACATTTTGCATTGCATTGCGCAAACGATCTAACGTTGTGCATTGAAGAGTAACATAGACCATGCACTTTTTGCATTGCATTGAATTGCACACCAGAACTTTAGATCGTTTGTGCATAACATATGTTATCTCTTTAATGAACATGGGAAGGAGTTAGTTCGGGTGTGCAATGCAATACAATGCATGCATTTAGCCTATATGTTATTCTTCAATGCACAAAGTTAGATCGTTTGTGCAATCCAATGCAAAATGTTATCTCTTTAATAAGCATTTGAAGGAGTTAGTTCTGGTGTGCAATGCAATGCAATGCAAAAAGTGCATAAATGTTATTCAGTGCACAGGCTTAAATCGTTTGTGCAAAGCAATGCAATGTTGCATAACATATGTTAGATCGTTTGGGCAATGCAATGCAAAATGTTATCTCTTTAATAAACATGGGAAGTAGTTAGTTCTGGAGTGCAATGCAATGCAATGCAAAAAGTGCATGGCCTATATGTTATTCTTCAGTGCACAGCGTTAGATCGTTTGTGCAATCCAATGCAATGCAACTTGTTATCCCTTTAATGAACATGGGAAGGAGTTAGTTCTGGTGTGCAATGCAATACAATGCATGCATTTACCCTATATGTTACTCTTCAGTGCACAACGTTAGATCGTTTGTGCAAAACAATGAAATGTTGCATAACATATGTTATCTCTTTAATGAACATGGGACGGAGTTAGTTCGGGTGTGCAATGCAATACAATGCATGCATTTAGCCTATATGTTATTCTTCATTGCACAACGTTAGATCGTTTGTGCAATGCAATGCAAAATGTTATCTCTTTAATTAACATTTGAAGGAGTTAGTTTTGGTGTGCAATGCAATGCAAAAAGTGCATAAATGTTATTCTTTAGTGCACAGTGTTAGATCGTTTGTGCAAAGCAATGCAATGTTGCATAACATATGTTATCTCTTCAATGAACATGGGAACGAGTTAGTTCGGGTGTACAATGCAACACAATGCATGCATTTAGCCTATATGTCATTCTTCAATGCACAACGTTAGATCGTTTGTGCAATCCAATGCAACATCATTGCACCTTATCTCTTTAAAGAAAATGGGAATGATTTAGTTCTGGTGTGCAATGCAATGGAAGAATTGCATAGCCTATATTATTCTTCAATGCACAACGTTAGATCGTTTGTGCAATGCAAAATGTTATCTCTTTAATAAACATTTGAATTAGTTAGTTCTGGTGTGCAATGCAATGCAATGCAAAAAGTGCATGAATGTTATTATTTAGTGCATAGCGTTAGAGCGTTTGTGCAAAGCAATGCAATGTTGCATAAAATATGTTATCTCTTTACTGAACATGGGAAGAAGTTAGATCTGGAGTGCAATGCAATGCAAAAAGTGCATGGCTATGTTACTATTCAATGCACAACGTCAGATCGTTTGTGCAATGCAATGCAACAACATTGCAACTTATCTCTTTAAAGAAAATGGGAATGAGTTAATTCTTGTGTGCAATGCAGTGCAAGAATTGCATAGCCTATATTATTCTTCAATGCACAACGTTAGATCGTTTGTGCAATGCAATGCAAACTGTTATCTCTTTAATAAACATGGGAATTAGTTAGTTCTGGAGTGCAATGCAATGCAATGCAATGCAAAAAGTGCATAGCCTATATGTTATTCTTCAGTGCACAGCGTTAGATCGTTTGTGCAATGCAATGCAATGCAACATGTTATCCCTTTAATGAACATGGGAAGGAGTTAGTTCTGGTGTGCAATGCAATACAATGCATGCATTTACCCTATATGTTACTCTTCAGTGCACAACGTTAGATTGTTTGTGCAAAACAATGAAATGTTGCATAACATATGTTATCTCTTTAATGAACATGGGACGGAGTTAGTTCGGGTGTGCAATGCAATACAATGCATGCATTTAGACTATATGTTATTCTTCATTGCACAACGTTAGATCGTTTGTGCAATGCAATGCAAAATGTTATCTCTTTAATTAACATTTGAAGGAGTTAGATCTGGAGTGCAATGCAATGCAAAAAGTGCATGGCTATGTTACTATTCAATGCACAACGTCAGATCCTTTGTGCAATGCAATGCAACAACATTGCAACTTATCTCTTTAAAGAAAATGGGAATGAGTTAATTCTTGTGTGCAATGCAATGCAAGAATTGCATAGCCTATATGTTATTCTTCAGTGCACAGCGTTAGATCGTTTGTGCAATGCAATGCAATGCAACATGTTATCCCTTTAATGAACATGGGAAGGAGTTAGTTCTGGTGTGCAATGCAATACAATGCATGCATTTACCCTATATGTTACTCTTCAGTGCACAACGTTAGATCGTTTGTGCAAAACAATGAAATGTTGCATAACATATGTTATCTCTTTAATGAACATGGGACGGAGTTAGTTCGGTTGTGCAATGCAATACAATGCATGCATTTAGCCTATATTTTATTCTTCATTGCACAACGTTAGATCGTTTGTGCAATGCAATGCAAAATGTTATCTCTTTAATTAACATTTGAAGGAGTTAGTTTTGGTGTGCAATGCAATGCAAAAAGTGCATAAATGTTATTCTTTAGTGCACAGTGTTAGATCGTTTGTGCAAAGCAATGCAATGTTGCATAACATATGTTATCTCTTCAATGAACATGGGAACGAGTTAGTTCGGGTGTACAATGCAATACAATGCATGCATTTAGCCTATATTTTATTCTTCATTGCACAACGTTAGATCGTTTGTGCAATGCAATGCAAAATGTTATCTCTTTAATTAACATTTGGAGTTAGTTTTGGTGTGCAATGCAATGCAAAAAGTGCATAAATGTCATTCTTCAATGCACAACGTTAGATCGTTTGTGCAATGCAATGCAAAATGTTATCTCTTTAATAAACATGGGAATTAGTTAGTTCTGGAGTGCAATGCAATGCAATGCAAAAAGTGCATAGCCTATATGTTATTCTTCAGTGCACAGCGTTAGATCGTTTGTGCAATGCAATGCAATGCAACATGTTATCCCTTTAATGAACATGGGAAGGAGTTAGTTTTGGTGTGCAATGCAATGCAATGCAAAAAGTGCATGAATGTTATTCTTTAGTGCACAGCGTTAGAGCGTTTGTGCAAAGCAATGCAATGTTGCATAAAATATGTTATCTCTTTATTGAACATGGGAAGGAGTTAGATCTGGAGTGCAATGCAATGCAAGGCTTTGTTACTATTCAATGCACAACGTTAGATCGTTTGTGCAAAGCAATACAACATCATTGCAACTTATCTCTTTAAAGAAAATGGGAATGAGTTAATTCTTGTGTGCAATGCAATGCACGAATTGCATAGCCTATATTATTCTTCAATGCACAACGTTAGATCGTTTATGCAATGCAATGCAAAATGTTATCTCTTTAATAAACATTTGAAGGAGATAGTTCTGGTGTGCAATGCAATGCAATGCATAAAGTGCATAGCCTGTATGTTATTCTTCAATGCACAACGTAAGATCGTTTGTGCAATGCAATGGCAACAACACTTGTTATCTCTTTAATGAACATGGGAATAAATTAGATCTACTGTGCAATGCAATGCAATCCAAGAAGTGCATAGCCTATATGTTATTGTTCAGTGGACAACGTTAGATCCTTTGTGCAATGCAATGCAACAACATAAATGTTATATCTTTACTGAACATGGGAAGGAGTTAGTTCTGGTGTGCAATGTAATCCGAAAAGTACTTCATCTATATGTTTATTCTTCAGTGCATTCTATCGTTGCCCAACGGAATGAGTTAATTGTGTCCATTGTAAAGAAACAACTAGTGCAATGATTTTCCTTCACTGCACATTAACCTACTTATACATTCAGTCAACTGATGTTAACTTTCTATATATATTCTTCGACTCCTGATGTACGTAAGTACATATTTGACCAAAGTAACATATTTCTGGCCAAACAGTCCTCCATTTCTATACATACTCATTGACTCCCGATGATTCATAAGCCAATATAGATATCCATACAGATATGGCTTATGGCTTACCTTTTGAAATTATTTCTGCTCAAAGTGTCCTCAAAATTTTTCAAATTATGTAAAGTTATAGTCTCCTTCTGATGATAAATCAGCTATACAGAGGTCCTCTTTTGACCTCCTAAACATATTTCTGGCCAAAGAGTCCTCGATCTTGGGCTTTCTATACATACTCATAGACTCCTTCTGATGATAAATCAGCTATACAGAGGTCCTCTTTTGACCTCCTAAACATATTTCTGGCCAAAGAGTCCTCGATCTTGGGCTTTCTATACATACTCATAGACTCCTTCTGATGCTTCACAAGCCATATATATTTCCATATCTGACCTTTTGAACTTATTTGTGGTCAAAGTGTCCTCAAAATTTTTCAAAATATATATAGTTATAGAATTCTTTTGATGATAAATCAGCTATTCAGAGGTCCCCTTTTGACCTCCTGAACATATTTCTGGCCAAAGAGTCCTCGATCTTGGGCTTTCTATACATACTCATAGACTCCTTCTGATGCTTTATAAGCCATATATGTGTCCATATCTGACCTTTTGAACTTATTTCTGGTCAAAGGGTCCTCAAAATTTTTCAAACTATATAAAGTTATAGAATTCTTCTGATGATAAATCATCTATTCAGAGGTCCCCTTTTGACCTCCTGAACATATTTCTGGCCAAAGAGTCCTAAAAGATTAATACACTAAATTCAGACTGATATCTTCGGATGTTATATCCTCCTGACAAAACTCCATATTTGACATACTGAATTTTTTTCTGGCCAAGGAGTATTCAAAACTTGGGCTTTCTATACATACTCATAGACTCCTTCTGATGCTTCATAAGCCATATTGTGCATATAAGCCATATATTTGTCCATATCTGACCTTTTGAACTTATTTGTGTTCAAAGTGTCCTCAAAATTTTTCAGATGCTTCATAAGCCATATATATGTCAATATCTGACCTTTTGAACTTATTTGTGGTCAAAGGGTCCTCAAAAGTTTTAAACTATATAAAGTTATAGAATCCTTTTGATGATAAATCAGCTATTCAGAGGTTTTGACCTCCTGAACATATTTCTGGCAAAAGAGTCCTCGATCTTGGGCTTTCTATACATACTCATAGACTCCTTCTGATGAATCATAAGCCATATAGATGTCCATATCTGACCTTTTGAACTTATTTGTGTTCAAAGTGTCCTCAAAATTTTTCAAACTATATAAAGTTATAGAATCCTTTTGATGATAAATCAGCTTTTTAGAGATTTTGACCTCTTGAACATATTTCTGGCCAAAGAGTCCTCGATCTTTGGCTTTCTATACATTCTCATAGACTCCTTCTGATGCATCTTAAGCCATATAGATGTCCATATCTGACCTTTTGAACTCATTTGTGGTCAAAGTGTCCTCAAAATTTTTCAAACTATATAAAGTCATAGAATTCATTTGATGATATATCAGCTATTCAGAGGTCCCCTTTTGACCTCCTGAACATATTTCTGGCCAAAGAGTCCACGATCTTGGGCTTTCTAAACATACTCATAGACTCCTTCTGATGCTTCATAAGCCATATAGATGTGCATATCTGACCTTTTGAACTTATTTGTGGTCAAAGTGTTCTCAAAATTTTTTAAACTATATAAAGTTATAGACTCTTTCTAATGATAAATCAGCTATTTAAAGGTCCCCTTTTGACCTCCTGAACATATTTCTGGCCAAAGAGTCCTCAATCTTGGGCTTTCTATACATACTCATAGACTCCTTCTGATGCTTCATAAGCCATATTGTGCATATAAGCCATATATTTGTCCATATCTGACCTTTTGAACTTATTTGTGTTCAAAGTGTCCTCAAAATTTTTCAAACTATATAAAGTTAAAGAATTCTTTTGATGATAAATCAGCTTTTTAGAGGTTTTGACCTCTTGAACATATTTCTGGCCAAAGAGTCCTCGATCTTGGGCTTTCTATACATACTCATAGACTCATTTTTCAAACTATATAAAGTAATAGAATTCTTTTTATGATAAACCAGCTATTCAGAGGTCCCCTTTTGACCTCCTGAACATATTTCTGGCCAAGGAGTCCTCGATCTTGGGCTTTCTATACATACTCATAGACTCCTTCTGATGCATCATAAGCCATATAGATGTCCATATCTGACCTTTTGAACTTATTTGTGGTCAAAGTGTCCTCAAAATTTTTCAAACTATATAAAGTTATAGAATTATTTTTAGGATAAATCAGCTATTCAGAGGTCCCATTTTGACCTCCTGAACATATTTCTGGCCAAAGAGTCCTCGATCTTGGGCTTTCTATACATACTCATAGACTCCTTCTGATGCTTCATAAGCCATATATATGTCCATATCTGACCTTTTGAACTTATTTGTGGTCAAAGTGTCCTCAAAATTTTTCAAACTATATAAAGTTATAGACTCCTTTTGATGTTAAATCAGCTATTCATGGGGCCCCTTTTGACCTCCTGAACATATTTCTGGCCAAAGAGTCCTCGATCTTGGGCTTTCTATACATACTCATAGACTCCTTTTGATGCTTCATAAGCCATATATATGTCCATATCTGACCTTTTGAACTTATTTGTGGTCAAAGTGTCCTCAAAATTTTTCAAACTATATAAAGTTACAGAATCCTTTTGATGATAAATCAGCTATTCAGAGGTTTTGACCTCCTGAACATATTTCTGGCCAAAGAGTCCTCGATCTTGGGCTTTATACATACTCATAGACTCCTTCTGATGCTTCATAAGCTATATAGATGTCCATATCTGACCTTTTGAACTTATTTGTGGTCAAAGTGTCCTCAAAACTGTTCAAACTATATAAAGTTACAGAATCCTTTTGATGATAAATCAGCTATTCAGAGGTTTTGACCTCCTGAACATATTTTTGGCCAAAGAGTCCTCGATCTTGGGCTTTCTATACATACTCATAGACTCCTTCTGATGCATCATATGCCATATATATGTCCATATCTGACCTTTTGAACTTATTTGTGGTCAAAGTGTCCTCAAAATTTTTCAAGCTATATAAAGTTATGGTATTCTTTTTATGATACATCAGCTATTCAAAGGTCGCCTTTTGACCTCCTGAACATATTTCTGGCCAAAGAGTCCTCGATCTTGGACTTTCTATACATACTCATAGACTCCTTCTGATGCTTCATAAGCCATATAAATATCCATATCTGACCTTTTGAACTTATTTGTGGTCAAAGTGTCCTCAAAATTTTTCAAACTATATAAAGTTATAGAATCGTTTTGATGATAAATCAGCTATTCAGAAGTTTTGACCTCCTCAACATATTTCTGGCCAAAGAGTCCTCGATCTTGGGCTTTCTATACATACTCATAGACTCCTTCTGATGCATCATATGCCATATAGATGTCCATATCTGACCTTTTGAACTTATTTGTGGTCAAAGTGTCCTCAAAATTTTTCAAACTATATAAAGTTATAGAATCCTTTTGATGATAAATCAGCTATTCAGAAGTTTTGAGCTCCTGAACATATTTCTGGCCAAAGAGTCCCTCGATCTTTGGCTTTCTATACATACTCATAGACTCCTTCTGATGCATCTTAAGCCATATAGATGTCCATATCTGACCTTTTGAACTCATTTGTGGTCAAAGTGTCCTCAAAATTTTTCAAACTATATAAAGTCATAGAATTCATTTGATGATATATCAGCTATTCAGAGGTCCCCTTTTGACCTCCTGAAGATATTTCTGGCCAAAGAGTCTCGATCTTGGGCTTTCTAAACATACTCATAGACTCCTTCTGATGCTTCATAAGCCATATAGATGTGCATATCTGACCTTTTGAACTTATTTGTGGTCAAAGTGTTCTCAAATTTTTTTAAACTATATAAAGTTATAGACTCTTTCTAATGATAAATCAGCTATTCAAAGGTCCCCTTTTGACCTACTGAACATATTTCTGGCCAAAGAGTCCTCAATCTTGGGCTTTCTATACATACTCATAGACTCCTTCTGATGCTTCATAAGCCATATTGTGCATATAAGCCATATATTTGTCCATATCTGACCTTTTGAACTTATTTGTGTTCAAAGTGTCCTCAAAATTTTTCAAACTATATAAAGTTAAAGAATTCTTTTGATGATAAATCAGCTTTTTAGAGGTTTTGACCTCTTGAACATATTTCTGGCCAAAGAGTCCTCGATCTTGGGCTTTCTATACATACTCATAGACTCATTTTTCAAACTATATAAAGTAATAGAATTCTTTTTATGATAAATCAGCTATTCAGAGGTCCCCTTTTGACCTCCTGAACATATTTCTGGCCAAAGAGTCCTCGATCTTGGGCTTTCTATACATACTCATAGACTCCTTCTGATGCATCATAAGCCATATAGATGTCCATATCTGACCTTTTGAACTTATTTGTGGTCAAAGTGTCCTCAAAATTTTTCAAACTATATAAAGTTATAGAATTATTTTTAGGATAAATCAGCTATTCAGAGGTCCCATTTTGACCTCCTGAACATATTTCTGGCCAAAGAGTCCTCGATCTTGGGCTTTCTATACATACTCATTTTTCTGATGATTCATAAGCCATATATATGTCCATATCTGACCTTTTGAACTTATTTGTGGTCAAAGTGTCCTCAAAATTTTTCAAACCATATAAAGTTATAGACTCCTTTTGATGTTAAATCAGCTATTCATGGGGCCCCTTTTGACCTCCTGAACATATTTCTGGCCAAAGAGTCCTCGATCTTGGGCTTTCTATACATACTCATAGACTCCTTTTGATGCTTCATAAGCCATATATATGTCCATATCTGACCTTTTGAACTTATTTGTGGTCAAAGTGTCCTCAAAATTTTTCAAACTATATAAAGTTACAGAATCCTTTTGATGATAAATCAGCTATTCAGAGGTTTTGACCTCCTGAACATATTTCTGGCCAAAGAGTCCTCGATCTTGGGCTTTATACATACTCATAGACTCCTTCTGATGCTTCACAAGCTATATAGATGTCCATATCTGACCTTTTGAACTTATTTGTGGTCAAAGTGTCCTCAAAACTGTTCAAACTATATAAAGTTATAGACTCTTTCTAATGATAAATCAGCTATTCAAAGGTCCCCTTTTGACCTACTGAACATATTTCTGGCCAAAGAGTCCTCAATCTTGGGCTTTCTATACATACTCATAGACTCCTTCTGATGCTTCATAAGCCATATTGTCCATATAAGCCATATATTTGTCCATATCTGACCTTTTGAACTTATTTGTGTTCAAAGTGTCCTCAAAATTTTTCAAACTATATAAAGTTAAAGAATTCTTTTGATGATAAATCAGCTTTTTAGAGGTTTTGACCTCTTGAACATATTTCTGGCCAAAGAGTCCTCGATCTTGGGCTTTCTATACATACTCATAGACTCATTTTTCAAACTATATAAAGTAATAGAATTCTTTTTATGATAAATAAGCTATTCAGAGGTCCCCTTTTGACCTCCTGAACATATTTCTGGCCAAAGAGTCCTCGATCTTGGGCTTTCTATACATACTCATAGACTCCTTCTGATGCTTCATAAGCCAAATAGATGTCCATATCTGACCTTTTGAACTTATTTCTGGTCAAAGTGTCCTCAAAAGTTTTCAAACTATATAAAGTTATAGAATTCTTTTGATGATAAATCAGCTATTCATAGGTCCCCTTTTGACCTCCTGAACATATTTCTGGCCAAAGAGTCCTCGATCTTGGGCTTTCTATACATACTCATAGACTCCTTCTGATGCATCATAAGCCATATAGATGTCCATATCTGACCTTTTGAACTTATTTGTGTTCAAAGTGTCCTCAAAATTTTTCAAAATATATAAAGTTATAGATTCTTTCTGATGATAAATCAGCTATTCATAGGTCGCCTTTTGACCTCCTGAACATATTTCTGGCCAAAGAGTCCTCGATCTTGGGCTTTCTATACATACTCATAGACAAATTCTGATGCATCATAAGCCATATAGATGTCCATATCTGACCTTTTGAACTTATTTGTGGTCAAAGTGTCCTCAAAATTTTTCAAACTATATAAAGTTATAGAATCCTTTTGATGATCAGCAAATTCAGAGGTTTTGACCTCCTGCACATGTTTCTGGCCAAAGAGTCCTCGTTCTTGGGCTTTCTATACATACTCATAGACTCCTTCTGATGCATCATAAGCTATATAGATATCCATATCTGACCTTTTGAACTTATTTGTGGTCAAAGTGTCCTCAAAATTTTTCAAACTATATAAAGTTATAGAATCCTTTTGATGATAAATCAGTTTTTTAGAGGTTTTGACCTCTTGAACATATTTCTGGCCAAAGAGTCCTCGATCTTGGGCTTTCTATACATACTCATAGACTCCTTCTGATGCATCATATGCCATATAGATGTCCATATCTGACCTTTTGAACTTATTTCTGGTCAAAGTGTCCTCAACATTTTTCAAACTATATAAAGTCATAGAATTCTTTTTATGATAAATCAGCTATTCAGAGGTCCCCTTTTGACCTACTGAACATATTTCTGGCCAAAGAGTCCTCGATCTTGGGCTTTACATACTCATAGACTCCTTCTGATGCTTCATAAGCCATATTGTCCATATAAGGCATATATATGTCCATATCTGACCTTTTGAACTTATTTGTGTTCAAAGTGTCCTCAAAATTTTTCAAACTATATAAAGTTATAGAATCCTTTTGATGATAAATCAGTTATTCAGAGGTCCCTTTTTGACCTCCTGAACATATTTCTGGCCAAAGAGTCCTCGATCTTGGGCTTTCTATACATACTCATAGACTCCTTCTGATGCATCATAAGCCATATAGATGTCCACTCCATATCTGACCTTTTGAACTTATTTGTGTTCAAAGGGTCCTCAAAATGTTTTAAACTATATAAAGTTGTAGAATCCTTTTGATGATAAATCAGCTATTCAGAGGTTTTGAACTCCTGAACATATTTCTGGCCAAAGAGTCCTCGATCTTGGGCTTTCTATGCATACTCATAGACTCCTACTGATGCATCATAAGCCATATAGATGTCCATATCTGATCTTTTGAACTTATTTGTGGTCAAAGTGTCCTCAAAATTTTTCAAACTATATAAAGTTATAGAATTCTTTTGATGATAAATCAGCTATTCAGAGGTCCCCTTTTGACCTACTGAACATATTTCTGGCCAAAGAGTCCTCGATCTTGGGCTTTACATACTCATAGACTCCTTCTGATGCTTCATAAGCCATATTGTCCATATAAGGCATATATATGTCCATATCTGACCTTTTGAACTTATTTGTGTTCAAAGTGTCCTCAAAATTTTTCAAACTATATAAAGTTATAGAATCCTTTTGATGATAAATCAGTTATTCAGAGGTCCCCTTTTGACCTCCTGAACATATTTCTGGCCAAAGAGTCCTCGATCTTGGGCTTTCTATACATACTCATAGACTCCTTCTGATGCATCATAAGCCATATAGATGTCCACTCCATATCTGACCTTTTGAACTTATTTGTGTTCAAAGGGTCCTCAAAATGTTTTAAACTATATAAAGTTGTAGAATCCTTTTGATGATAAATCAGCTATTCAGAGGTTTTGAACTCCTGAACATATTTCTGGCCAAAGAGTCCTCGATCTTGGGCTTTCTATGCATACTCATAGACTCCTACTGATGCATCATAAGCCATATAGATGTCCATATCTGACCTTTTGAACTTATTTGTGGTCAAAGTGTCCTAAATTTTTTTCAAACTATATAAAGATAGATGAAGTTAGCCACACTTTGACCACAAATAAGTTGAAAAGGTCAGATATGAACATCTATATGGCTTATGAAGCATCAGAAGGAGTCTATGAGTATGTACAGAAAGCCCAAGATCGAGGATTCTTTGGCCAGAAATATGTTCAGGAGTTCAAAAGGGGCCCCATGAATAGCTGATTTATCATCAAAAGGAGTCTATAACTTTATATAGTTTGAAAAATTTTGAGGACACTTTGACCACAAATAAGTTCAAAAGGTCAGATATGGACATCTATATGGCTTATGAAGCATCAGAAGGAGTCTATGAGTATGTATAGAAAGCCCAAGATCGAGGACTCTTTGGACAGAAATATGTGCAGGAGGTCAAAACCTCTGAATTTGCTGATCATCAAAAGGATTCTATAACTTTATATAGTTTGAAAAATTTTGAGGACACTTTGACCACAAATAAGTTCAAAAGGTCAGATATGGACATCTATATGGCTTATGAAGCATCAGAAGGAGCATGTATAGAAAGCCCAAGTTTCGAATACTCCTTGGCCAGAAAAAAAATCAGTATGTCAAATATGGACTTTTGTCAGGATTATATAACATCCGAACATATCAGTCTGAATGTATTGTAGTAATCTTTTAGGACTGTTTGGCCAGAAATATGTTCAGTAGGTCAAAAGGGGACCTCTAAATAGCTGATTTATCATCAGAAAGAATCTATAACTTTATATAGTTTGAAAACTTTTGAGGACCCTTTGACCAGAAATAAGTTCAAAAGGTCAGATATGGACATCTATATGGCTTTTGAAGCATCAGAAGGAGTCTATGAGTATATATAGAAAGCCCAAGAATGAGGACTCTTTGGCCAGAAATATGTTCAGGAGGTCAAAACCTCTGAATAGCTGATTTATCATCAAAAGAATTCTATAACTTTATATAGTTTGAAAAATTTTGAGGAGACATTGACTACAAATAAGTTCAAAAGGTCAGATATGGACATCTATATGGCTTATGATGCATCAGAAGGAGTCTATGAGTATGTATAGAAAGCCCAAGATCGAGGACTCTTTGGCCAGAAATATGTTCAGGAGGTCAAAACCTCTGAATAGCTGATTTATCATCAAAAGGATTCTATAACTTTACATAGTTTGAAAAATTTTGAGGACACTTTGACCACAAATAAGTTCAAAAGGTCAGATATGGACATATATATGGCTTATGAAGCATCAGAAGGAGTATGTATAGAAAGCCCAAGTTTCGAATACTCCTTAGCCAGAAAAAAATTCAGTATGTCAAATATGGACTTTTGTCAGGAGGATATAACATCCGAACATATCAGTCTGAATGTATTGTAGTAATCTTTTAGGACTGTTTGGCCAGAAATATGTTCAGAAGGTCAAAAGGGGACCTCTGAATAGATGATTTATCATCAGAAAGAGTCTATAACTTTATATAGTTTGAAAAATTTTGAGGACCCTTGACCAGAAATAAGTTCAAATGATCAGATATGGACATCTACATGGGTTTTGAAGCATCAGAGGGAGTCTATGAGTATATATTGAAAGCCCAAGATCGAGGACTCTTTGGCCAGAAATATGTTCAGAAGATCAAAAGGGGACCTATGTATAGCTGATTAATCATCAAAAGGAGTCTATAACTTTATATAGTTTGAAAAATTTTGAGGACACTTTGACCACAAATAAGTTCAAAAGGTCAGATATGGACATCTATATGGCTTATGATGCATCAGAAGGAGTCTATGAGTATGTATAGAAAGCCAAAGATCGAGGACTCTTTGGCCAGAAATATGTTCAGGAGGTCAAAACCTCTGAATAGCTGATTTATCATCAAAAGGATTCTATAACTTTATATAGTTTGAAACATTTTGAGGACACTTTGACCACAAATAAGTTCAAAAGGTCAGATATGGACATCTATATGGCTTATGATGCATCAGAAGGAGGCTATGAGTATGTATAGAAAGCCCAAGATCAAGGACTCTTTGGCCAGAAATATATTCAGGAGGTCAAAACCTCTGAATAGCTGATTTATCATCAAAAGGAGTCTATAACTTTATATAGTTTGAACAATTTTGAGGACACTTTGACCACAAATAAGTTCAAAAGGTCAGATATGGACATCTATATGGCTTATGAAGCATCAGAAGGAGTCTATGAGTATGTATAGAAAGCCCAAGATCGAGGACTCTTTGGCCAGAAATATGTTCAGGAGGTCAAAACCTCTGAATAGCTGATTTATCATCAAAAGGATTCTATAACTTTATATAGTTTGAAAAATTTTGAGGACACTTTGACCACAAATAAGTTCAAAAGGTCAGACATGGATATCTATATGGCTTATGAAGCACCAGAAGGAGTATGTATAGAAAGCCCAAGTTTTGAATACTCCTTAGCCAGAAAAAAATTCAGTATGTCAAATATGGACTTTTGTCAGGAGGATATAACATCCGAACATATCAGTCTGAATGTATTGTATTAATCTTTTAGGACTGTTTGGCCAGAAATATGTTCAGAAGGTCAAAAGGGGACCTCTGAATAGATGATTTATCATCAGAAAGAGTCTATAACTTTATATAGTTTGAAAAATGTTGAGGACCCTTGACCAGAAATAAGTTCAAATGATCAGATATGGACATCTACATGGGTTTTGAAGCATCAGAGGGAGTCTATGAGTATATATTGAAAGCCCAAGATCGAGGACTCTTTGGCCAGAAATATGTTCAGAAGATCAAAAGGGGACCTATGTATAGCTGATTAATCATCAAAAGGAGTCTATAACTTTATATAGTTTGAAAAATTTTGAGTACACTTTGACCACAAATAAGTTCAAAAGGTCAGATATGGACATATATATGGCTTATGAAGCATCAGAAGGAGTCTATGAGTATGTATAGAAAGCCCAAGATCGAGGACTCTTTGGCCAGAAATATGTTCAGGAGATCAAAAGGGGACCTCTGAATAGCTGATTTATCATCAAAAGTATTCTATAACTTTATATAGTTTGAAAAATTTTGAGGACACTTTGACCACAAATAAGTTCAAAAGGTCAGATATGGACATATATATGGCTTATAAGGCATCAGAAGGAGTCTATGAGTATTGTATAGAAAGCCCAAGATCGAGGACTCTTTGGCCAGAAATATGTTCAGGAGGTCAAAACCTTTAAAAAAATGATTTATCATCAAAAGGATTCTATAACTTTATATAGTTTGAAAAATTTTGAGGACACTTTGAACACAAATAAGTTAAAAAGGTCAGATATGGACATATATATGGCTTATATGGACAATATGGCTTATGAAGCATCAGAAGGAGTCTATGAGTATGTATAGAAAGCCCAAGATCGAGGACTCTTTGGCCAGAAATATGTTCAGGAGGTCAAAAGGGGACCTCTGAATAGCTGATTTATCATAAAAAGAATACCATAACTTTATATAGCTTGAAAAATTTTGAGGACACTTTGACCACAAATAAGTTCAAAAGGTCAGATATGGACATATATATGGCATATGATGCATCAGAAGGAGTCTATGAGTATGTATAGAAAGCCCAAGATCGAGGACTCTTTGGCCAGAAATATGTTCAGGAGGTCAAAACCTCTGAATAGCTGATTTATCATCAAAAGGATTCTGTAACTTTATATAGTTTGAAAAATTTTGAGGACACTTTGACCACAAATAAGTTCAAAAGGTCAGATATGGACATCTACAGTATATGGCTTATGATGCATCAGAAGGAGTCTATGAGTATGTATTGAAAGCCCAAGATCGAGGACTCTTTGGCCAGAAATATGTTCAGGTGGTCAAAAGGGGACTTCTGAATAGCTGATTTATCATCAAAAGTATTCTATAACTTTATATAGTTTGAAAAATTTTGAGGACACTTTGACCACAAATAAGTTCAAAAGGTCCGATATGGACATATATATGGCTTATGATGCATCAGAAGGAGTCTATGAGTATGTATAGAAAGCCCAAGATCGAGGACTCTTTGGCCAGAAATATGTTCAGGAGATCAAAAGGGGCCCCATGAATAGCTGATTTAACATCAAAAGGAGTCTATAACTTTATATAGATTGAATAATTTTGAGGACACTTTGACCACAAATAAGTTCAAAAGGTCAGATATGGACATCTATATGGCTTATGAAGCATCAGAAGGAGTCTATGAGTATGTATAGAAAGCCCAAGATCGAGGACTCTTTGGCCAGAAATATGTTCAGGAGGTCAAAAGGGGACCTCTGAATAACTGATTTATCATCAAAAGAATTCTATAACTTTATATAGTTTGAAAAATTTTGAGGACACTTTGACCACAAATAAGTTCAAAAGGTCAGATATGGACATATATATGGCTTATGAAGCATCAGAAGGAGTCTATGAGTATGTATAGAAAGCCCAAGATCGAGGACTCTTTGGCCAGAAATATGTTCAGGAGGTCAAAATGGGACCTCTGAATAGCTGATTTATCATAAAAATAATTCTATAACTTTATATAGTTTGAAAAATGTTGAGGACACTTTGACCACAAATAAGTTCAAAAGGTCAGATATGGACATCTATATGGCTTATGATGCATCAGAAGGAGTCTATGAGTATGTATAGAAAGCCCAAGATCGAGGACTCTTTGGCCAGAAATATGTTCAGGAGGTCAAAAGGGGACCTCTGAATAGCTGATTTATCATAAAAAGAATTCTATTACTTTATATAGTTTGAAAAATGAGTCTATGAGTATGTATAGAAAGCCCAAGATCGAGGACTCTTTGGCCAGAAATATGTTCAAGAGGTCAAAACCTCTAAAAAGCTGATTTATCATCAAAAGAATTCTTTAACATTATATAGTTTGAAAAATGTTGAGGACACTTTGAACACAAATAAGTTCAAAAGGTCAGATATGGACAAATATATGGCTTATATGGACAATATGGCTTATGAAGCATCAGAAGGAGTCTATGAGTATGTATAGAAAGCCCAAGATTGAGGACTCTTTGGCCAGAAATGTGTTCAGTAGGTCAAAAGGGGACCTTTGACTAGCTGATTTATCATTAGAAAGAGTCTATAACTTTATATAGTTTAAAAAAATTTGAGTACACTTTGACCACAAATAAGTTCAAAAGGTCAGATATGCACATCTATATGGCTTATGAAGCATCAGAAGGAGTCTATGAGTATGTTTAGAAAGCCCAAGATCGAGGACTCTTTGGCCAGAAATATGTTCAGGAGGTCAAAAGGGGACCTCTGAATAGCTGATATATCATCAAATGAATTCTATGACTTTATATAGTTTGAAAAATTTTGAGGACACTTTGACCACAAATGAGTTCAAAAGGTCAGATATGGACATCTATATGGCTTAAGATAGATCAGAAGGAGTCTATGAGTATGTATAGAAAGCCAAAGATCGAGGACTCTTTGGCCAGAAATATGTTCAAGAGGTCAAAACTTCTGAATAGCTGATTTATCATCAAAAGGATTCTATAACTTTCTATAGTTTGAACAATTTTGAGGACACTTTGACCACAAATAAGTTCAAAAGGTCAGATATGGATATTTATATGGCTTATGAAGCATAAGAAGGAGTCTATGAGTATGTATAGAAAGCCCAAGATCGAGGACTCTTTGGCCAGAAATATGTTCAGGAGGTCAAAACTTCTGAATAGCTGATTTATCATCAAAAGGATTCTATAACTATATATAGTTTGAACAATTTTGAGGACACTTTGACCACAAATAAGTTCAAAAGGTCAGATATGGATATTTATATGGCTTATGAAGAATAAGAAGGAGTCTATGAGTATGTATAGAAAGCCCAAGATTGAGGACTCTTTGGCCAGAAATATGTTCAGTAGGTCAAAAGGGGACCTTTGAATAGCTGATTTATCATTAGAAAGAGTCTATAACTTTATATAGTTTAAAAAATTTTGAGAACACTTTGACCACAAATAAGTTCAAAAGGTCAGATATGGACATCTATATGGCTTATGAAGCATCAGAAGGAGTCTATGAGTATGTATAGAAAGCCCAAGATCGAGGACTCTTTGGCCAGAAATATGTTCAGGAGGTCAAAATGGGACCTCTGAATAGCTGATTTATCATCAAAAGGATTCTATAACTTTATATATTTTGAAAAATTTTGAGGACACTTTGACCACAAATAAGTTCAGAAGGTCAGATATGGACATCTATATGGCTTATGAAGCATCAGAAGGAGTCTATGAGTATGTATAGAAAGCCCAAGATCGAGGACTCTTTGGCCAGAAATATGTTCAGGAGGTAAAAAGGGGACCTCTGAATAACTGATTTATCATCAAAAGAATTCTATAACTTTATATAGTTTGAAAAATGTTGAGGACACTTTGACCACAAATAAGTTCAAAAGGTCAGATATGGACATCTATATGGCTTATGATGCATCAGAAGGAGTCTATGAGTATGTATAGAAAGCCCAAGATCGAGGACTCTTTGGCCAGAAATAT
Organism: Squalius cephalus; assembly: GCF_949319135.1. Classification (NCBI taxonomy): domain Eukaryota; kingdom Metazoa; phylum Chordata; class Actinopteri; order Cypriniformes; family Leuciscidae; genus Squalius; species Squalius cephalus. Next base: position 15,213,403 of record NC_137128.1, on the reverse strand, counting down.
GTTCAAGAGGTCAAAACCTCTAAAAAGCTGATTTTTCATCAAAAGAATTCTTTAACTTTATAGTTTGAAAAATGTTGAGGAAACTTTGAACACAAATAAGTTCAAAAGGTCAGATATGGACAAATATATGGCTTATATGGACAATATGGCTTATGAAGCATCAGAAGGAGTCTATGAGTATGTATAGAAAGCCCAAGATTGAGGACTCTTTGGCCAGAAATATGTTCAGGAGGTCAAAAGGGGACCTCTGAATAGCTGATATATCATCAAATGAATTCTATGACTTTATATAGTTTGAAAAATTTTGAGGACACTTTGACCACAAATGAGTTCAAAAGGTCAGATAATGACATATGGCTTATGATGTATCAGAAGGAGTCTATGAGTATGTATAGAAAGCCCAAGATCGAGGACTCTTTGGCCAGAAATATGTTCAGGAGGTCAAAACCTCTGAATAGCTGATTTATCATCAAAAGGATTCTGTAACTTTATATAGTTTGAACAATTTTGAGGACACTTTGACCACAAATAAGTTCAAAAGGTCAGATATGGACATCTATATAGCTTATGAAGCATCAGAAGGAGTCTATGAGTATGTATAGAAAGCCCAAGATCGAGGACTCTTTGGCCAGAAATATGTTCAAGAGGTCAAAACCTCTAAAAAGCTGATTTATCATCAAAAGAATTCTTTAACTTTATATAGTTTGAAAAATTTTGAGGACACTTTGAACACAAATAAGTTCAAAAGGTCAGATATGGACAAATATATGGCTTATATGGACAATATGGCTTATGAAGCATCAGAAGGAGTCTATGAGTATGTATAGAAAGCCCAAGATTGAGGACTCTTTGGCCAGAAATATGTTCAGTAGGTCAAAAGGGGACCTTTGAATAGCTGATTTATCATTAGAAAGAGTCTATAACTTTATATAGTTTGAACAGTTTTGAGGACACTTTGACCACAAATAAGTTCAAAAGGTCAGATATGGACATATATATGGCTTATGAAGCATCAAAAGGAGTCTATGAGTATGTATAGAAAGCCCAAGATCGAGGACTCTTTGGCCAGAAATATGTTCAGGAGGTCAAAAGGGGCCCCATGAATAGCTGATTTAACATCAAAAGGAGTCTATAACTTTATATGGTTTGAAAAATTTTGAGGACACTTTGACCACAAATAAGTTCAAAAGGTCAGATATGGACATATATATGGCTTATGAATCATCAGAAAAATGAGTATGTATAGAAAGCCCAAGATCGAGGACTCTTTGGCCAGAAATATGTTCAGGAGGTCAAAATGGGACCTCTGAATAGCTGATTTATCATAAAAATAATTCTATAACTTTATATACTTTGAAAAATGTTGAGGACACTTTGACCACAAATAAGTTCAAAAGGTCAGATATGGACATCTATATGGCTTATGATGCATCAGAAGGAGTCTATGAGTATGTATAGAAAGCCCAAGATCGAGGACTCTTTGGCCAGAAATATGTTGAGGAGGTCAAAACTTCTGAATAGCTGATTTATCATCAAAACGATTCTATAACTTTATATAGTTTGAAAAATTTTGAGGACACTTTGACCACAAATAAGTTCAAAAGGTCAGATATGGATAATTATATGGCTTATGAAGCATCAGAAGGAGTCTATGAGTATGTATAGAAAGTCCAAGATCGAGGACTCTTTGGCCAGAAATATGTTCAGGAGGTCAAAAGGCGACCTTTGAATAGCTGATGTATCATAAAAAGAATACCATAACTTTATATAGCTTGAAAAATTTTGAGGACACTTTGACCACAAATAAGTTCAAAAGGTCAGATATGGACATATATATGGCATATGATGCATCAGAAGGAGTCTATGAGTATGTATAGAAAGCCCAAGATCGAGGACTCTTTGGCCAAAAATATGTTCAGGAGGTCAAAACCTCTGAATAGCTGATTTATCATCAAAAGGATTCTGTAACTTTATATAGTTTGAACAGTTTTGAGGACACTTTGACCACAAATAAGTTCAAAAGGTCAGATATGGACATCTATATGGCTTATGATGCATCAGAAGGAGTCTATGAGTATGTATAGAAAGCCCAAGATCGAGGACTCTTTGGCCAGAAATATGTTGAGGAGGTCAAAACTTATGAATAGCTGATTTATCATCAAAACGATTCTATAACTTTATATAGTTTGAAAAATTTTGAGGACACTTTGACCACAAATAAGTTCAAAAGGTCAGATATGGATAATTATATGGCTTATGAAGCATCAGAAGGAGTCTATGAGTATGTATAGAAAGTCCAAGATCGAGGACTCTTTGGCCAGAAATATGTTCAGGAGGTCAAAACCTCTGAATAGCTGATTTATCATCAAAAGGATTCTGTAACTTTATATAGTTTGAAAAATTTTGAGGACACTTTGACCACAAATAAGTTCAAAAGGTCAGATATGGACATATATATGGCTTATGAAGCATCAAAAGGAGTCTATGAGTATGTATAGAAAGCCCAAGATCGAGGACTCTTTGGCCAGAAATATGTTCAGGAGGTCAAAAGGGGCCCCATGAATAGCTGATTTAACATCAAAAGGAGTCTATAACTTTATATAGTTTGAAAAATTTTGAGGACACTTTGACCACAAATAAGTTCAAAAGGTCAGATATGGACATATATATGGCTTATGAAGCATCAGAAAGAGTCTATGAGTATGTATAGAAAGCCCAAGATCGAGGACTCTTTGGCCAGAAATATGTTCATAAGGTCAAAATGGGACCTCTGAATAGCTGATTTATCCTAAAAATAATTCTATAACTTTATATAGTTTGAAAAATTTTGAGGACACTTTGACCACAAATAAGTTCAAAAGGTCAGATATGGACATCTATATGGCTTATGATGCATCAGAAGGAGTCTATGAGTATGTATAGAAAGCCCAAGATCGAGGACTCCTTGGCCAGAAATATGTTCAGGAGGTCAAAAGGGGACCTCTGAATAGCTGGTTTATCATAAAAAGAATTCTATTACTTTATATAGTTTGAAAAATGAGTCTATGAGTATGTATAGAAAGCCCAAGATCGAGGACTCTTTGGCCAGAAATATGTTCAAGAGGTCAAAACCTCTAAAAAGCTGATTTATCATCAAAAGAATTCTTTAACTTTATATAGTTTGAAAAATTTTGAGGACACTTTGAACACAAATAAGTTCAAAAGGTCAGATATGGACAAATATATGGCTTATATGCACAATATGGCTTATGAAGCATCAGAAGGAGTCTATGAGTATGTATAGAAAGCCCAAGATTGAGGACTCTTTGGCCAGAAATATGTTCAGGAGGTCAAAAGGGGACCTTTGAATAGCTGATTTATCATTAGAAAGAGTCTATAACTTTATATAGTTTAAAAAATTTTGAGAACACTTTGACCACAAATAAGTTCAAAAGGTCAGATATGCACATCTATATGGCTTATGAAGCATCAGAAGTAGTCTATGAGTATGTTTAGAAAGCCCAAGATCGTGGACTCTTTGGCCAGAAATATGTTCAGGAGGTCAAAAGGGGACCTCTGAATAGCTGATATATCATCAAATGAATTCTATGACTTTTTATAGTTTGAAAAATTTTGAGGACACTTTGACCACAAATGAGTTCAAAAGGTCAGATATGGACATCTATATGGCTTAAGATGCATCAGAAGGAGTCTATGAGAATGTATAGAAAGCCAAAGATCGAGGACTCTTTGGCCAGAAATATGTTCGAGGTCAAAATCTCTAAAAAGCTGATTCATCATCAAAAGGATTCTATAACTTTATATAGTTTGAACAATTTTGAGGACACTTTGACCACAAATAAGTTCAAAAGGTCAGATATGGACATCTATATAGCTTATGAAGCATCAGAAGGAGTCTATGAGTATGTATAGAAAGCCCAAGATCGAGGACTCTTTGGCCAGAAATATGTTCAAGAGGTCAAAACCTCTAAAAAGCTGATTTATCATCAAAAGGATTCTATAACTTTATATAGTTTGAAAAATTTTGAGGACACTTTGAACACAAATAAGTTCAAAAGGTCAGATATGGACATCTATATGGCTTATGATTCATCAGAAGGAGTCTATGAGTATGTATAGAAAGCCCAAGATCGAGGACTCTTTTGCCAGAAATATGTTTAGGAGGTCAAAACCTCTGAATAGCTGATTTATCATCAAAAGGATTCTATAACTTTATATAGTTTAAAACTTTTGAGGACCCTTTGACCACAAATAAGTTCAAAAGGTCAGATATTGACATAAGCCATATTTATGAAGCATCAGAAGGAGTATGTATAGAAAGCCCAAGTTTTGAATACTCCTTGGCCAGAAAAAAATTCAGTATGTCAAATATGGAGTTTTGTCAGGAGGATATAACATCCGAAGATATCAGTCTGAATTTATTGTATTAATCTTTTAGGACTCTTTGGCCAGAAATATGTTCAGGAGGTCAAAAGGGGACCTCTGAATAGATGATTTATCATCAGAAGAATTCTATAACTTTATATAGTTTGAAAAATTTTGAGGACCCTTTGACCAGAAATAAGTTCAAAAGGTCAGATATGGACACATATATGGCTTATAAAGCATCAGAAGGAGTCTATGAGTATGTATAGAAAGCCCAAGATCGAGGACTCTTTGGCCAGAAATATGTTCAGGAGGTCAAAAGGGGACCTCTGAATAGCTGATTTATCATCAAAAGAATTCTATAACTATATATATTTTGAAAAATTTTGAGGACACTTTGACCACAAATAAGTTCAAAAGGTCAGATATGGAAATATATATGGCTTGTGAAGCATCAGAAGGAGTCTATGAGTATGTATAGAAAGCCCAAGATCGAGGACTCTTTGGCCAGAAATATGTTTAGGAGGTCAAAAGAGGACCTCTGTATAGCTGATTTATCATCAGAAGGAGTCTATGAGTATGTATAGAAAGCCCAAGATCGAGGACTCTTTGGCCAGAAATATGTTTAGGAGGTCAAAAGAGGACCTCTGTATAGCTGATTTATCATCAGAAGGAGACTATAACTTTACATAATTTGAAAAATTTTGAGGACACTTTGAGCAGAAATAATTTCAAAAGGTAAGCCATAAGCCATATCTGTATGGATATCTATATTGGCTTATGAATCATCGGGAGTCAATGAGTATGTATAGAAATGGAGGACTGTTTGGCCAGAAATATGTTACTTTGGTCAAATATGTACTTACGTACATCAGGAGTCGAAGAATATATATAGAAAGTTAACATCAGTTGACTGAATGTATAAGTAGGTTAATGTGCAGTGAAGGAAAATCATTGCACTAGTTGTTTCTTTACAATGGACACAATTAACTCATTCCGTTGGGCAACGATAGAATGCACTGAAGAATAAACATATAGATGAAGTACTTTTCGGATTACATTGCACACCAGAACTAAATCCTTCCCATGTTCAGTAAAGATATAACATTTATGTTGTTGCATTGCATTGCACAAAGGATCTAACGTTGTCCACTGAACAATAACATATAGGCTATGCACTTCTTGGATTGCATTGCATTGCACAGTAGATCTAATTTATTCCCATGTTCATTAAAGAGATAACAAGTGTTGTTGCCATTGCATTGCACAAACGATCTTACGTTGTGCATTGAAGAATAACATACAGGCTATGCACTTTATGCATTGCATTGCACTGCACACCAGAACTATCTCCTTCAAATGTTTATTAAAGAGATAACATTTTGCATTGCATTGCATAAACGATCTAACGTTGTGCATTGAAGAATAATATAGGCTATGCAATTCTTGCATTGCATTGCACACAAGAATTAACTCATTCCCATTTTCTTTAAAGAGATAAGTTGCAATGATGTTGTATTGCTTTGCACAAACGATCTAACGTTGTGCATTGAATAGTAACAAAGCCTTGCATTGCATTGCACTCCAGATCTAACTCCTTCCCATGTTCAATAAAGAGATAACATATTTTATGCAACATTGCATTGCTTTGCACAAACGCTCTAACGCTGTGCACTAAAGAATAACATTCATGCACTTTTTGCATTGCATTGCATTGCACACCAGAACTAACTCCTTCCCATGTTCATTAAAGGGATAACATGTTGCATTGCATTGCATTGCACAAACGATCTAACGCTGTGCACTGAAGAATAACATATAGGCTATGCACTTTTTGCATTGCATTGCATTGCACTCCAGAACTAACTAATTCCCATGTTTATTAAAGAGATAACATTTTGCATTGCATTGCACAAACGATCTAACGTTGTGCATTGAAGAATGACATATAGGCTAAATGCATGCATTGTGTTGCATTGTACACCCGAACTAACTCGTTCCCATGTTCATTGAAGAGATAACATATGTTATGCAACATTGCATTGCTTTGCACAAACGATCTAACACTGTGCACTAAAGAATAACATTTATGCACTTTTTGCATTGCATTGCACACCAAAACTAACTCCTTCAAATGTTAATTAAAGAGATAACATTTTGCATTGCATTGCACAAACGATCTAACGTTGTGCAATGAAGAATAAAATATAGGCTAAATGCATGCATTGTATTGCATTGCACAACCGAACTAACTCCGTCCCATGTTCATTAAAGAGATAACATATGTTATGCAACATTTCATTGTTTTGCACAAACGATCTAACGTTGTGCACTGAAGAGTAACATATAGGGTAAATGCATGCATTGTATTGCATTGCACACCAGAACTAACTCCTTCCCATGTTCATTAAAGGGATAACATGTTGCATTGCATTGCATTGCACAAACGATCTAACGCTGTGCACTGAAGAATAACATATAGGCTATGCAATTCTTGCATTGCATTGCACACAAGAATTAACTCATTCCCATTTTCTTTAAAGAGATAAGTTGCAATGTTGTTGCATTGCATTGCACAAAGGATCTGACGTTGTGCATTGAATAGTAACATAGCCATGCACTTTTTGCATTGCATTGCACTCCAGATATAACTCCTTCAAATGTTAATTAAAGAGATAACATTTTGCATTGCATTGCACAAACGATCTAACGTTGTGCAATGAAGAATAACATATAGTCTAAATGCATGCATTGTATTGCATTGCACACCCGAACTAACTCCGTCCCATGTTCATTAAAGAGATAACATATGTTATGCAACATTTCATTGTTTTGCACAAACAATCTAACGTTGTGCACTGAAGAGTAACATATAGGGTAAATGCATGCATTGTATTGCATTGCACACCAGAACTAACTCCTTCCCATGTTCATTAAAGGGATAACATGTTGCATTGCATTGCATTGCACAAACGATCTAACGCTGTGCACTGAAGAATAACATATAGGCTATGCACTTTTTGCATTGCATTGCATTGCATTGCACTCCAGAACTAACTAATTCCCATGTTTATTAAAGAGATAACAGTTTGCATTGCATTGCACAAACGATCTAACGTTGTGCATTGAAGAATAATATAGGCTATGCAATTCTTGCACTGCATTGCACACAAGAATTAACTCATTCCCATTTTCTTTAAAGAGATAAGTTGCAATGTTGTTGCATTGCATTGCACAAACGATCTGACGTTGTGCATTGAATAGTAACATAGCCATGCACTTTTTGCATTGCATTGCACTCCAGATCTAACTTCTTCCCATGTTCAGTAAAGAGATAACATATTTTATGCAACATTGCATTGCTTTGCACAAACGCTCTAACGCTATGCACTAAAGAATAACATTCATGCACTTTTTGCATTGCATTGCATTGCACACCAGAACTAACTCCTTCAAATGTTTATTAAAGAGATAACATTTTGCATTGCACAAACGATCTAACGTTGTGCATTGAAGAATAATGTAGGCTATGCAATTCTTCCATTGCATTGCACACCAGAACTAAATCATTCCCATTTTCTTTAAAGAGATAAGGTGCAATGATGTTGTATTGCTTTGCACAAACTATCTAACGTTGTGCCTTGAAGAGTAACATAGGCCATGCATTTTTTGTATTGCATTGCATTGCATTGCACACAAGAACTAACTCCTTCATTGTTTATTAAAGAGATAACCTGTTGCATTGGATTGCACAAACGATCTAACGTTGTGCATTGAAGAATGACATATAGGCTAAATGCATGCATTGTGTTGCATTGTACACCCGAACTAACTCGTTCCCATGTTCATTGAAGAGATAACATATGTTATGCAACATTGCATTGCTTTGCACAAACGATCTAACACTGTGCACTAAAGAATAACATTTATGCACTTTTTGCATTGCATTGCACACCAAAACTAACTCCTTCAAATGTTAATTAAAGAGATAACATTTTGCATTGCATTGCACAAACGATCTAACGTTGTGCAATGAAGAATAACATATAGGCTAAATGCATGCATTGTATTGCATTGCACACCCGAACTAACTCCGTCCCATGTTCATTAAAGAGATAACATATGTTATGCAACATTTCATTGTTTTGCACAAACGATCTAACGTTGTGCACTGAAGAGTAACATATAGGGTAAATGCATGCATTGTATTGCATTGCACACCAGAACTAACTCCTTCCCATGTTCATTAAAGGGATAACAAGTTGCATTGCATTGGATTGCACAAACGATCTAACGCTGTGCACTGAAGAATAACATATAGGCTATGCACTTTTTGCATTGCATTGCATTGCACTCCAGAACTAACTACTTCCCATGTTTATTAAAGAGATAACATTTTGCATTGCATTGCACAAACGATCTAACATATGTTATGCAACATTGCATTGCTTTGCACAAACGATTTAAGCCTGTGCACTGAATAACATTTATGCACTTTTTGCATTGCATTGCACACCAGAACTAACTCCTTCAAATGCTTATTAAAGAGATAACATTTTGCATTGGATTGCACAAACGATCTAACTTTGTGCATTGAAGAATAACATATAGGCTAAATGAATGCATTGTATTGCATTGCACACCCGAACTAACTCCTTCCCATGTTCATTAAAGAGATAACATATGTTATGCACAAACGATCTAAAGTTCTGGTGTGCAATTCAATGCAATGCAAAAAGTGCATGGTCTATGTTACTCTTCAATGCACAACGTTAGATCGTTTGCGCAATGCAATGCAAAATGTTATCTCTTCAATTAACATTTGAAGGAGTTAGTTCTAATGTGCAATGCAATTCAAAAAGTGCATGGCCTACGTTATCTCTTTAATAAACATTTGAAGGAGTAAGATCTGGTGTGCAATGCAATGCAATGCCAGAAGTGCATACCCTAAATGTTATTCTTCAGTGCACAACGTTAGATCGTTTCTGCAATGCAATGCAATTCAATGCAATGCAACATGTTATATCTTTACTGAACATGGGAAGGAGTAATTTTCAATGTGCAATGCAATGCAATGCAAAAAGTGCATAAATGTTATTCTTCAATGCACAACGTTAGATCGTTTCTGCAATGCAATGCAACATGTTATCTCTTTAATGAACATGGGAAGGAGTTAGTTCTGGTGTGCAATGCAATACAATGCATGCATTTAGCCTATATGTTATTCTTTAATGCACAACATTGATCGTTGAGACAAACGATCGTTTTGTGCAATGCAATGCAAAATATTATCTCTTTAATGAACAAGGGAAGGAGTTAGTTCTGGTGTGCAATGGAATGCAAAAAGTGCATAAATGTTATTTTTCAGTGCACATCGTTAGATCGTTTGTGCAAAGCAATGCAATGTTGCATAACATATGTTATCTCTTTAATGAACATGTGAAGGAGTTAGTTCGGGTGTGCAATGCAATACAATGCATGCATGTAGCCTATATGTTATTCTTCAATGCACAACGTTAGATCGTTTGTGCAATGCAATGCAACATATCTCTTTACTGAACATGGGAAGGAGTTTGATCTGGTGTGCAATGCAATGCAAAAAGTGCATGGCCTATGTTACTCTTCATTGCACAACGTTAGATCGTTTGTGCAATGCAATGCAACAACAGATGTTATCTCTGAACATGGGAAGGAGTTAGTTCTGGTGTGCAATGCAGGGATAGAAGTGCATATTTTTTTCTTCAATGATACACAACGATAGATCGTTTGTGCAATGCAACAACATATGTTATGTCTTTAATGAACATGGGAATGAATTAGTTGTAGTGTGCAATGCAATGCAATCCAAGAAGTGCATAGCCTATATGTTATTGTTCAGTGGACAACGTTAGATCGTTTGTGCAATGCAATGCAACAACATAAATGTTATCTCTTTAATGAACATGGGAAGGAGTTAGTTCTAGTGTGCAATGCAATGCGAAAAGTGCATTATCTATATGTTTATTCTTCAGTGCATTCTATCGTTGTCCAACGGGATGAGTTAATTGTGTCCATTGTAAAGCAATGATTTTCCTTTTGAAATTATTTGTGGTCAAAGTGTCCTCAAAAATGTACAAACTATATAAAGTTATAGAATTCTTTTTATGATAAATCAGCTATTCAAAGGTCCCCTTTTGACCTCCTGAACATATTTCTGGCCAAAGAGTCCTCGATCTTGGGCTTTCTATATATACTCATAGACACCCTCTGATGCTTCAAAACCCATATAGATGTCCTAATCTGATCATTTGAACTTATTTATGGTCAAGGGTCCTCAAAATTTTTCAAACTTTATAACGTTATAGATTCTTTCTGAATATAAATCAGCTATTCAGAGGTCCCCTTTGACCTACTGAACATATTTCTGGCCAAACAGTCCTAAAATATTAATACAATACATTCAGACTGATATCTTTGGATGTTACATCCTCCTGACAAAAGTCCATTTTTGACATACTGAATTTTTTTCTGGCTAAGGCGTATTCGAAACTTGGGCTTTCTATCAATACTCCTTCTGATGCTTCATAAGCCATATATATGTCCATATCTGACCTTTTGAACTTATTTGTGGTCAATGTCTCCTCAAAATTTTTCAAACTATATAAAGTTATAGAATCCTTTTGATGATAAATCATCTATTCAGAGGTTTTGACCTTCTGAACATATTTCTGGCCAAAGAGTCCTCGATCTTGGGCTTTCTATACATACTCATAGACTCATTCTGATGCTTCATAAGCCATATAGATGTCCATATCTGACCTTTTGAACTTATTTGTGGTCAAAGTGTCCTCAAAATTGTTCAAACTATATAAAGTTATAGACTCCTTTTGATGATAAATCAGCTATTCAGAGGTTTTGACCTCCTGAATTTATTTCTGGCCAAGTAGTCCTTGATCTTGGGCTTTCTATACATACTCATAGACTCCTTCTGATGCATCATAAGCCATATAGATGTCCATATCTGACCTTTTGAACTTATTTGTGGTCAAAGTGTGCTCAAAATGTTTCAAACTATATAAAGTTATAGAATCCTTTTGATGATAAATCAGCTATTCAGATGTTTTGACCTTCTGAACATATTTCTGGCCAAAGAGTCCTCGATCTTGGGTTTCTATACATACTCATAGACTCCTTAGACTCTATAGTCCATAGACTCCTATACATACTCATAGACTCCAAAAGGTCAGATATGGACATCTATATGGCTTATGATGCATCACATCATAAGCCATATAGATGTCCATATCTGACCTTTTGAACTTATTTGTGGTCAAAGTGTCCTCAAAATTGTTCAAACTATATAAAGTTATAGACTCCTTTTGATGATAAATCAGCTATTCAGAGGTTTTGACCTCCTGAATATATTTCTGGCCAAATAGTCCTTGATCTTGGGCTTTCTATACATACTCATAGACTCCTTCTGATGCATCATAAGCCATATAGATGTCCATATCTGACCTTTTGAACTTATTTGTGGTCAAAGTGTCCTCAAAATGTTTCAAACTAATAAAGTTATAGAATTCTTTTGATGATAAATCAGTTATTCAGAGGTCCCCTTTTTACCTCCTGAACATATTTCTGGCCAAAGAGTCCTCGATCTTGGGCTTTCTATACATACTCATAGACTCATTCTGATGCTTCATAAGCCATATAGATGTCCATATCTGACCTTTTGAACTTATTTGTGGTCAAAGTGTCCTCAAAATTGTTCAAACTATATAAAGTTATAGACTCCTTTTGATGATAAATCAGCTATTCAGAGGTTTTGACCTCCTGAATTTATTTCTGGCCAAATAGTCCTTGATCTTGGGCTTTCTATACATACTCATAGACTCCTTCTGATGCATCATAAGCCATATAGATGTCCATATCTGACCTTTTGAACTTATTTGTGGTCAAAGTGTCCTCAAAATGTTTCAAACTATATAAAGTTATAGAATCCTTTTGATGATAAATCAGCTATTCAGATGTTTTGACCTTCTGAACATATTTCTGGCCAAAGAGTCCTCGATCTTGGGTTTCTATACATGCTCATAGACTCCTTCTGATGCATCATAAGCCATATAGATGTCCATATCTGACCTTTTGAACTTATTTGTGGTCAAAGTGTCCTCAAAATTGTTCAAACTATATAAAGTTATAGACTCCTTTTGATGATAAATCAGCTATTCAGAGGTTTTGACCTCCTGAATATATTTCTGGCCAAATAGTCCTTGATCTTGGGCTTTCTATACATACTCATAGACTCCTTCTGATCCATCATAAGCCATATATATGTCATTACCTGACCTTTTGAACTTATTTGTGGTCAAAGTGTCCTCAAAATGTTTCAAACTATATAAAGTTATAGACTCCTTTTGATGATAAATCAGCTATTCAGAGGTTTTGACCTCCTGAACATATTTCTGGCCAAAGAGTCCTTGATCTTGGGCTTTCTATACATACTTTTAGACTCCTTCTGATGCATCACAAGCCATATAGATGTCCATATCTGACCTTTTGAACTTATTTGTGGTCAAACGGTCCTTAAAATTTTTCAAACTATATAAAGTTATAGAATTCTTTTGATGATAAATCAGCTATTCAGACGTCCCCTTTTCACCTCCTGAACATATTTCTGGCCAAAGAGTCCTCGATCTTGGGCTTTCTATACATACTCATAGACTCCTTCTGATGCATCATAAGCCATATATATGTCCATATCTGACCTTTTGAAATTATTTGTGGTCAAAGTGTCCTCAGAATTTTTCAAACTATATAAAGTTATAGAATCCTTTTGATGATAAATCAGCTATTCAGAGGTTTTGACCTCCTGAACATATTTCTGGCCAAATAGTCCTCGATCTTTGGCTTTCTATACATACTCATAGACTCCTTCTGATGCATCATAAGCCATATAGATGTCCATATCTGACCTTTTGAAATTATTTGTGGTCAAAGTGTCCTCAAAAATATTCAAACTATATAAAGTTATAGAATCCTTTTGATGATAAATCAGCTATTCACTTGTCCCATTTTGACCTCCTGAACATATTTCTGGCCAAAGAGTCCTCGATCTTGGGCTTTCTATACATACTCATAGACTCCTTCTGATGCTTCATAAGCCATATTGTCCATATAAGCCATATATTTGTCCATATCTGACCTTTTGAACTTATTTGTGGTCAAAGTGTTCTCAAAAATTTTTCAACTATATAAAGTTATAGACTCTTTCTAATGATAAATCAGCTATTCAAAGGTCCCCTTTTGACCTACTGAACATATTTCTGGCCAAAGAGTCCTCAATCTTGGGCTTTCTATACATACTCATAGACTCCTTCTGATGCTTCATAAGCCATATAGATGTCCATATCTGACCTTTTGAACTTATTTGTGTTCAAAGTGTCCTCAACATTTTTCAAACTATATAAAGTTAAAGAATTCTTTTGATGAAAAATCAGCTTTTTAGAGGTTTTTACATCCTGAACATATTTCTGGCCAAAGAGTCCTCGATCTTGGGCTTTCTATACATACTCAGATAGACTCCTTCTGATGCATCATAAGCCATATAGATGTCCATATCTGACCTTTTGAACTTATTTGTGGTCAAAGTGTCCTCAACATTTTTCAAACTATATAAAGTTATAGAATTATTTTTATGATAAATCAGCTATTCAGAGGTCCCATTTTGACCTCCTGAACATATTTCTGGCCAAAGAGTCCTCGATCTTGGGCTTTCTATACATACTCATAGACTATTTCTGATGCATCATAAGCCATATAGATGTCCATATCTGACCTTTTGAACTTATTTGTGGTCAAAGTGTCCTCAACATTTTTCAAACTATATAAAGTTATAGAATTATTTTTATGATCAATCAGCTATTCAGAGGTCCCATTTTGACCTCCTGAACATATTTCTGGCCAAAGAGTCCTCGATCTTGAGCTTTCTATACATACTCATAGACTCCTTCTGATGCTTCATAAGCCATATATATGTCCATATCTGACCTTTTGAACTTATTTGTGGTCAAAGTGTCCTCAAAATTTTTCAAACTATATAAAGTTATAGAATTCTTTTGATGATAAATCAGTTATTCAGAGGTCCCCTTTTTACCTCCTGAACATATTTCTGGCCAAAGAGTCCTCGATCTTGGGCTTTCTATACATACTCATAGACTCCTTCTGATGCTTCATAAGCCATATAGATGTCCATATCTGACCTTTTGAACTTATTTGTGGTCAAAGTGTCCTCAAAATGTTTCAAAATATATAAAGTTATAGAATCCTTTTGATGATAAATCAGCTATTCAGAGGTCCCATTTTGACCTCCTGAACATATTTCTGGCCAAAGAGTCCTCGATCTTTGGCTTTCTATACATACTCATAGACTCCTTCTGATGCATCTTAAGCCATATAGATGTCCATATCTCACCTTTTGAACTCTTTTGTGGTCAATGTGTCCTCAAAATTTTTCAAACTATATAAAGTCATAGAATTCATTTGATGATATATCAGCTTTTCAGAGGTCCCCTTTTGACCTCCTGAACATATTTCTGGCCAAAGAGTCCTCGATCTTGGGCTTTCTAAACATACTCATAGACTCCTTCTGATGCTTCATAAGCCATATAGATGTGCATATCTGACCTTTTGAACTTATTTGTGGTCAAAGTGTTCTCAAAATTTTTTAAACTATATAAAGTTATAGACTCTTTCTAATGATAAATCAGCTATTCAAAGGTCCCATTTTGACCTACTGAACATATTTCTGGCCAAAGAGTCCTCAATCTTGGGCTTTCTATACATACTCATAGACTCCTTTTGATGCATCATAAGCCATATAGATGTCCATATCTGACCTTTTGAACTTATTTGTGTTCAAAGTGTCCTCAACATTTTTCAAACTATATAAAGTTAAAGAATTCTTTTGATGATAAATCAGCTTTTTAGAGGTTTTGACCTCTTGAACATATTTCTGGCCAAAGAGTCTTCGATCTTGGGCTTTCTATACATACTCATAGACTCCTTCTGATGCATCATAAGCCATATAGATGTCCATATCTGACCTTTTGAACTTATTTGTGGTCAAAGTGTCCTCAACATTTTTCAAACTATTTAAAGTTATAGAATTCTTTTGATGATAAATCAGTTATTCAGAGGTCCCCTTTTTACATCCTGAACATATTTCTGGCCAAAGAGTCCTCGATCTTGGGCTTTCTATACATACTCATAGACTCCTTCTGATGCTTCATAAGCCATATAGATGTCCATATCTGACCTTTTGAACTTATTTGTGGTCAAAGTGTCCTCAAAATTTTTCAAAATATATAAAGTTATAGACTCCTTTTGATGTTAAATCAGCTATTCAGAGGTTTTGACCTCCTGAACATATTTTTGGCCAAAGAGTCCTCGATCTTGGGCTTTCTATACATACTCATAGACTCCTTCTGATGCATCATAAGCCATATATATGTCATTATCTGACCTTTTGAACTTATTTGTGGTCAAAGTGTCCTCAACATTTTTCAAACTATATAAAGATAGATAAAGATAGCCACACTTTGACCACAAATAAGTTCAAAAGGTCAGATATGGACATCTATATGGCTTATGATGCATCAGAATCAGTCTATGAGTATGTATAGAAAGCCCAAGATCGAGGACTCTTTGGTCAGAAATATGTTCAGGAGGTCAAAACCTCTGAATAGCTGATTTATCATCAAAAGGATTCTATAACTTTATATAGTTTGAAAAATTTTGAGGACACTTTGACCACAAATAAGTTCAAAAGGTCAGATATGGACATAGGCTTATGAAGCATCAGAAGGAGTATTAATAGAAAGCCCAAGTTTCGAATACTCCTTGGTCAGAAAAAAATTCAGGATGTCAAATATGGACTTTTGTCAGGAGGATATAACATCCGAAGATATCAGTATGAAAGTATTGTTTTAATCTTTTAGGACTCTTTGGCCAGAAATATGTTCTATATGGATTTATCATCAAAAGGATTCTATAACTTTATATAGTTTGAACACTTTTGAGGACACCTTGACCACAAATAATTTCAAAACGTCAGATATGGACATCTATATGGCTTATGATGCATCAAAAGGAGTCTATGAGTTATGCATTGAAAACCAAAGATCAAGGACTCTTTGGCCAGAAATATGTTCAGGAGGTCAAAAGGGGACCTCTGAATAGCTGATTTATCATAAAAAGAATTCTATAACTTTACATAGTTTGAAAAATTTTGAGGAGACTTTGACCACAAATAATTTCAAAAGGTCAGATATGGACATCTATATGGCTTATGATGCATCAGAAGGAGTCTATGAGTATGTATAGAAAGCCCAAGATCAAGGACTCTTTGGCCAGAAATATATTAAGGAGGTCAAAACCTCTGAATAGCTGATTTATCATCAAAAGGAGTCTATAACTTTATATAGTTTGAACAATTTTGAGGACACTTTGACCACAAATAAGTTCAAAAGGTCAGATATGGACATCTATATGGCTTATGAAGCATCAGAAGGAGTCTATGAGTATGTATAGAAAGCCCAAGATCGAGGACTCTTTGGCCAGAAATATGTTCAGGAGGTCAAAACCTCTGAATAGCTGATTTATCATCAAAAGGATTCTATAACTTTATATAGTTTGAAAAATTTTGAGGACACTTTGACCACAAATAAGTTCAAAAGGTCAGATATGGACATCTATATGGCTTATGATGCATAAGAAGGAGTATGTATAGAAAGCCCAAGTTTTGAATACTCCTTAGACAGAAAAAAATTCAGTATGTCAAATATGGACTTTTGTCAGGAGGATATAACATCCGAAGATAACAGTGTGAATGTATTGTATTAATCTTTTAGGACTGTTTGGCCAGAAATATGTTCAGTGGGTCAAAAGGGGACCTCTGAATAGCTGATTTATCATCAGAAAGAGTCTCTAACTTTATATAGTTTGAAAAATTTTGAGGACCCTTGACCAGAAATAAGTTCAAATGATCAGATATGGACATGTACATGGGTTTTGAAGCATCAGAGGGAGTCTATGAGTATATATAGAAAGCCCAAGATCGAGGACTCTTTGGCCAGAAATATGTTCATTAGGTCAAAAGGGGACGTCTGAATAGCTGATTTA
The DNA here is from genome assembly GCF_949319135.1 of Squalius cephalus. Classification (NCBI taxonomy): domain Eukaryota; kingdom Metazoa; phylum Chordata; class Actinopteri; order Cypriniformes; family Leuciscidae; genus Squalius; species Squalius cephalus. Next base: position 15,195,877 of record NC_137128.1, on the reverse strand, counting down.
TCATCAAAAGAATTCTATAACTTTATATAGTTTGAAATATTTTGAGGACACTTTGACCACAAATAAGTTCAAAAGGTCAGATATGGACATCTATATGGCTTGTGATGCATCAGAAGGAGTCTATGAGTATGTATAGAAAGCCCAAGATCGAGGACTCTTTGGCCAGAAATATGTTCAGGAGGTCAAAAGGGGACCTCTGAATATGTGATTTATCATCAGAAAGAGTCTATAACTTTATATAGTTTGAAAAATTTTGAGGACCCTTGAACAGAAATAAGTTCAAATGATCAGATATGGACATCTATATGGGTTTTGAAGCATCAGAGGGAGTCTATGAGTATGTATAGAAAGCCCAAGATCGAGGAGTCTTTGGCCAGAAATATGTTCAGGAGGTCAGAACCTCTGAATAGCTGATCTATCATCAAAAGGATTCTATAACTTTATATAGTTTGAAAAATTTTGAGGACACTTTGACCACAAATAATTTCAAAAGGTCAGATATGGACATATATATGGCTTATAAGGCATCAGAAGGAGTCTATGAGTATAGAAAGCCCAAGATCGAGGACTCTTTGGCCAGAAATATGTTCAGGAGGTCAAAACCTCTGAATAGCTGATTTATCATCAAAAGGAGTCTATAACTTTATATAGTTTGAACAATTTTGAGGACACTTTAACCACAAATAAGTTCTAAAGGTCAGATATGGACATCTATATGGCTTATGAAGCATCAGAAGGAGTCTATGAGTATGTATAGAAAGCCCAAGATCGAGGACTCTTTGGCCAGAAATATCTTCAGGAGGTCAAAACCTCTGAATAGCTGATTTATCATCAAAAGGAGTCTATAACTTTATATAGTTTGAAAAAATTTGAGGACACTTTGACCACAAATAAGTTCAAAAGGTCAGATATGGACATCTATATGGCTTATGATGCATCAGAAGGAGCATGTGTAGAAAGCCCAAGTTTCGAATACTCCTTGGCCAGAAAAAAATTCAGTATGTCAAATATGGACTTTTGTCAGGAGGATATAGAATACGAAGATATCAGTCTGCAAATATCATTATTAATCTTTTAGGACTCTTTGGCCAGAAATATGTTCAGGAGGTCAAAACCTCAGAATAGCTAATTTATCATCAAAAGGATTCTATAACTTTATATAGTTTGAAAATTTTTGAGGACCCTTTAACCAGAAATAAGTTCAAAAGGTCAGATATGGACATCTATACGGCTTGTGATGCATCAGAAGGAGTCTATGAGTATGTATAGAAAGCCCAAGATCGAGGACTCTTTGGCCAGAAATATGTTCAGGAGGTCAAAAGGGGACCTCTGAATAGCTGATTTATCATAAAAAGCATTCTATAACTTTATATAGTTTGAAAAATTTTGAGGACATTTTGACCACAAATAAGTTAAAAAGGTCAGATATGGACATCTATATGGCTTATGAAGCATCAGAAGGAGCATGTATAGAAAGCCCAAGTTTCGAATATTCCTTGGCCAGAAAAAAATTCAGTATGTCAAATATGGACTTTTGTCAGGAGGATATAGAATCCGAAGATATCATTCTGAAGATATCAGTATTAATCTTTTAGGACTCTTTGGCCAAAAATATGTTCAGTAGGTCAAAAGGGGACCTCTGAATAGCTGATATATCATCAGAAAGAATCTATAACTTTATATAGTTTGAAAACTTTTGAGGACCCTTTGACCAGAAATAAGTTCAAAAGGTCAGATATGGACATCTATATGGCTTTTGAAGCATCAGAAGGAGTCTATGAGTATATATAGAAAGCCCAAGAACGAGGACTCTTTGGCCAGAAATATGTTCAGGAGGTCAAAACCTCTGAATAGCTGATTTATCATCAAAAGAATTCTATAACTTTATATAGTTTGAAAAATTTTGAGGAGACATTGACCACAAATAAGTTCAAAAGGTCAGATATGGACATCTATATGGCTTATGATGCATCAGAAGGAGTCTATGAGTATGTATAGAAAGCCCAAGATCGAGGACTCTTTGGCCAGAAATATGTTCAGGAGGTCAAAACCTCTGAATAGCTGATTTATCATCAAAAGGATTCTATAACTTTATATAGTTTGAAAAATTTTGAGGACACTTTGACCACAAATAAGTTCAAAAGGTCAGATATGGACATATATATGGCTTATGAATCATCAGAAGGAGTATGTATAGAAAGCCCAAGTTTCGTATACTCCTTAGCCAGAAAAAAATTCAGTATGTCAAATATGGACTTTTGTCAGGAGGATATAACATCCGAACATATCAGTCTGAATGTATTGTATTAATCTTTTAGGACTGTTTGGCCAGAAATATGTTCAGAAGGTCAAAAGGGGACCTCTGAATAGATGATTTATCATCAGAAAGAGTCTATAACTTTATATAGTTTGAAAAATTTTGAGGACACTTTGACCACAAATAAGTTCAAAAGGTCAGATATGGACATCTATATGGCTTATGAAGCATCAGAAGGAGTCTATGAGTATGTATAGAAAGCCCAAGATCGAGGACTCTTTGGCCAGAAATATGTTCAGGAGGTCAAAAGAGGACATCTGAATAGCTGATTTATCATCAAAAGAATTCTATAACTTTATATATTTTGAAAGATTTTGAGGACCCTTTGACCACAAATAAGTTCAAAAGGTCAGATATGGACATATATATGGCTTATGATGCATCAGAAGGAGTCTATGAGTATGTATAGAAAGCCCAAGATCGAGGACTCTTTGGCCAGAAATATGTTCAGGAGGTGAAAAGGGGACCTCTGAATAGCTGATTTATTCTCAGAAAGAGTCTATAACTTTATATAGTTTGAAAAATTTTGAGGACCCTTGACCAGAAATAAGTTCAAATGATCAGATATGGACAGCTACATGGGTTTTGAAGCATCAGAGGGAGTCTATGAGTATATATTGAAAGCCCAAGATCGAGGACTCTTTGGCCAGAAATATGTTCAGAAGATCAAAAGGGGACCTATGTATAGCTGATTTATCATCAGAAGGAGTCTATAACTTTATATAGTTTGAAAAATTTTGAGGACACTTTGACCACAAATAAGTTCAAAAGGTCAGATATGGACATCTATATGGCTTATGATGCATCAGAAGGAGTCTATGAGTATGTATAGAAAGCCAAAGATCGAGGACTCTTTGGCCAGAAATATGTTCAGGAGGTCAAAACCTCTGAATAGCTGATTTATCATCAAAAGGATTCTATAACTTTATATAGTTTGAATATTTTTGAGGACACTTTGACCACAAATAATTTCAAAAGGTCAGATATGGACATCTATATGGCTTATGATGCATCAGAAGGAGTCTATGAGTATGTATAGAAAGCCAAAGATCGAGGACTATTTGGCCAGAAATATGTTCAGGAGGTCAAAACCTCTGAATAGCTGATTTATCATCAAAAGGATTCTATAACTTTATATAGTTTGAAAAATTTTGAGGACACTTTGACCACAAATAATTTCAAAAGGTCAGATATGGACATATATATGGCTTATGATGCATCAGAAGGAGTCTATGATTATGTATAGAAAGCCCAAGATCGAGGACTCTTTGGCCAGAAATATGTTCAGGAGATAAAAAGGGGACGTCTGAATAGCTGATTTATCATCAAAAGAATTCTATAACTTTATATAGTTTGAAAAATTTTGAGGACCCTTTGACCACAAATAAGTTCAAAAGGTCAGATATGGACATCTATATGGCTTGTGATGCATCAGAAGGAGTCTAAAAGTATGTATAGAAAGCCCAAGATCAAGGACTCTTTGGCCAGAAATATGTTCAGGAGGTCAAAACCTCTGAATAGCTGATTTATCATCAAAAGGATTCTATAACTTTATATAGTTTGAAACATTTTGAGGACACTTTGACCACAAATAAGTTCAAAAGGTCAGATATGGACATCTATATGGCTTATGATGCATCAGAAGGAGTCTATGAGTATGTATAGAAAGCCCAAGATCAAGGACTATTTGGCCAGAAATATATTCAGGAGGTCAAAACCTCTTAATAGCTGATTTATCATCAAAAGGAGTCTATAACTTTATATAGTTTGAACAATTTTCAGGACACTTTGACCACAAATAAGTTCAAAAGGTCAGATATGGACATCTATATGGCTTATAAGCATCAGAAGGAGTCTATGAGTATGTATAGAAAGCCCAAGATCGAGGACTCTTTGGCCAGAAATATGTTCAGAAGGTCAAAACATCTGAATAGCTGATTTATCATCAAAAGGATTCTATAACTTTATATAGTTTGAAAAATTTTGAGGACACTTTGACCACAAATAAGTTCAAAAGATCAGATATGGCTCGATGGTGTTTTAAGCCCCCAATGGCTCCTTAGAGGCAGCTAACCCTACCCTCAACCTTAAACCTACCTATCCCCTCGCTGCCTGGAAGGCGCCGTTGGGGGCATAAAACACCAAAGACCTCAGAGCTGGACATCTATATGGCTTATGATTCAAAAGAAGGAGTATGTATAGAAAGCCCAAGTTTCGAATACTCCTTAGCCAGAAAAAAATTCAGTATGTCAAATATGGACTTTTGTCAGGAGGATATAACATCCGAAGATATCAGTCTGAATGTATTGTATTAATCTTTTAGGACTGTTTGGCCAGAAATATGTTCAGTGGGTCAAAAGGGGACCTCTGAATAGCTGATTTATCATCAGAAAGATTCTCTAACTTTATATAGTTTGAAAAATTTTGAGGACCCTTGACCAGAAATAAGTTCAAATGATCAGATATGGACATGTACATGGGTTTTGAAGCATCAGAGGGAGTCTATGAGTATATATAAAAAGCCCAAGATCGAGGACTCTTTGGCCAGAAATATGTTCAGAAGATCAAAAGGGGACCGATGTATAGCTGATTTATCATCAAAAGGAGTCTATAACTTTATATAGTTTGAAAAATTTTGAGGACACTTTGACCACAAATAAGTTCAAAAGGTCATATATGGACATAGGCTTATGAAGCATCAGAAGGAGTATTAATAGAAAGCCCAAGTTTCGAATACTCCTTGGTCAGAAAAAAATTCAGGATGTCAAATATGGACTTTTGTCAGGAGGATATAACATCCGAAGATATCACTCTGAAAGTATTGTATTAATCTTTTAGGACTCTTTGGCCAGAAATATGTTCTATATGGATTTATCATCAAAAGGATTCTATAACTTTATATAGTTTGAACACTTTTGAGGACACTTTGACCACAAATAATTTCAAAACGTCAGATATGGACATCTATATGGCTTATGATGCATCAAAAGGAGTCTATGAGTTATGTATTGAAAACCAAAGATCAAGGACTCTTTGGCCAGAAATATGTTCAGGAGGTCAAAAGGGGACCTCTGAATAGCTGATTTATCATAAAAAGAATTCAATAACTTTACATAGTTTGAAAAATTTATAGGAGACTTTGACCACAAATAAGTTCAAAAGGTCAGATATGAACATCAAATACGGCTTATGATGCATCAGAATGAGTCTATGAGTATGTATAGAAAGCCCAAGATCGAGGACTCTTTGGCCAGAAATATGTTCAGGAGGTCAAAAGGGGACCTCTGAATAGCTGATTTATCATCAAAAGGATTCTATAACTTTATATAGTTTGAAAAATTTTGAGGAGACATTGACCACAAATAAGTTCAAAAGGTCAGATATGGACATATATATGGCTTATGAAGCATCAGAAGGAGTATTGATAGAAAGCCCAAGTTTCGAATACGCCTTAGCCAGAAAAAAATTCAGTATGTCAAAAATGGACTTTTGTCAGGAGGATATAACATCCGAAGATATCAGTCTGAATGTATTGTATTAATCTTTTAGGACTGTTTGGCCAGAAATATGTTCAGTAGGTCAAAGGGGACCTCTGAATAGCTGATTTATAATCAGAAAGAATCTATAACGTTATAAAGTTTGAAAAATTTTGAGGACCCTTGACCATAAATAAGTTCAAATGATCAGATTAGGACATCTATATGGGTTTTGAAGCATCAGAGGGTGTCTATGAGTATATATAGAAAGCCCAAGATCGAGGACTCTTTGGCCAGAAATATGTTCAGGAGGTCAAAAGGGGACCTTTGAATAGCTGATTTATCATAAAAAGAATTCTATAACTTTATATAGTTTGAACATTTTTGAGGACACTTTGACCACAAATAATTTCAAAAGGAAAATCATTGCTTTACAATGGACACAATTAACTCATCCCGTTGGACAACGATAGAATGCACTGAAGAATAAACATATAGATAATGCACTTTTCGCATTGCATTGCACACTAGAACTAACTCCTTCCCATGTTCATTAAAGAGATAACATTTATGTTGTTGCATTGCATTGCACAAACGATCTAACGTTGTCCACTGAACAATAACATATAGGCTATGCACTTCTTGGATTGCATTGCATTGCACACTACAACTAATTCATTCCCATGTTCATTAAAGACATAACATATGTTGTTGCATTGCACAAACGATCTATCGTTGTGTATCATTGAAGAATAACATATGCACTTCTATCCCTGCATTGCACAGCAGAACTAACTCCTTCCCATGTTCAGAGATAACATCTGTTGTTGCATTGCACAAACGATCTAACGTTGTGCAATGAAGAGTAACATAGGCCATGCACTTTTTGCATTGCATTGCACACCAGATCAAACTCCTTCCCATGTTCAGTAAAGAGATATGTTGCATTGCATTGCACAAACGATCTAACGTTGTGCATTGAAGAATAACATATAGGCTAAATGCATGCAATGTATTGCATTGCACACCCGAACTAACTCCTTCACATGTTCATTAAAGATATAACATATGTTATGCAACATTGCATTGCTTTGCACAAACGATCTAACGATGTGCACTGAAGAAAAACATTTATGCACTTTTTGCATTGCATTGCACACCAGAACTAACTCCTTCCCTTGTTCATTAAAGAGATAATATTTTGCATTGCATTGCACAAAACGATCGTTTGTCTCAACGATCAATGTTGTGCATTAAAGAATAACATATAGGCTAAATGCATGCATTGTATTGCATTGCACACCAGAACTAACTCCTTCCCATGTTCATTAAAGAGATAACACATGTTGCATTGCATTGCAGAAACCATCTAACGTTGTGCATTGAAGAATAACATTTATGCACTCTTTACATTGCATTGCATTGCACATTGAAACTAACTCCTTCCCATGTTCAGTAAAGATATAACATGTTGCATTGCATTGAATTGCATTGCATTGCAGAAACGATCTAACGTTGTGCACTGAAGAATAACATTTAGGGTATGCACTTCTGGCATTGCATTGCATTGCACACCAGATCTTACTCCTTCAAATGTTTATTAAAGAGATAACGTAGGCCTTGCACTTTTTGAATTGCATTGCACATTAGAACTAACTCCTTCAAATGTTAATTGAAGAGATAACATTTTGCATTGCATTGCGCAAACGATCTAACGTTGTGCATTGAAGAGTAACATAGACCATGCACTTTTTGCATTGCATTGAATTGCACACCAGAACTAACTCTTTCCCATGTTCACTAAAGAGATAACATTTTGCATTGCATTGCAGAAACGATCTAATGTTGTGCACTGAATAATAACATTTATGCACTTTTTGCATTGCATTGCATTGCACACCAGAACTAACTCCTTCAAATGTTAGAAAAGTTAGTTATGGTGTGCAATGCAATGCAATGCAAAAAGTGAAGAGCCAATGTTACTCTTCAATGCAAAACGTTAGATCGTTTGTGCATAACATATGTTATCTCTTTAATGAACTTGGGAAGGAGTTAGTTCGGGTGTGCAATGCAATACAATGCATGCATTTAGCCTATATGTTATTCTTCAATGCACAAAGTTAGATCGTTTGTGCAATCCAATGCAAAATGTTATCTCTTTAATAAGCATTTGAAGGAGTTAGTTCTGGTGTGCAATGCAATGCAATGCAAAAAGTGCATAAATGTTATTCAGTGCACAGCCTTAAATCGTTTGTGCAAAGCAATGCAATGTTGCATAACATATGTTATCTTTTTAATGAACATGGGAAGGAGTTAGTTCGGCTGTACATGCAACACAATCCATGCATTTAGCCTATATGTTATTCTTCATTGCACAACGTTAGATCGTTTGTGCAATGCAATGCAAAATGTTATCTCTTTAATAAACATGGGAAGTAGTTAGTTCTGGAGTGCAATGCAATGCAATGCAAAAAGTATGCAGTGCAATGCAATTGCACAAGAATAATATGTTATTCTTCAGTGCACAGCGTTAGATCGTTTGTGCAATGCAATATGTTATCCCTTTAATGAACATGGGAAGGAGTTAGTTCTGGTGTGCAATGCAATGCAATGCAAAAAGTGCATGAATGTTATTCTTTAGTGCACAGCGTTAGAGCGTTTGTGCAAAGCAATACAATGTTGCATAAAATATGTTATCTCTTTACTGAACATGGGAAGGAGTTGGATCTGGAGTGCAATGCAATACAAAAAGTGCATGGCTATGTTACTATTCAATGCACAACGTCAGATCGTTTGTGCAATGCAATGCAACAACATTGCAACTTATCTCTTTAAAGAAAATGGGAGTGAGTTAATTCTTGTGTGCAATGCAATGCAAGAATTGCATAGCCTATATTATTCTTCAATGCACAACGTTAGATCGTTTGTGCAATGCAATGCAAAATGTTATCTCTTTAATAAACATGGGAAGTAGTTAGTTTTGGAGTGCAATGCAATGCAATGCAAAAAGTGCATAGCCTATATGTTATTATTCAGTGCACAGCGTTAGATCGTTTGTGCAATGCAATGCAATGCAAAATGTTATCCCTTTAATGAACATGGAAAGGAGTTAGTTCTGGTGTGCAATGCAATACAATGCATGCATTTACCCTATATGTTACTCTTCAGTGCACAACGTTAGATCGTTTGTGCAAAACAATGAAATGTTGCATAACATATGTTATCTCTTTAATGAACATGGGACGGAGTTAGTTCGGGTGTGCAATGCAATACAATGCATGCATTTAGCCTATATGTTATTCTTCATTGCACAACGTTAGATCGTTTGTGCAATGCAATGCAAAATGTTATCTCTTTAATTAACATTTGAAGGAGTTAGTTTTGGTGTGCAATGCAATGCAAAAAGTGCATAAATGTTATTCTTTAGTGCACAGTGTTAGATCGTTTGTGCAAAGCAATGCAATGTTGCATAACATATGTTATCTCTTCAATGAACATGGGAACGAGTTAGTTCGGATGTACAATGCAACACAATGCATGCATTTAGCCTATATGTCATTCTTCAATGCACAACGTTAGATCGTTTGTGCAATGCAATGCAACAGGTTATCTCTTTAATAAACATTTGAAGGAGTTAGTTCTTGTGTGCAATGCAATGCAATGCAATACAAAAAATGCATGGCCTATGTTACTCTTCAAGGCACAACGTTAGATAGTTTGTGCAGAGCAATACAACATCATTGCACCTTATCTCTTTAAAGAAAATGGGAATGATTTAGTTCTGGTGTGCAATGCAAAGGAAGAATTGCATAGCCTATATTATTCTTCAATGCACAACGTTAGATCGTTTGTGCAATGCAAAATGTTATCTCTTTAATAAACATTTGAAGGAGTTAGTTCTGGTGTGCAATGCAATGCAATGCAAAAAGTGCATGAATGTTATTCTTTAGTGCACAGCGTTAGATCGTTTGTGCAAAGCAATGCAATGTTGCATAAAATATGTTATCTCTTTACTGAACATGGGAAGGAGTTAGATCTGGAGTGCAATGCAATGCAAAAAGTGCATGGCTATGTTACTATTCAATGCACAACGTCAGATCGTTTGTGCAATGCAATGCAACAACATTGCAACTTATCTCTTTAAAGAAAATGGGAATGAGTTAATTCTTGTGTGCAATGCAATGCAAGAATTGCATAGCCTATATTATTCTTCAATGCACAACGTTAGATCGTTTGTGCAATGCAATGCAAAATGTTATCTCTTTAATAAACATGGGAAGTAGTTAGTTCTGGTGTGCAATGCAATGCAATGCAAAAAGTGCATAGCCTATATGTTATTCTTCAGTGCACAGCGTTAGATCGTTTGTGCAATGCAATGCAATGCAAAATGTTATCCCTTTAATGAACATGGGAAGGAGTTAGTTCTGGTGTGCAATGCAATACAATGCATGCATTTACCCTATATGTCACTCTTCAGTGCACAACGTTAGATCGTTTGTGCAAAACAATGAAATGTTGCATAACATATGTTATCTCTTTAATGAACATGGGACGGAGTTAGTTCGGGTGTGCAATGCAATACAATGCATGCATTTAGCCTATATGTTATTCTTCATTGCACAACGTTAGATCGTTTGTGCAATGCAATGCAAAATGTTATATCTTTAATTAACATTTGAAGGAGTTAGTTTTGGTGTGCAATGCAATGCAAAAAGTGCATAAATGTTATTCTTTAGTGCACAGTGTTAGATCGTTTGTGCAAAGCAATGCAATGTTGCATAACATATGTTATCTCTTCAATGAACATGGGAACGAGTTAGTTCGGGTGTACAATGCAACACAATGCATGCATTTAGCCTATATGTCATTCTTCAATGCACAACGTTAGATCGTTTGTGCAATGCAATGCAACAGGTTATCTCTTTAATAAACATTTGAAGGAGTTAGTTCTTGTGTGCAATGCAATGCAATGCAATACAAAAAATGCATGGCCTATGTTACTCTTCAAGGCACAACGTTAGATAGTTTGTGCAAAGCAATACAACATCATTGCACCTTATCTCTTTAAAGAAAATGGGAATGATTTAGTTCTGGTGTGCAATGCAATGGAATAATTGCATAGCCTATATTATTCTTCAATGTACAACGTTAGATCGTTTGTGCAATGCAAAATGTTATCTCTTTAATAAACATTTGAAGGAGTTAGTTCTGGTGTGCAATGCAATGCAATGCAAAAAGTGCATGAACGTTATTCTTTAGTGCACAGCGTTAGAGCGTTTGTGCAAAGCAATGCAATGTTGCATAAAATATGTTATCTCTTTACTGAACATGGGAATGAGTTAATTCTTGTGTGCAATGCAATGCAAGAATTGCATAGCCTATATTATTCTTCAATGCACAACGTTAGATCGTTTATGCAATGCAATGCAAAATGTTATCTCTTTAATAAACATTTGAAGGAGATAGTTCTGGTGTGCAATGCAATGCAATGCATAAAGTGCATAGCCTGTATGTTATTCTTCAATGCACAACGTAAGATCGTTTGTGCAATGCAATGCAACAACACTTGTTATCTCTTTAATGAACATGGGAATGAATTAGATCTACTGTGCAATGCAATGCAATCCAAGAAGTGCATAGCCTATATGTTATTGTTCAGTGGACAACGTTAGATCCTTTGTGCAATGCAATTCAACAACATAAATGTTATATCTTTACTGAACATGGGAAGGAGTTAGTTCTGGTGTGCAATGCAATCCGAAAAGTGCTTCATCTATATGTTTATTCTTCAGTGCATTCTATCGTTGCCCAACGGAATGAGTTAATTGTGTCCATTGTAAAGAAACAACTAGTGCAATGATTTTCCTTCACTGCACATTAATCTACTTATACATTCAGTCAACTGATGTTAACTTTCTATATATATTCTTCGACTCCTGATGTACGTAAGTACATATTTGACCAAAGTAACATATTTCTGGCCAAACAGTCCTCCATTTCTATACATACTCATTGACTCCCGATGCTTCATAAGCCAATATAGATATGGCTTATGGCTTACCTTTTGAAATTATTTCTGCTCAAAGTGTCCTCAAAATTTTTCAAATGATGTAAAGTTATAGTCTCCTTCTGATGATAAATCAGCTATACAGAGGTCCTCTTTTGACCTCCTAAACATATTTCTGGCCAAAGAGTCCTCGATCTTGGGCTTTCTATACATACTCATAGACTCCTTCTGATGCTTCATAAGCTATATAGATGTCCATATCTGACCTTTTGAACTTATTTGTGGTCAAAGTGTCCTCAAAATTGTTCAAACTATATAAAGTTACAGAATCCTTTTGATGATAAATCAGCTATTCAGAGGTTTTGACAAATTGAACATATTTCTGGCCAAAGAGTCCTCGATCTTTGGCTTTCTATACATACTCATAGACTCCTTCGGATGCATCTTAAGCCATATAGATGTCCATATCTGACCTTTTGAACTCATTTGTGGTCAAAGTGTCCTCAAAATTTTTCAAACTATATAAAGTCATAGAATTCATTTGATGATATATCAGCTATTCAGAGGTCCCCTTTTGACCTCCTGAACATATTTCTGGCGAAAGAGTCCTCGATCTTGGGCTTTCTAAACATACTCATAGACTCCTTCTGATGCTTCATAAGCCATATAGATGTGCATATCTGACCTTTTGAACTTATTTGTGGTCAAAGAGTTCTCAAAATTTTTTAAACTATATAAAGTTATAGACTCTTTCTATTGATAAATCAGCTATTCAAAGGTCCCCTTTTGACCTCCTGAACATATTTCTGGCCAAAGAGTCCTCAATCTTGGGCTTTCTATACATACTCATAGACTCCTTCTGATGCTTCATAAGCCATATTGTCCATATAAGCCATATATTTGTCCATATCTGACCTTTTGAACTTGTGTTCAAAGTGTCCTCAAAATTTTTCAAACTATATAAAGTTAAAGAATTCTTTTGATGATAAATCAGCTTTTTAGAGGTTTTGACCTCTTGAACATATTTCTGGCCAAAGAGTCCTCGATCTTGGGCTTTCTATACATACTCATAGACTTATTTTTCAAACTATATAATAGAATTCTTTTTATGATAAATCAGCTATTCAGAGGTCCCCTTTTGACCTCCTGAACATATTTCTGGCCAAAGAGTCCTCGATCTTGGGCTTTCTATACATACTCATAGACTCCTTCTGATGCTTCATAAGCCATATAGATGTCCATATCTGACCTTTTGAACTTGTTTGTAGTCAAAGTGTCCTCAAAATTATTCAAACTATATAAAGTTATCGACTCCTTTTGATGTTAAATCAGCTATTCATGGGTCCCCTTTTGACCTCCTGAACATATTTCTGGCCAAAGAGTCCTCGATCTTGGGCTTTCTATACATACTCATAGACTCCTTCTGATGCATCATAAGCCATATACTGTAGATGTCCATATCTGACCTTTTGAAGTTATTTGTGGTCAAAGTGTCCTCAAAATTTTTCAAACTATATAAAGTTATAGAATCCTTTTGATGATAAATCAGCTATTCAGAAGTTTTGACCTCCTGAACATATTTCTGGCCAAAGAGTCCTCGATCTTGGGCTTTCTATACATACTCATAGACTCCTTCTGATGCATCATATGCCATATAGATGTCCATATCTGACCTTTTGAACTTATTTGTGGTCAAAGTGTCCTCAAAATTTTTCAAACTATATAAAGTTATAGAATCCTTTTGATGATAAATCAGCTATTCAGAGGTCTCATTTTGACCTCCTGAACATATTTCTGGCCAAAGAGTCCTCGATCTTGGGCTTTCTATACATACTCATAGACTCCTTCTGATGCTTCATAAGCCATATATATGTCCATATCTGACCTTTTGAACTTATTTCTGGTCAAAGGTTCCTCAAAATTTTTCAAACTATATAAAGTTATAGAATTCTTCTGATGATAAATCATCTATTCAGAGGTCGCCTTTTGACCTACTGAACATATTTCTGGCCAAAGAGTCCTAAAAGATTAATACCATAAATTCAGACTGATATCTTCGGATGTTATATCCTCCTGACAAAACTCCATATTTGACATACTGAATTTTTTTCTGGCCAAGGAGTATTCAAAACTTGGGCTTTCTATACATACTCCTTCTGATGCTTCATAAGCCATATATATATGTCAATATCTGACCTTTTGAACTTATTTGTGGTCAAAGGGTCCTCAAAAGTTTTAAACTATATAAAGTTATAGAATCCTTTTGATGATAAATCAGCTATTCAGAGGTTTTGACCTCCTGAACATATTTCTGGCCAAAGAGTCCTCGATCTTGGGCTTTCTATACATACTCATAGACTCCTTCTGATGCTTCATAAGCCATATATATGTCCATATCTGACCTTTTGAACTTATTTGTGGTCAAAGTGTCCTCAAAATTTTTCAAACTATATAAAGTTATAGAATTCTTTTGATGATAAATCAGCTATTCAGAAGTCCCCTTTTGACCACCTGAACATATTTCTGGCCAAAGAGTCCTCGATCTTGGGCTTTCTATACATAGCCTACTCATAGACTCCTTCTGATGCATCATAAGCCATATACTGTGGATGTCCATATCTGACCTTTTGAACTTATTTGTGGTCAAAGTGTCCTCAAAATTTTTCAAACTATATAGTTACAGAATCCTTTTGATGATAAATCAGCTATTCAGAGGTTTTGACCTCCTGAACATATTTCTGGCCAAAGAGTCCTCGATCTTGGGCTTTCTATACATACTCATAGACTCCTTCTGATGCATCATATGCCATATATATGTCCATATCTGACCTTTTGAACTTATTTGTGGTCAAAGTGTCCTCAAAATTTTTCAAGCTATATAAAGTTATGGTATTCTTTTTATGATAAATCAGCTATTCAGAGGTCCCCTTTTGACCTCCTGAACATATTTCTGGCCAAAGAGTCCTCGATCTTGGGCTTTCTATACATACTCATAGACTCCTTCTGATGCTTCATAAGCCATATTGTCCATATAAGCCATATATATGTCCATATCTGACCTTTTTAACTTATTTGTGTTCAAAGTGTCCTCAAAATTTTTCAAACTATATAAAGTTATAGAATCCTTTTGATGATAAATCATTTTTTTTAAAGTTTTGACCTCCTGAACATATTTCTGGCCAAAGAGTCCTCGATCTTGGGCTTTCTATACAATACTCATAGACTCCTTCTGATGCCTTATAAGCCATATATATGTCCATATCTGACCTTTTGAACTTATTTGTGGTCAAAGTGTCCTCAGAATTTTCAAACTATATAAAGATAGATAAAGATAGCCACACTTTGACCATAAATAAGTTCAAAAGGTTAGATATGGACATCTAAAATGGCTTATGAAGCATCAGAAGGTGTCTATGAGTATGTATAGAAAGCCCAAGGTCGAGGACTCTTTGGCCAGAAATATGTTCAGGTGGTCAAAAGGGGACCTCTGAATAGCTGATTTATCATAAAAAGAATTCTATAACTTTATATAGTTTGAAAAATTTTGAGGACCCTTTGAACACAAATAATTTCAAAAGGTCAGATATGGACATCTATATGGCTTATGAAGCATCAGAAGGAGTCTATGAGTATGTATAGAAAGCCCAAGGTCGAGGACTCTTTGGCCAGAAATATGTTCAGGAGGTCAAAAGAGGACCTCTGAATAGGTGATTTATCATCAGAAAGAGTCTATAACTTTATATAGTTTGAAAATTTTTGAAGACCCTTGAACAGAAATAAGTTCACATGATCAGATATGGACATCTATATGGGTTTTGAAGCATCAGAGGGAGTCTATGAGTATATATAGAAAGCCCAAGATCGAGGACTCTTTGGCCAGAAATATGTTCAGAAGATCAAAAGGGGACCCATGTATAAATTTTAATGATTTATCATTAAAAGGATTCTATAACTTTATATAGTTGAAACATTTTTGAGGACACTTTGACCACAAATAATTTCAAAAGGTCAGATATGGACATCTATATGGCTTGTGATGCATCAGAAGGAGTCTATGAGTATGTATATGTAACCGGCAGAAGAATCGCCACAGCATGTTTGTCCTTCTGTTCTTGCCGTATCCCTCTTCCTTTGAGCCACGCCCTCTAGTTAGCTTGTAAGTGGCTAGTCATTCATTAGCGGCAGTGGCATGTTGTATAAAACCGGCATATCGGGTGGCAAACAAAGTAATTTCTCAGCTCGTACATCCTCTTTACACTGGGTATGCTGTGTTGTTGCATATGAAAGATGTCGGACTGTGTACCAGACGCTTCCGGGTAGCATATGGTTGATCTACCGAAGGTCTCGGCCGAGGACACTGTGCACGCGCATTCTGTTATTGTCTATGGGGATACGAGTTGAGGTTTTCATACGGGGAAGGTAACCAGGGTGTCCCATTTCCATGTATGTTGAGTGTGACATTCCAAGAGGGTTGCATACTGGGAAGGTAACCTGGGAGTCTGATGTCCGTGTATGTTGAGTGTGATATTCCTAGAGAAAGATTGTCACTGCTGCTTTGCCTCCTGTGAATTTAATGTAATTGTACCTTTTGCCTTATTTTGTTTTCTTTTTGTTCTTTTTGTTATTTTGTGTTTCAGTAATATGTGTGGTATTGGCTGCCCCAGTAGCTTGCTGTGGGAACGCTAAAATCAGTTTTTGCTTATTTCTCTATCTGGTTTATTAGGTTTAATATTGACATCAATCTTTTCTTCTCTGTTCCGGAGAACCAGAGTGTTGAAGCTGTTTCATGGGATAGGTCGCCGGATTGAGCCCTCTTCACACATTGCACACCGTATTTGTAGTGGTAACGTGCACTTCACTATTTGCAGTGATCACTCTTTGTAGTATTTGTGCCTATGAGTGTGTGTGTGTGTGCATGTGTGTGCGTGTGTGAATAGGCCGCAGATTCAGCAGCACAGGTGGTGTCGGCCTCACTCCCTTTTCAGGACAGGTAACCTCTCCTAAACAGCTGCTCCATTTAATTATTATTTGTTTTCTTTTATATTCCTGGGGGCAGCCACTACCTCCTTCTGGCTGGTCTAAGGGGCTTAATTTGTATCGCCCCATACTATTTGGAGAAGCAAACCCCAGACTGTTTTATTGAATTATTTGTTAATAAACATGTTTGTACTTTTATATTGAAATACCACGTCTCTGTCATTACTTTAGTATCTGTGTGTGAGAGCCCTCTTGTCTAAATTAAGGTGTTGGAGGTCTAGGTAGCCTACATCTTGGTGTGAAAGGCCCCAGGTGGCGTAGTTGAGTAGCCTAGAGTCAATACCTATATCATATGACTCTTGCTGGTCACAATCTGGCGTAGTCGGCAGGATTAAGTATACAGAGACGTGTATTTCTTTTTTTTTTTTTTTTCTCTCTCTCTCCTTCCCTTCCCTCCCCCATATGTTTATGTGGTTATAATAGAGGCAAAGCAGCAGCTGGCACATCGGGGGACCTGATAATTCTACCTGGAGGCACCGCATCACCACACCCTCTTGTGGCCACCCCCAGAAAGTAACCTAGCACTCCGTTTCAGTTATGGCTGAAGAGTTACAGGAACTGAGGGAGCAAGTGCGGCAGCTTCAAGTGGACAAGGAGCGATTACTGTATCTCCCTAGGGAAAGAAAATGTCCTGTGTTCAGGGGCAGGTCAGGTGTTGGTATTGATGAATGGGTAGAAGAAGTGAATGCTTGTGTGCGTGCAAGACGTTTGAGTTCACGTGACAAGGCCTACTTTATGTTTGATCATTTGGATGGTGAAGCAAAGGATGAGATACGCTATAGGCCTAGGGAAGAGAAGGAAGACCCAGAGCAAATTGTATCTATCCTTAGAGACCTTTATGGATGTTCAACATCTTATGTTTCTTTACAAGAGCAGTTTTTCTCCCGGAAACAACTTGATGGGGAGTCCCTACAGGAGTATTCTCATGCTCTCCTCTCTTTAATGGATAGGGTTAAACAAATTTCCCCTGAATCAGTGCCCCAATCTGACTTGCTGCTGCGTGATCAGTTTGTAGAGCATGTCATTAACTCTGATCTCCGTAGAGAATTAAAGCGTTTGGCACGTCAGACTCCAGGGCTGTCTATGTTGGAGGTGCGAGCTGCAGCCATTCGGTGGGAGCGGGAGGGTGGGCCTAGTGACGTCACTAGAGGTAGAAGTTGTTCAGTTCCTTCTCTTTGTGCTATGCAGACCTCTAAAGGCCAGTATATTCCCTCCCCCA
Organism: Squalius cephalus; assembly: GCF_949319135.1. Classification (NCBI taxonomy): domain Eukaryota; kingdom Metazoa; phylum Chordata; class Actinopteri; order Cypriniformes; family Leuciscidae; genus Squalius; species Squalius cephalus. The sequence continues at coordinate 15,177,821 of NC_137128.1, read as the reverse complement.
CTGTGAACCCGGCTAGTTCAGAAATGGCAGAATTGAGAGCGATGTTGTTGAAACAGCAGGAACAGATTAATCTGTTAACTAGAAGTTTGTCTACTTTGCAGGGGCCTGTACGCCAGGTTAGGTCTAGCCGCCCAACCCCTGTCATTTGTAGGCGATGTCAAAAATCTGGTCACTATGCAAGAGAGTGTGACAATGAGCGAGTGGTTCCAGCACAGCCCTTAGCTCTTCAAACTCATCGTCAGGCTGACTCCATTCCCTCTTCTCAGATGTCGGAAAACTAGCTCCTTCCAATGTGCAGAGCCACACGTTGGGTGGGGGTAGTATGGGCTCTCAGGGTCAAACTCCGGCATGCCATACTGTGTCATCTCTTGTGGGACAGTGTCCCCAGGTAGCTGTCAGAGTAGGGGGAGTAATTGTTAACTGTTTATTGGATACAGGGTCCATGGTGTCCACTATGGTGGAAAGTTTCTTTTTAGAAAATTTTCAAGACCAGCTTCAGCATTGTCATTGGTTGCAGCTTCGTGCTGCAAATGGTTTAGAAATACCCTACACAGGCTATGCAGAGTTAACCGTTGAGTTGCTGGGAAGGGTAATTCCTGATCGTGGCTGGTTAGTAGTCAAGGATCCCCCAGGTCAGCCCCTTCCATCTGCAGTGCCCGGTGTATTGGGAATGAATATAATCCGAGAATGTTATGACAAACTATTTGGCCAGCATGGCCCCGCTCTGTTCGATCTCCCACCAGTGGTTTACGCTTCACCTCCATGGCAGAGAGCCCTGCAGCATTGCCACCTAGCCCAGTTCAATTTCCCTGGGACTAAGATAGGGGTTGTTAAAGTTCGGGGTAGGAGGCCCATCCATATACCGGGGGGTACTGTCAAATTGGTGCCTGCCACCTGCTCTCCTCAGTTTTGTACTGCTCCTGCTGTTCTTCTTGAACCAGATACCAATTCGTTACCTGAGGGTCTTCTTGTCTCACCATCCCTAGTCCATGTAGAGCGAGGTACAGCTTTTATTCCTGTTGTTAATGTTGGACTTACCCGTGCTACACTTTACCCCCGTAGTTTGATAGGTGTGGTGGCTCATGTCACAATTGAAAGCCTCCCTACCGGTATCGAGGTTGTTCAGGGAACTGATACTGTTACGGCCACTCTTAACTCTCACACTGGGCAGGTTGATAGCGTGAAGGAGCAGATTCGGGCTATTGACTTATCCGTGCTCTCAGAGCCTGAACAAGAACATGTGAGGGCCTTTTTGTTAAAGCATGTGTCTGTCTTTTCAGCTTTTGAGGGTGATCTTGGCTGTACCAATCTGCTGTCACATGACATTCCCTTATTAGATGATCAGCCTGTTAGGCAGAGGTATAGGCGTCTTCCCCCTTCTGACTATGAGGCTGTGAAGGCCCATCTACAGCAGCTTTTGGACAGCCAGGTTATCCAGGAAAGTAGTAGCCCCTATGCCTCTCCCATTGTTCTGGTGAGGAAGAAGGATGGCAGCCTTCGTATGTGTGTGGATTACCGACAACTCAATCGAAAGACACGGAGGGATGCCTTTCCACTTCCCCGCATAGAGGAGTCCTTAGATGCATTGTCTGGGGCACAGTGGTTTTCCACGTTGGATTTAGCTAGTGGCTATAACCAGGTACCAGTGACTGAGAGAGACCGCCCAAAGACTGCCTTCTGCACGCCCTTTGGACTATTTGAGTTCAATAGAATGCCTTTTGGGCTGTGCAATGCTCCAGGCACCTTCCAGCGGTTAATGGAAAGGATGTTTGGAGCCCAAAACTGTCAGTCCCTCTTGTTGTACCTGGACGACATCATTGTGTTTTCGTCTAGTGTGAATGACCACATGGCCCGTTTAGACCTGGTGTTGAGTCGACTCCAGAAAGAAGGATTGAAGGCAAAACTGGAGAAGTGTTGTTTCTTTAGGAAGGAGGTCCGGTATTTGGGCCATTTAATCTCCCGTGAAGGTGTGTCTACAGATCCATCCAAGGTGTCTGCCGTTGCCAACTGGCCTCACCCTACCAATGTTTCAGAGTTGAGGTCTTTCCTTGGATTTGCAAGTTACTATAGGCGGTTTGTGGAGGGATTTTCAAAACTAGCAGCTCCACTACATCGTCTGGTAGCTGATCTAGCAGGGGTTAAGATGAGGAAGGGCCACGGACCACGGCTGGATGGAGCCTGGACAGATTCTTCCGAGCAGAGTTTCCAGGAGTTAAAGAGAAGGTTAGTGAATTCACCTACCTTGGCGTTTGCTAATTTCACTCTCCCCTTCATCCTTGAGGTGGACGCTAGCCATACTGGTCTTGGAGCAGTGCTCTCGCAAGAGCAGGACGGTAAAATTCGCCCAATTGCCTATGCCAGCCGGAGTCTTAGCCCTGCCGAGAAGAACTATAGTTCCATGAAGTTGGAATTTCTGGGTATGAAATGGGCAATGACAGAGAAGTTCCGGGAATACTTGTGGGGCCAACAATGTACAGTCTGGACTGATAACAACCCTTTGAGCTATCTGGATACAGCTAAGTTGGGCGCGACTGAGCAGCGATGGGTAGCGGAGCTATCTGCTTATAATTACACCATTCGCTACCGCTCTGGTCGCTCAAATAAGAACGCAGACTCTCTGTCCAGACAGCCTCCTGTAGAATGCTCCAACTCTGTTCCGGGGCCATCATCTGCAGGAACTGCTCTACCTGTGCCCGTGCAACAAGCTGCCCGACGAGAGGGGTGCCTTCAGGTGACCCAAGAGACCATGTCTGTTTTTCCTTTTCATACTGCTAAGGACCTAAAGGCTCTGCAAGAGGTGGACCCTACTATCAGTGCTTTCCTCCCATTCTGGCGGATGCAGCAACTACCTAACTCTATAGCCCGGGAATGCCTGCCTGGGCCAACCAAGGTACTATTTCGCCACTGGGATCGCCTGGTGGAAACCGCTGGATTGCTGTACCGCCGGATTCACCGGCCTGACGGGGGTGAGGAAATTGATCAACTCCTGCTGCCAGAATGCCTAAAGGGTGAAGTAATGAAGCAGCTCCACGATGAGCATGGTCATCAGGGCATAGAGCGCACCTCCGAGTTGGTTCGCCAGAGGTGCTATTGGCCAGGGATGAAGGACGACATTAAACAGTGGTGTCTAGACTGTGTGAGATGTACCCTCGCCAAGTCCAATTACCCCAAGCCCTATGCGCCTATGGGACACCTGTTAGCGTCTCGTCCCAACCAGATCCTAGCAGTGGACTTCACATTCCTGGAACCTTCCAGAGATAGTAAGGAACAAGTTTTAATTATAACTGATGTGTTTTCTAAATTCACACAGGCAGTGCCTACCCGGGACCAGAAGGCGGCAACAGTGGCTAACGTGCTGGTCCGGGAGTGGTTCTTCCGGTACGGGGTCCCTGCGCGTCTCCACTCCGACCAAGGCCGCAGTTTTGAGAATGCTGTTATTTATCAGCTGTGTAGCCTATATGGGGTCCAAAAGACCCGGACAACACCCTACCATCCGCAGGGAAATGGCCAGTGCGAGCGGTTTAATCGCACAATGCACGATCTATTGCGTACGCTCTCAGCTGAGCAGAAGAGCCGCTGGCCGGACTATTTACCTCAGTTGGTGTTCAGCTACAACACCACCATCCATCAGTCAACGGGTGAGTCCCCACATTTTATAATGTTTGGTCAGGAGCCTCAACTACCTGTTGATTTCCTTTTGGGCAGAGTACCAGAACCAGAAGGTGGGAGAGTGAGTGAGTGGGTGCAGGAACATCAGAGACGTCTAACCGTGGCCTTCCATGGTACTAGAGAACGGTTGCAGGCGGCTGCCGCACGGAGGAAAGAAAGGCACGACCAAGGAGGCCAGAATGTGCCATTGGAAGTAGGACAGTTCGTTTATCTCAGAGACCATGGAGTGAGAGGGCGCAACAAGATCCAGGATGCCTGGAGCCCAATCCTACACCAAGTGGTCCGAGCCCCATCCCCTGGAGGTGTGGTATACTCCGTAGCCCCCGTACACAACCTTAATGTGAGCCGACAAGTACATCGGATGATGCTGAAGCTTGCCCGTCAAAATCACTGCCCAGAGCCTCCTGACGTACCCTTGGAGCCTCCGAAATCAGCTGATCATGAGATTGAAGATGATCACGTTGGTTAGTGGATCATGGTGAGGGCACCCGGGAATCAGACACAGCCTGTCCATCTCGACCCAGTTGCTTCCCCTCCTGAATTGTCTGGTCCAGCCAGCCCCTTGGTGCAAGTTGAACAGCCTGCTCCGGTTTCAGTGACTCCTACAGAAGTTTGCCCTGATGACGGTGCCCTAGCTCTACGCAGAACCTCCCGGATCACTGCCGGAAGACATGGGAATCTCCATAACCTCCCAGTGTCAGTGGTGAGTAGGGCAGATGGGGCTATGAACTCCAGGGTACCTGGCTCTAGTAATATGGTCATGGGGGTTTTTAGACCCTGGAGTTAATAGAACGGAATATGTTTTTTTTTTTTTGGTTATACATTTATTTTTATTTTTTTATTTTTTTTTTATCTGCGGGACGCTGATAAACAATGGGGGGGGTAGAATGTAACCGGCAGAAGAATCGCCACAGCATGTTTGTCCTTCTGTTCTTGCCGTATCCCTCTTCCTTTGAGCCACGCCCTCTAGTTAGCTTGTAAGTGGCTAGTCATTCATTAGCGGCAGTGGCATGTTGTATAAAACCGGCATATCGGGTGGCAAACAAAGTAATTTCTCAGCTCGTACATCCTCTTTACACTGGGTATGCTGTGTTGTTGCATATGAAAGATGTCGGACTGTGTACCAGACGCTTCCGGGTAGCATATGGTTGATCTACCGAAGGTCTCGGCCGAGGACACTGTGCACGCGCATTCTGTTATTGTCTATGGGGATACGAGTTGAGGTTTTCATACGGGGAAGGTAACCAGGGTGTCCCATTTCCATGTATGTTGAGTGTGACATTCCAAGAGGGTTGCATACTGGGAAGGTAACCTGGGAGTCTGATGTCCGTGTATGTTGAGTGTGATATTCCTAGAGAAAGATTGTCACTGCTGCTTTGCCTCCTGTGAATTTAATGTAATTGTACCTTTTGCCTTATTTTGTTTTCTTTTTGTTCTTTTTGTTATTTTGTGTTTCAGTAATATGTGTGGTATTGGCTGCCCCAGTAGCTTGCTGTGGGAACGCTAAAATCAGTTTTTGCTTATTTCTCTATCTGGTTTATTAGGTTTAATATTGACATCAATCTTTTCTTCTCTGTTCCGGAGAACCAGAGTGTTGAAGCTGTTTCATGGGATAGGTCGCCGGATTGAGCCCTCTTCACACATTGCACACCGTATTTGTAGTGGTAACGTGCACTTCACTATTTGCAGTGATCACTCTTTGTAGTATTTGTGCCTATGAGTGTGTGTGTGTGTGCATGTGTGTGCGTGTGTGAATAGGCCGCAGATTCAGCAGCACAGGTGGTGTCGGCCTCACTCCCTTTTCAGGACAGGTAACCTCTCCTAAACAGCTGCTCCATTTAATTATTATTTGTTTTCTTTTATATTCCTGGGGGCAGCCACTACCTCCTTCTGGCTGGTCTAAGGGGCTTAATTTGTATCGCCCCATACTATTTGGAGAAGCAAACCCCAGACTGTTTTATTGAATTATTTGTTAATAAACATGTTTGTACTTTTATATTGAAATACCACGTCTCTGTCATTACTTTAGTATCTGTGTGTGAGAGCCCTCTTGTCTAAATTAAGGTGTTGGAGGTCTAGGTAGCCTACATCTTGGTGTGAAAGGCCCCAGGTGGCGTAGTTGAGTAGCCTAGAGTCAATACCTATATCATATGACTCTTGCTGGTCACATATAGATAGCCAAAGATCGAGGACTCTTTGGCCAGAAATATGTTCAGGAGGTCAAAACCTTTAAAAAAATGATTTATCATAAAAAGCATTCTATAACTTTATATAGTTTGAAAAATTTTGAGGACGCTTTGACAACAAATAAGTTCAAAAGGTCAGATATGGATATCTATATGGCTTATGATGCATCAGAAGGAGCCTATGAGTATGTATAGAAAGCCCAAGAACGAGGACTCTTTGGCCAGAAACATGTGCAGGAGGTCAAAACCTCTGAATTTGCTGATCATCAAAAGGATTCTATAACTTTATATAGTTTGAAAAATTTTGAGGACGCTTTGACCACAAATAAGTTCAAAAGGTCAGATATGGACATCTATATGGCTTATGATGCATCAGAATGAGTCTATGAGTATGTATAGAAAGCCCAAGATCGAGGACTCTTTGGCCAGAAATATGTTCAGGAGGTCAAAAGGGGACCTATGAATAGCTGATTTATCATCAGAAAGAATCTATAACTTTATACAGTTTGAAAACTTTTGAGGACCCTTTGACCAGAAATAAGTTCAAAAGGTCAGATATGGACATCTATATGGCTTTTGAAGGATCAGAAGGAGTCTATGAGTATGTATAGAAAGCCCAAGATCGAGGACTCTTTGGCCAGAAATATGTTCAGGAGGTCAAAACCTCTGAATAGCTGATTTATCATCAAAAGGATTCTATAACTTTATATAGTTTGAAACATTTTGAAGACACTTTGACCACAAATAAGTTCAAAAGGTCAGATATGGACATCTATATGGCTTATGATGCATAAGGAGTATGTATAGAAAGCCCAAGTTTTGAATACTCCTTAGACAGAAAAAAATTCAGTATGTCAAATATGGACTTTTGTCAGGAGGATATAACATCCGAAGATATCAGTCTGAATGTATTGTATTAATCTTTTAGGACTGTTTGGCCAGAAATATGTTCAGTGGGTCAAAAGGGGACCTCTGAATAGCTGATTTATCATCAGAAAGAGTCTCTAACTTTATATAGTTTGAAAAATTTTGAGGACCCTTGACCAGAAATAAGTTCAAATGATCAGATATGGACATGTACATGGGTTTTGAAGCATCAGAGGGAGTCTATGAGTATGTATAGAAAGCCCAAGATCGAGGACTCTTTGGCCAGAAATATGTTCAGGAGGTCAAAAGGGGACCTCTGAATAGCTGATTTATCATAAAAAGCATTCTATAACTTTATATAGTTTGAAAAATGTTGAGGACACTTTGACCACAAATAAGTTCAAATGATCAGATATGGACATCTATATGGCTTATGATGCATCAGAAGGAGTCTATGAGTATGTATAGAAAGCCCAAGAACAAGGAGTCTTTGGCCAGAAACATGTGCAGGAGGTCAAAACCTCTGAACTTGCTGATCATCAAAAGGATTCTATAACTTTATATAGTTTGAAAAATTTTGAGGACACTTTGACCACAAATAAGTTAAAAAGGTCAGATATGGACATCTATATGGCTTATGAAGCATCAGAAGGAGCATGTATAGAAAGCCCAAGTTTCGAATACTCCTTGGCCAGCAAAAAATTCAGTATGTCAAATATGGACTTTTGTCAGGAGGATATAGAATACGAAGATATCAGTCTGAAGATATCAGTATTAATCTTTTAGGACTCTTTGGCCAAAAAATGTTCAGTAGGTCAAAAGGGGACCTCTGAATAGCTGATTTATCATCAGAAAGAATCTATAACTTTATATAGTTTGAAAACTTTTGAGGACCCTTTGACCAGAAATAAGTTCAAAAGGTCAGATATGGACATCTATATGGCTTTTGAAGCATCAGAAGGAGTCTATGAGTATATATAGAAAGCCCAAGAACGAGGACTCTTTGGCCAGAAATATGTTCAGGAGGTCAAAACCTCTGAATAGCTGATTTATCATCAAAAGAATTCTATAACTTTATATAGTTTGAAAAATTTTGAGGAGACATTGACCACAAATAAGTTCAAAAGGTCAGATATGGACATCTATATGGCTTATGAAGCATCAGAAGGAGTCTATGAGTATGTATAGACAGCCCAAGATCGAGGACTCTTTGGCCAGAAATATGTTCAGGAGGTCAAAACCTCTGAATAGCTGATTTATCATCAAAAGGATTCTATAACTTTATATTGTTTGAAAAATTTTGAGGACACTTTGACCACAAATAAGTTCAAAAGGTCAGATATGGACATCTATATGGCTTATGATGCATCAGAAGGAGTCTATGAGTATGTATAGAAAGCCCAAGATCAAGGACTATTTGGCCAGAAATATATTCAGGAGGTCAAAACCTCTGAATAGCTGATTTATCATCAAAAGGAGTCTATAACTTTAGTTTGAACAATTTTGAGGACACTTTGACCACAAATAAGTTCAAAAGGTCAGATATGGACATCTATATGGCTTATGAAGCATCAGAAGGAGTCTGAGTATGTATAGAAAGCCCAAGATCGAGGACTCTTTGGCCAGAAATATGTTCAGAAGGTCAAAACCTCTGAATTTATCATCAAAAGGATTCTATAACTTTATATAGTTTGAAAAATTTTGAGGACACTTTGACCACAAATAAGTTCAAAAGGTCAGATATGGACATCTATATGGCTTATGATGCATACGAAGGAGTATGTATAGAAAGCCCAAGTTTCGAATACTCCTTAGCCAGAAAAAAATTCAGTATGTCAAATATGGACTTTTGTCAGGAGGATATAACATCCGAAGATATCAGTCTGAATGTATTGTATTAATCTTTTAGGACTGTTTGGCCAGAAATATGTTCAGTGGGTCAAAAGGGGACCTCTGAATAGCTGATTTATCATCAGAAAGAGTCTCTAACTTTATATAGTTTGAAAAATTTTGAGGACCCTTGACCAGAAATAAGTTCAAAAGGTCAGATATGGACATATATATGGCTTATGAAGCATCAGAAAGAGTCTATGAGTATGAGTAGAAAGCCCAAGATCGAGGACTCTTTGGCCAGAAATATGTTCAGGAGGTCAAAAGGGGACGTCTGAATAGCTAATTTATCATCAAAAGAATTCTATAACTTTATATAGTTTGAAAAATTTTGAGGACACTTTGACCACAAATAAGTTCAAAAGGTCAGATATCGACATCTATATGGCTTGTGATGCATCAGAAGGAGTCTATGAGTATGTATAGAAAGCCCTAGATCAATGACTCTTTGGCCAGAAATATGTTCAGGAGGTCAAAAGGGGACCTCTGAATAGGTGATTTATCATCAGAAAGAGTCTATAACTTTATATAGTTTGAATAATTTTGAGGACCCTTGAACAGAAATAAGTTCAAATGATCAGATATGGACATCTATATGGGTTTTGAAGCATCAGAGGGAGTCTATGAGTATATATAGAAAGCCCAAGAACGAGGACTCTTTGGCCAGAAATATGTTCAGAGGGTCAAAACCTCTGAATAGCTGATTTATCATCAAAAGGATTCTATAACTTTACATAGTTTAAACATTTTTGAGGACACTTTGACCACAAATAATTTCAAAAGGTCAGATATGGACATCTATATGGCTTATGATGCATCAGAAGGAGCCTATGAGTATGTATAGAAAGCCCAAGAACGAGGACTTTTTGGCCAGAAACATGTGCAGGAGGTCAAAACCTCTGAATTTGCTGATCATCAAAAGGATTCTATAACTTTATATAGTTTGAAAAATGTTGAGGACACTTTGACCACAAATAAGTTCAAAAGGTCAGATATGGACATCTATATGGCTTATGATGCATCAGAATGAGTCTATGAGTATGTATAGAAAGCCCAAGATCGAGGACTCTTTGGCCAGAAATATGTTCAGGAGGTCAAAAGGGGACCTATGAATAGCTGATTTATCATCAGAAAGAATCTATAACTTTATATAGTTTGAAAACTTTTGAGGACCCTTTGACCAGAAATAAGTTCAAAAGCTCAGATATGGACATGTATAGGCTTTTGAAGCATCAGAAGGAGTCTATGAGTATGTATAGAAAGCCCAAGATCGAGGACTCTTTGGCCAGAAATATGTTCAGGAGGTCAAAACCTCTGAATAGCTGATTTATCATCAAAAGGATTCTATAACTTTATAGTTTGAAAAATTTTGAGGAGACTTTGACCACAAATAAGTTCAAAAGGTCAGATATGAACATCAAATACGGCTTATGATGCATCAGAAGGAGTCTATGAGTATGTATAGAAAGCCCAAGATCGAGGACTCTTTGGCCAGAAATATGTTCAGGAGGTCAAAACATCTGAATAGCTGATTTATCATCAAAAGGATTCTATAACTTTATATAGTTTGAAAAATTTTGAGGAGACATTGACCACAAATAAGTTCAAAAGGTCAGATATGGACATATATATGGCTTATGATGCATAAGAAGGAGTATGTATAGAAAGTCCAAGTTTCGAATACGCCTTAGCCAGAAAAAAATTCAGTATGTCAAAAATGGACTTTTGTCAGGAGGATGTAACATCCGAAGATATCAGTCTGAATGTATTGTATTAATCTTTTAGGACTGTTTGGCCAGAAATATGTTCAGTAGGTCAAAGGGGACCTCTGAATAGCTGATTTATAATCAGAAAGAATCTATAACGTTATAAAGTTTGAAAAATTTTGAGGACCCTTGACCATAAATAAGTTCAAATGATCAGATTAGGACATCTATATGGGTTTTGAAGCATCAGAGGGTGTCTATGAGTATATATAGAAAGCCCAAGATCGAGGACTCTTTGGCCAGAAATATGTTCAGGAGGTCAAAAGGGGATCTTTGAATAGCTGATTTATCATAAAAAGAATTCTATAACTTTATATAGTTTGAACATTTTTGAGGACACTTTGACCACAAATAATTTCAAAAGGAAAATCATTGCTTTACAATGTACACAATTAACTCATCCCGTTGGACAACGATAGAATGCACTGAAGAATAAACATATAGATAATGCACTTTTACATAACATATGTTGTTGCATTGCACAAACGATCTATCGTTGTGTATCATTGAAGAAAAACATATGCACTCCTATCCCTGCATTGCACACCAGAACTAACTCCTTCCCATGTTCAGAGATAACATCTGTTGTTGCATTGCATTGCACAAACGATCTAACGTTTTGCAATGAAGAGTAACATAGGCCATGCACTTTTTGCATTGCATTGCATTGCACACCAGATCAAACTCCTTCCCATGTTCAGTAAAGAGATATGTTGCATTGCATTGCACAAACGATCTAACGTTGTGCATTGAAGAATAACATATAGGCTAACTCCTTCACATGTTCATTAAAGAGATAACATATGTTATGCAACATTGCATTGCTTTGCACAAACGATCTAACGATGTGCACTGAAGAATAACATTTATGCACTTTTTGCATTGCATTGCACACCAGAACTAACTCCTTCCCTTGTTCATTAAAGAGATAATATTTTGCATTGCATTGCACAAAACGATCGTTTGTCTCAACGATCAATGTTGTGCATTAAAGAATAACATATAGGCTAAATGCATGCATTGTATTGCATTGCACACCAGAACTAACTCCTTCCCATGTTCATTAAAGAGATAACACATGTTGCATTGCATTGTCCTGCAGAAACGATCTAACGTTGTGCATTGAAGAATAACATTTACGCACTTTTTGCATTGCATTGCATTGCACACTGAAACTAACTCCTTCCCATGTTCAGTAAAGATATAACATGTTGCATTGCATTGAATTGCATTGCATTGCCGAAACGATCTAACGTTGTGCACTGAAGAATAACATTTAGGGTATGCACTTTTGGCATTGCGTTGCTGCACATCAGATCTTACTCCTTCAAATGTTTATTAAAGAGATAACGTAGGCCATGCACTTTTTGACTTGCATTGCACATCAGAACTAACTCCTTCAAATGTTAATTGAAGAGATAACATTTTGCATTGCATTGCGCAAACGATCTAACGTTGTGCATTGAAGAGTAACATAGACCATGCACTTTTTGCATTGCATTGAATTGCACACCAGAACAAACTCTTTCCCATGTTCACTAAAGAGATAACATGTTGCATTGCATTGCAGAAACGATCTAATGTTGTGCACTGAATAATAACATTTATGCACTTTTTGCATTGCATTGCATTGCACACCAGAACTAACTCCTTCAAATGATAGAAAAGTTAGTTATGGTGTGCAATGCAATGCAATGCAAAAAGTGAAGAGCCAATGTTACTCTTCAATGCAAAACGTTAGATCGTTTGTGCATTACATATGTTATCTCTTTAATGAACATGAGAAGGAGTTAGTTCGGGTGTGCAATGCAATACAATGCATGCATTTAGCCTATATGTTATTCTTCAATGCACAACGTTAGATCGTTTGTGCAAGGCAATGCAATGCAACATGTTATCCCTTTAATGAACATGGGAAGGAGTTAGTTCTGGTGTGCAATGCAATACAATGCAATGCAAAAAGTGCATAAATGTTATTCTTCAGTGCACAGCGTTAGATCATTTGTGCAATGCAATGCAATGCAACATGTTATCCCTTTAATGAACATGGGAAGGAGTTAGTTCTGGTGTGCAATGCAATGCAAAGCAAAAAGTGCATAGTTATATACAAAGTAGCCTATGTTACTCTTCAATGCACAACGTTAGATCGTTTGTGCAAAACAATGAAATGTTGCATAACATATGTTATCTCTTTAATGAACATGGGACGGAGTTAGTTCGGGTGTGCAATGCAATACAATGCATGCATTTAGCCTATATGTTATTCTTCAATGCACAACGTTAGATCGATTGTGCAATGCAATGCAAAATGTTATCTCTTTAATAAACATTTGAAGTAGTTAGTTCTAATGTGCAATGCAATGCAAAAAGTGCATGTCCTATGTTACTCTTCAATGCACACAACGTTAGATATTTGCACAAACGATTTAAGGCTGTGCACTGAATAACATTTATGCACTTTTTGCATTGCATTGCATTGCACACCAGAACTAACTCCTTCAAATGCTTATTGCATTACTTCACATCAGAAGGAGTATGTATAGAAAGCCCAAGTTTCGAATACTCCTTGGCCAGAAAAAAATTAATTATGTCAAATATGGACTTTTATCAGGAGGCTATAACATCCGAAGATGTCAGTCTGAATGTATTGTATTACTTTTTTAGGACTCTTTGGACAGAAATATGTTCAGTAGGTCAAAAGGGGACCTCTGAATAGCTGATTTATCATCAGAAAGAGTATATAACTTTATATAGTTTGAAACATTTTGAGGACCCTTTGACCAGAAATAAGTTCAAAAGGTCAGATATGGACATCTATATGGCTTATGAAGCATCAGAAGGAATCTATGAGTATGTATAGAAAGCCCAAGATCGAGGAATCTTTGGCCAGAAATATATTCCTTGGGTCAAATTTGGACTTCTGTAAGACTGATTTAACATCAGAAGGTGTCTATATACGTTTATGGTCGACAAAATCCTTTTGAAAACTCTTTGGTCAATGATTTATCATCAGAAGGATTCTATAACTTTATATAGTTTGAAATTTTTTTTGGACACTTTGACCAGAAATAAGTTCAAAAGGTAAGCCATAAACCATATCGATATCCATATCTGTATGCATATCTATATGGCTTATGAAGCATCAGGAGTCAATGAGTATGTATAGAAGTCGAGGACTCTTTGGCCAGAAATATGTTACTTTGGTCAAATATGGACTTCTGTATGGCTGACGTAACATCAGGAGTCCGAAGAGTATGTTATAGAAAGTTAACATCAGTTGACTGAATGTTAGGTTAATGTGCAGTGAAGGAAAATCATTGCACTAGCTGTTACTTTACAATGGACAGAATTAACTCATTCCGTTGGGCAACGATAGAATGCAATGAAGAATAAACATATAGATAATGCACTTTTCGCATTGCATTGCACACCTGAATTAACTCCTTCCCATGTTCATTAAAGAGATAACATGTGTTGTTGCATTGCACAAACGATCTATCGTTGTGCATCATTGGAGAAAAACATATGCAGTTCTATCCCTGCATTGCACACCATAACTAACTCCTTCTCATGTTCATTAAAGAGATAAGATTTTGCATTGCATTGCACAAACGATCGTTTGTGTCGACGACAATGTTGTGCATTGAAGAATAACATATAGGCTAAATGCATGCATTGTATTGCATTGCACACCCGAACTAACTCCTTCCCATGTTCATTAAAGAGATAACATATGTTATTCAACATTGCATTGCTTTGCACAAACGATCTAACGTTGTGCATTGAAGAGTAACATAGGCTATGCACTTTTTGCATTGCATTGCACACCAGATCTAACTCCTTCCCATGTTCATTAAAGAGATAACATGATGCATTGCATTGCACAAACGATCGTTTGTGTCGACGATTAGTGTTGTGCATTGAATAATAACATATATGCTAAATGCATGTATTGTATTGCATTGCACACCAGAACTAACTCCTTCCCATGTTCATTAAAGAGATAACATGATGCATTGGATTGCATTGCATTGCAGAAACGATCTAACGTTGTGCACTAAAGAATAACATTTAGGGTATGCACTTTTGGCATTGCATTGAATTGCACACCAGATCTAACTCTGTCCCATGTTCATTAAAGAGATAACATGTTGCATTGCATTGCACAATCGATCTAACGTTGTGCATTGAAGAATAACATATAGGCTATGCACGTTTTGCATTGCATTGCATTGTTGCAATGTTTATTAAAGAGATAATCGTTAGATCGTTTGTGCAATGCAATGCAACATGTTATCTCTTTAATGAACATGGGAAGGAGTTAGTAATTGCAATGCAATGCAATGCAAAAAGTGCATAACCTATATGTTATTCTTCAATGCACAACGTTAGATTGATTGTGCAATGCAATGTAACATGTTATCTCTTTATTGAACATGGGAAGGAGTTAGTTATGATGTGCAATGCAATGCAATGCAAAAAGTGCATGGTCTATGTTACTCTTCAATGCACAACGTTAGATCGTTTGCACAATGCAATGCAAAATGTTATCTCTATAATGAACATTTGAAGGAGTTAGTTCTAATGTGCAATGCAATGCAAAAAGTGCATAGCCTATATGTTATTCTTCAATGCACGACGTTAGATTGATTGTGCAATGCAATGCAACATGTTATCTCTTTATTGAACATGGGAAGGAGTTAGTTATGATGTGCAATGCAATGCAATGCAAAAAGTGCATGGTCTATGTTACTCTTCAATGCACAACGTTAGATCGTTTGCGCAATGCAATGCAAAATGTTATCTCTTTATTGAACATGGGAAGGAGTTAGTTCTGGTGTGCAATGCAATGCAAAAAGTGCATGGTCTATGTACTCCAATGCATAACGTTAGATCGATTGTGCAATGCAATGCAAAATGTTATCTCTTTAATAAACATTTGAAGGAGTTATTTCTGGTGTGCAATGCAATGCAATGCAAAAAGTGCATAAATGTTATTCTTCAGTGCACAACGTTAGATCGTTTGTGTAATGCAATGCAATGTTGCATAACATAAGTTTAAAGAGATCTTTAATGAACATGGGAAGGAGTTAGTTCGGGTGTGCAATGCAATACAATGCATGCATTTAGCCTATATGTCATTCTTCAATGCACAACGTTTGCTCGTTTGTGCAATGCAATGCAACATATTATCTCTTTACTGAACATGGGAAGGAGTTATGCAATGCATATGTGCATATTGCATGTGGTGTGCAATGCAATGCAAAAAGTGCATGGTCTATGCTACTATGCACTATGCTACGTGGTTATAACGTTAGTTCGTTTGTGCAATGCAATGCAACAACATTGCAACTTATCTCTTTAAAGAAAATGGGAATGAGTTAGTTTTGGTGTGCAATGCAATGCAAGAATTGCATAGCCTATATTATTCTTCATTGCACAACGTTAGATCGATTGTGCAAAGCAATGCAGAATGTTATCTCTTTAATAAACATTTGAAAGAGTTAGTTCTAATGTGCAATGCAATGCAAAAAGTGCATGTCCTATGTTACTCTTCAATGCACAACGTTAGATCTCGTTTGTGCAATGCAATGCAAAATGTTATCTCTTTAATAAACATTTGAAGGAGTTAGTTCTGGTGTGCAATGCAATACAATGCATGCATTTAGCCTATATGTTATTCTTCAGTGCACAGCGTTAAATCGTTTGTGCAATGCATTGCAACTTGTTATCCTTTTAATGAACATGGGAAGGAGTTAGTTCTGGTGTGCAATGCAATGCAATGCAAGAAGTGCATAGAGTATGTAACTCTTCAATGCACAACGTTAGATCGTTTGTGCAAAGCAATGCAATGTTGTATAACATAAGTTTGCTCGTTTGTACAATGCAATGCAATGCAACATATTATCTCTTTACTGAACGTGGGAAGGAGTTAGATCTGATGTGCAATGCAATGCAAAAAGTGCATGGTCTATGCTACTCTTCAATACACAGCGTTAAATCTTTTGTGCAATGCAATGCAATGCAATGCAGCTTGTTATCCTTTTAATGAACATGGGAAGGAGTTAGTTCTGGTGTGCAATACAATGCAATGCAAAAAGTGCATAGCCTATGTTACTCTTCAATGCACAATGTTAGATCGTTTATGCAATGCAACATAACATATGTTAACCCTTTAATGAACATGTGAAGGAGTTAGTTCTAGTGTGCAATGCAATGGCAATGCAAAAAGTGCATAAATGTTATTCTTCAGTGCACAACGTTAGATCGTTTGTGCAATGCAAATGCAATGCAACTTGTCATCCCTTTAATGAACATGGGAAGGAGTTAGATCTGGTGTGCAATACAATGCAAAAAGTGCATAGACATTTACTCTTCAATGCACAACGTTAGATCGTTTGTGCAATGCAATATCTTTAATAAACATTTGAAGGAGTTAGTTCTGGTGTGCAATGCAAAAAGTGCAGAGCCTATATCTTCAATGCACAACGTTAGATCGTTTGTGCAATGCAATGCAAAATGTCATCTCTTTTAATAAACATTAAAGCACAAAAACTTTCTGCATTGCATTGAACAACAGATCTAACTCCTTCCCATGTTCAGTAAAGAGATAACATGTTGCATTACATTGCACAATCGATCTAACGTTGTGCATTGAAGAGTAACATATAGGCTATGCACTTTTTGCATTGCATTGCATTGCACACCAGAACTAACTCCTTCACATGTTCATTAAAGAAAAAACATGTTTCATTGCATTGCACAACAGAACTAACTCCTTCCCACGTTCATTAAAGAGATAACATGTTGCATTGCATTGCACAAACGATCTAACGTTGTGCATTGAAGAATAACATATAGGCTCTGCACTTTTTGCATTGTATTGCATTGCACACCTTAACTAACTCAACCCGATGTTCATTAAATAGATCTAACGTTGTGCATTGAAGAATAACGTATAGGCTATGCACTTGTGCACTTAAATACCAGTTCAAAAAGGTGGTCTGTTATAGTCAGTCAGACAGACAGACAGACAGACAGACAGACAGACAGAAAGATATGGTCAGAAAGATAGATAGACAGATAGATTAGATAGATAGATAGATAGATAGATAGAGTGTCAAACTTTGAAGTAGGATTAAAGTTTTAATTAGTTGTAAAGCTTGTTCTCATACACAGATATGGCCTATTTGTCATTTAAACTGATGCAAACAGGGAAAGAGAGTAGAAAACACTTATTATCCTGTCGCCCCCTCTAGTGGACAGCATTGAGTATTACGGCCTTCATTGCTCAGAGAACGCAAGTCAATGGATTTTTTGGGAAAGTAAGTCTGACCAGTGAGAAAAGATATAAGCGAGTCAGACCAGTCTGAGCTGAGTTTGGTGAAGCATTAAAGGCGGAGTAAATTTCTCATAATAATATTACATAATGTTTAAATATATGCTTGCTTTCTCAAGCCAAAATAATAAAGAAAACTCAGAGAAACATCGACCAATTCAGTATGTAATAAAAGTGTACAAAAAACCCATTGCGGTCGGTCCGTGTACTTTTTCGTTCATTCATTATTCTATTTCGGAATGAAAGATGAAATTTAAAAAAGGGTGCAGCTTGCTTTTTGTTTAAAAGAAAAAAAGCAGAAATGGCTGTATTTTGTTTTCCAAATGTATTGTTGTCATCAAATAATAGTATAAGAAAATTGGACGACATTTTGGTCCGTCGTTTTTTAATTTGTAATATTTATTTGTACATCAAGGCGACATCTAGTGTCTTTGACTTCGCACGACGGTGTAATTTACTTCCGGGTAAAGATAGGATCAGTCTAATGAAATACAATAAACGTACAAATAAATATTACAAATATTTATAAATATTTCAATTTTGGGACATTTAGAGTTGTTTCTGTTATTGAATGTTGTGGTTATCATTGTGCAACTGTTATCCCAACTAACTGAATTATTACTGAATAAACTAAATTAATCTGTGTGTATATCTGCATCTGTATATCTCAGTTAAATTAATTAAGAGTAATGAATTATTTCTTGAGTATATTTACATCAATGGGGAAAATGGGGATATTAATGTCTGTAATATCATATAAGAAAAAACATGAAATCAAACTAAATGAATGTTATGTAGCTGGAGAAATCAGGTTATATCTACTGACAGTTCTGCTTCAGTAAAACCTTGTTTTTCAGGTTAGTTGAATTCAGTTATAATCAGTAATCTTACATCATTTATTTCATTTCAACAAAACCAGTTATTGTAGATCAAGTACATTTGCTAAGTTGAAGAAGGGTCCGTGTACTTTTTGATCATTTCATTTCCTGTTTGGAATGGAATAACTAGAAATGAAAACAAGCTCGTTTATTCGTTTTTTAGTTTAGTTTAAAAAACGAAAAATGAGATTTTGGCTCTATTTTTCTTTTCTTTTTTTTGTTAGTGGTTTACAAATCGGTTTATGGGTTCGATATTTCATTTGCACACGTGGGTGGCGCTGAAACGCCCCTTTCATCTGATTGGTCAAACCGCTCCGCCTTCAGTAAGCTACGAGCTTTTCTTTCTGTAAGGCAGAATAAGAGTCAGTACGAGTGCGGCACGGACAAATCATACACTATAATAAAATAATGTCTGAAACCACCACTCACTGTTAAATAAGCACAATATTTTAAGCAGAATATGTTGCTGCTCACGTAATTCGTGCAAGTGCAAAGTCCATTGATACAGTGCAAATAGTCCAGTCTCTTTGGATAAAAGGGAAGTGGAAATAAAAATCGATGAATGTCCATAACATTTACCATTTACATCAAAGGGCAGGTAGGCGTGTGTGGCGTATAAATAATTTTGAAAATTGAATAGAAATAAAGATTATATTTATGAATGTATGCATGTGTAGCCTACTCAGTTCACATGAAAAGAAAGAGACAGAAAAGAGAGAAGCTAGAAGTGAACGTAGCCTACATTAATAATGACAAAATTAGCAGGGTTTGGGGTCCGTGTACGGTCCGGGTATCGTTCGTTCATTTGTTTTTGCTTTCACATATGAAAACGAAAAAACGAGAAAACAGCTCCTTTTTCCGAAATTTTCCGAAAAAAACGAAATTATGACTTGATTTTTGGTTTTCCCGTTCTTGCACGGAAATAAAAAAAAAACACTTGATATTCCGATTTCCCCATAGATATCATATGGATTTCCCCCTGTGGGTGGTGCTAAATCTGAATGGCAGGAAATGCATTCATTATTTTTCAAATTAAGAGTTTACCCATACGGTGACGCATTGCTGCCACATAGGCCTAACATTACATATTATTTTTCCCCCTCAATTTTTTTTTCGTAATAACGAGATCTTTTGTCGTTAAAACGACATAATAACGTGATGTTATGTCGTTAAAACGACATGTTTTCTTGGCCTTATAAGGACATGTGTCGTCATGTACAAAATATGCCTTTAAAAAAGGTCCGTGTACGTTTTGATAGTTTGTTTTTTCGTTTGAACCACAAAACAAAATAACGAGAAACAGTAGTTTATTACAGGTATTTAATATCGTGCCTATCCAGACATCACCAGTCACGTTTAATGAGCGCATTGTTTGGCTCAATACAGTTGGTAATATAGGTTATCCTAAGAACTTATTGTGTGTGCAGAGTTGTTACTGTTAGCGCTATATTATATAATTAAATTTATATTTAATGTGGTTTCCACCGTAATGGACCACTGTTCCCCCTTTCTACCAGCAGGTGGCAGTATTTAAATGACTGAGTGTATGGTGTCTTTGGTAACTGTTTTAAATCAAGATTACTGATACAGATGTATTGTTACTACCACTCTACAGATAAGGCGTTGTCGGGAAAATCCGTTTCGCGTTCCTACCCCAAAGCAACAAAATAAAATAAAATTCTTTATCAAAATTTATAGGGAAAGACAAGTACTTTGTTTAGGCTTGGCTTGTAGGGAATTCCAAACCTGCATATATTCAAACGCACATAACTATAGAACTCATTCTAAATGCTCATGTGAACGCCATCAGTGTTTCTCACAGGTTCGCGTTTAAAGTCTGTGTAGAGGGAATGGTGTCGTCTTAGCGGCCCCTAATTTAATAACAAATGATCATTGCGACGGAAGCAAATCAATCAAAACTAACTTCAGATGGAAATAACTTAACTCTGCTGTAAAGCCGAAACAATCTCTGTTACCTTAAATTATACGCTTATCTCTGTAAAGCTGCTTTGAAACAATCTACATTGTTAAAAGCGCTATATAAATGAAGATGACTTGACTTGACTATTGTTGTTCATTTTATTTGGTTTTTGATTTTATTTGCCTAGTTATCATCATCATCATTCACCCAGCCCAGAGTTAAACCTGCTTCTGTTTTAACACTGCTATCAGACAACAAAATCACATCAGACTTGTCCTAATCCTAGGCCATCTGGCCAAAAGAATGATTTACCAGTGTGCTATATACTGTGTGAATCTTTCTTCTCTACATTCCAGTTTGTATAACATACAAAACTCTGATTGTGTCATGCAAGTGAAGAGAATCCATACATGTCTTAAAACTTTATATAGCACATACATGCTTTCAATGTACAATCAATTGCTGCAGAACATTTGTTAAGACCTAAGGTAAGAACATTTTACAAGGTCCTCAAAAGAAATTCCAAAAACATAATTACATTACTAAAAACAGGCTGTCAACGCTGATTACATCAGCAATAACTGCAACAAAACGTTTCCAGTAACTTTTGAACAGTCCTGCTTATTGACTTGGACGAATCTTTGCCCATTCCTCTGTACAGAACAGCTTCAACTCTTGGATGTTGGTGGGTTTCCTCACATGAGCTGCTTGCTTTCTCATCCTTCCACAACATTTCAATCATTTTAAGGTCATATCTTTTGACTTGGCCTTTCCAAAACATTCACTTTATTCTTCTTTAAGGTAGGTGCATGGGTATATATATTTTCTCACAATATAATATACATAATAGTATAAAGTATAAATTGAGTTTGTAACTCCCTGGTACATAGCAGACATTATTAGGCTAATATAGAAGCAATTATAAAAATGGTAAACAGAAATAAACTATAATCAGTGGAGCCATGCTGAGGATGAACTATAGTTTAAGAGTCTGATAGCTTGGGGGGAAAATTTGCTCTGCAGTCTGGTGGTGCGGCAGCAGAAACTTCTATATCTCTTCTCAGAAGGCAGCAGGATGAACAGGCTGTATACTGTCCTTTAGTATCCTTTTGGCTCTGTATAGGCACCTCACCTCAACGACATCACTGATGCTCCAGGGATGGGTACCAGTGATCTCCTGAGCAGTTTTAATCTCCCGCTGCAGAGCCCTCCGGTCCTGGGCCGTGCACATCCCATGGCAGTTTGTGATGTTTCCAGTCAGGTGATCACCATCATTTGCTGATGTAACGTGTCAATTAAGATAAAATTAATAAAATTAAGAAATGATAATGTGTCTGTACACCTAGCCTGTGTGTCTTAATCAGCATAAGCATTCAACTTTTGTTTGCTTTCAGTCCCTCTGACTGCAGCTCAATATATCATTTGGACTGTGCAATGACAGATATCACAATAGATGATGGAGAAGTGAACTGTGCATCACTACGCTGACATGAACTTTATCTGAAAAATGTATGTAAAAGTAGAATTCCATAAATTATATTCCATAAATATTATCAAAACTTTAGGTGTTCTCATAGTGTGGTCTTGTATCAAATAATGATGGCAGTTGTTAAGTATAGGCTATTCTGCTTATCATTACCAATATGCCTAGTAGCCTAATTGCTGACAGCAACTAGCCTTTATAATCAATCTGGAATGTAAACAAAACATTTCAAGGAACACATTTCAAAGAAGACTATTATACTTGAATGAATATGAGGAATATGAATGAATAAGACTATTATACTTGAATGAATATGACAAAATTCATCAGGGTCAATGATAGACCCACCATTCTCCGAAGCACAGATCGCGCCATTTACGCTTAAAAATATACTACGCGTCTATGTCAGCTTAAGCGCGAATGCATGTTTAAAATACATAAATGTAAAGAATGATTTTCATGACAACTAAATATATGGTATAAATATTAAAGAATGCTCTGTGCAAAACAACACTATTTAATTATTATTTACCGCATATATTTTGTTTTGACAATAGCCTATAGTCGATGTCCTACATTATCAGATACGGTCAGGAATTTACGTCAATTTAAAAAAAAAAATATGTTATTATTGCTCATTAAAACCATCCTTGATTTAACCTAAGCCGAGCCATTTCCAGAAGTGGTCCAGATCATACAGCCGGAGCCGGTTTTTATGGTGAACATGGGCCGCACTGCCCAAAGTGCAGGGATGAGATGTTACAAGAATTTTTTTTTTGTTGAAATTACAGGGATGGGGGAGATTGTCAATGTTTTGAAGGACACTATAAGTTCGGGGATTGTTTTAGTTAGTTTTTATTTTAGGTTTAGGCTTTAGGCTTTATTTTATGGTTAAGTTTGGTTAGGCTATGTTCATCTGTTATGTTATTTTATGCAATACAATCAAACATGAGTAGAAAGAGCTCATTTTGGTGAGTAGGCTAATGCTTAAGCAGCAGTGCTAAGAAACGTGATTTGTGAAAGCACAGTTATAATGAAAATTAAAGCTGCAAGCAGCATTTATCGGGGTTCAAGCAGTTAAGGCCTTTAAGGCCTTTAAGCACAAAAACATCAAAAGACATCAAGTTTTATTTAGCAAGCATGTAACCACTGACATCATAGATGGAAAATACTATGTTTTAGCATGATTTATCATGATATACCACATTCTAGCATGATTTACCCTGTTCTAGCATAGTTTACCATGAATTTATCTTAGTTTACCTTGATTTACCATGTTCCAGCATGATTTACCATGATATACCACATTCTAGCATTATTTACCATAGTTTATCTTGATTTACCATGCCTTTACCATGATTTACCCTGTTCTAGCATAGTTTACCATGAATTTACCTTAGTTTACCTTGATTTACCATGTTCTAGCATGATTTACCATGATATACCACATTCTAGCATAATTGACCATAGTTTATCATGATTTACCATGGTTTACCATGGTTTACCCTGTTCTAGCATGCTTTACCATGATATATCACGTTCTAGAATGATTTACCAGGATTTCTAGCATGATTTACCTTGATACACCACATTCTAGTATTATTTACTATGATTTACCATGTTTCTAGCGTGATTTTGTTATGGGGGTGTGTGGAGATGAACCCAATTGCAGACAGTAGTCACAGCAACAGTTTATTGTACAAATAACAGGAAAAACAAAGCCCACGAGGGGGCAAAACAAGACAAGACAGGACTACGAGTGACTAAACTAGACTATGACTCTGACAATTAACAAGACTATAAACAAACAGCAAAAACAGAACTTTCTCTTTATACTCTTGACAGGATACTCACAAGGTTTCACAATGAATAACACGCAATGTTAGACAATGTACCGACACAGGACAGAAAACATGAGGGGATTAAATAGGGAGCAAACTAATGAGGGAAACAGGTGACAAGGGTAAAGCAATGATGACTAAACGAGGGTAACAAGTGGGCGGGGTTACGTGACGAGACAACGCAAGCACACAGCCCAAACAAATGGCCATGTGCTTACACATAAAACATGGGTCTGTCATGATCCTGCCTCAAGACAAGAGAAGAACTGGTACACGAAGGCAGAATCATGACAGATTTACCATGATTTACCACATTACTAGCAATTATGTGAAGTGTCAGTGCAAATGAAGTGATAAACACTGACAAAATATGATTTTGTTATAATAGTTATTGTTATATAAGTGATTTGCACAAAGCACATGTGAAAAGGCTTCATAAGTAGAATGGCCAGCAGAGGGCACTAGAAGACCACTTATTGGCTCAGTTTCACTTTAAATTTCATTATTTTTACCAGTTTTCTGCACTAAAGCAAACCAGTTTTTCCATGTTAACTCAATAATGCATGCTTACACACACACACACACACACACACACACACACACACACACACAAAGACAAATGTTGTTGTTGTTTTTTCAATGCTATTGCGATATGTCATAATGAAAATATATTTGAATGGTCTATAAACATTTCACAAAGTCTTTGTAAGCTATTAAGGCCTTTAAGGCCTTAAAGCACAAAGGGCATCAAAAGTTATTAAGTTTTATTTAGCAAGCATGTAACCACTGACATAATAGATGGAAAAGACCATTTACAGCCAATACAGGCAATGTACCATAGGAAATACATGGTTTTAAAGATGTTTAACAGTTATAGCGCCAACTATCGTCCGATCTCCATAAAATTTTGCATGCTTGTTAATGATGTTATGTTACATATGCTCACCAATTTTTGTGAAGTTCTGAGTTTTCATTTAGGATTTATAGGCTTTTTAGTGTATTTTGCCACGCCCATTTTATAAATGACCCTATTACAGCCATCCAAATGCAAAAGTTCAACTTTTTTTTGATAATTATTGATCTAGAGAGTCCATAGAATTGTCCTAGACTGGTCTGGTTCCGATTGGTCAAAAAACCTAGGACTAGTTCGCAAAAGTAGGTTTTTAACATATTCGCGAATATTTAATGAACGGTTTGATTGACAGCAATGGTTCTTGAGGCAAAATTGTTCAACATGAGGAGATCTATCAAATGATATGCATTTTGTGACAAAATGTGTTACACCACGTGATTACAGAGCCTTTAAACTCGTTAGCGCCAACTAGTGGCCGATTTCTTTCAAAATTCTTACAGACCTCTAGGGGCTTGAGCCGAACATGCCCACCAAGTTTCGTTCCGATCGGACTTCGTTAACCTTGTTTAATAGATGCTCAAACCTCATTGGCCAATGGCGGCCATGTTTTTCGAGATACACCAATATCCTTTTAGAAATACATGGCCCCTTGGGCCAAGACACTGCATACCAAATTTCAAGTCATTCGGAAAAACGGTCAGGTGTCTATACGTTTTTTTTGTTTTATAGCGCCACCATGTGGCCAATCGACGCAATTTTTTTACTGTGACCTCAGATTGACCTCCTACACATGTGTACCAAGTTTGGTGAAGTTTACTAAATTACTTCTTGAGTTATAGCCATTTTAGTAAAATAGGCTCCTCCCACAGCGATAATGTTGCACCCCCTAGCGACCGTGAATCGAAATTTCAACTTTTTTTCGATAATTATTGATCTTCAGACTCCAGAGAACAATTCTGCACTGGTTTGATTCCGTTCGGGCGAAAAACCAGGGACTAGTTCGCAAAAGTAGGTTTTCGACAAAATTCAAAATGGCGGAAAATATGTCATGGCGGAAATAAAATCGGAGATATACGTTTTGTTCGTCTTGAGACAAGGATTACAGGGATATAAGACACTTGAGTCTACGACATACGGTCTAGGAGTTATGACCACTTTCACGCTTTTGGTCGCTATAGCGCCACCTGTGGGCCAATCGGGGTCATAATTTGATAACCTCTCCTCGATTTTTGTACTACCATATGGCAAAGTTTCAAGTCTCCAGCTCTTACGGTTAATAATGGAAAGTGTTTTAATTACAGAACTAAAATGAATATCTCCATGACAGTAGCTCGCACACAGTTAGACACAGTGCGACACCTACTGGTCTGTTTTTGTAATCGTTTTGAACTGCCCTTGATTTTAAACTTCGTTGGATTATTAACGTTACGAGGACTGAGAACCTTCACATATGTCGTTTTCTGATTGTACTATTAACAAACTACTATCACTATTAGTCTATTAACTAGCCTGTTCAATACATTTCTATTAACACTGTATAACGTGAGCCAGAGGCGTAACTTTGTTTTAAAAAGTGGGTGGGACGGGTTTTAAAAAAAAAAAAACCGGGGGGGATTTATGAATGCTAAATCATAAATCGATGTAGGTA
Source organism: Squalius cephalus (assembly GCF_949319135.1). NCBI lineage: Eukaryota > Metazoa > Chordata > Actinopteri > Cypriniformes > Leuciscidae > Squalius > Squalius cephalus. The sequence continues at coordinate 15,151,480 of NC_137128.1, read as the reverse complement.
CAATAACATTACGATGTCTAGCAATCGATTGAAATAGTGCATGGGTTTCATTTTTCGTTTAATGAGGTTTAGACGAATCCGTTAGTAACGTGTATATTGAACTGGTCCAGTGGTAGAACTTTTGCCAAGCGTGTCAGAGGTTGTGGGTTCTAATCCGCACTCGTGTAGGTTTTTTTTTTTTTTCTCTTCTCATTAAAACCGATTATGTTTATCAGTGGTTGTATATCAGGCAAGCATACGTTTGTATGCATTTTGTTTTGTAATTTCACCGGAACGAATAGAGAGTCCACAACGGATTGAAGCGCGCATCCGAGTGAAGACTGTGCGCGGACTGCGCGAGCCACAAGAGAACACAGTATCCGCGCCTGTGTCTGTATCTGTATCTGATCGCAGCGGCAACGAGCACTTTGATCACTTGATCTAAAAAAAAAAAACACATTTCAGTGCTAGATCGCCTCTTACAAACGAACTAAATGAATGCTCTGCTAGTTAACTGGAGATGTTTTATTTATTTGTATTGGTACATTCGTGCCGCGAGATGTTTCAAAAGTGGTGGGGACAATATCGACCTTTGCAAAAAGTGGTGCACACGCCCCACCCGCAAATTACGCCTATGACGTGAGCGAGGTAACAGCGTGTCCTTGGTCTTTTTGAAAATAGATATGATGCGTTAGGATAGAATGAAATTTTGAGGACCAACACAAGTTTTATGAGGGTGTCAATCGAATGGCAAAGACGAGATAGGGACTGATATTTTGATGGCAGAACAGCGGAATCCCAATCTCCCTCATTATTAGTAACGTTATTAGGCCTACGCATGACGTCACGTGGGAATTCACGTTGACAGGTAGCCTATTCGCTGTCAGTTAATTCGCTTTCCATTATGGTGGAAACCACATTAAATATAAATTTGATTATATAATAGCGCTAACAGTAACAACTCTGCACACACAATAAGTTTAACCTATATTACCAACTGTATTGAGCCAAACAATGCGCTCATTAAAGGTGGCTGGTGATGTCTGGATAGGCACGATATTGGTTGAGGAGATCCCCCATTCTATGTAAAGCGCTTTGAGTGCCGAGAAAAGCGCTATATAAATGTAATGAATTATTATTATTATTATTATAGGCACGATATTAAATAGCTAATAAACTACTGTTGCTAACATATTTAGCGAAAAATCGGCAGCTGGCAGCAGGAAGTAGCTGCCACTGGCAGCAGGAAGTAGCTGCCGTTGACAGCCGGAAGCCCTGCCATATTAGGAGGGACCTGCCATTTCGTGGCAGCCAATCAGTATCGTCCAACGTAGTAGCAACCAATCACCTTTACCTGGAAGTCAAGCGACAGCAGCCAATGGTGGCGCCGGTGAATCTTCAGTAATGGCGGTGGTATTTGGCTCGGTAAGTTCGTATATTATCAGATTAATAAATAATTGTTGCTCTGTACATTGGAGTTTAACTTTTATGTTAGAGACAGTGTATCTGTGACTACTTAAGTTGAATTGGTTAATTTAATCATTTGTAGAAACGCAGCTTGTGCACCGTGTGCTCCTGGTTTGTGAGGGGCTATCATTAACTTCAAATACTAACTTACGTTACCATTATCATTAAATATTAGCGTTTGTTAACATGTTAACTTAATCTATTGATTAGAATAAAGCTCATGCTGATTTATTGGAATTGACAAGCTCAGCCTTTATGATACACGTGCAACGCTAACAAAACATATCCCAAATTATCTAACTTATGTTTTAATACAAAACACCATTTTAATCAACTTTACTTCACCATATTCTAAACTTCTGTTTTTTAGTTTCACCAAGTTCACCACAGCCTGTCACAGATTGCTGGGGATGGACAAACATATGCGCCATGAAGGAAACCCCAGATTTCCAGTTGCAAAACCAACCAAACTCACTGGTATGTTTTCACACATTTCACGTATTATATCCTGTCTTGATCAAAGCAGGCAAAAGGTATTCTGTTTTTTATCTTTTTATTTTGTTTATACAAATTCTAGATTGTATCGAAAATTTGACATTTCAGTGTCTGTTTATTTTCTTAGTTTGATCATGTTTTGTATATATATATATATATATATATATATATATATATATATATATATATATATATATATATAAAATAATTATTTTATATATATCTATTCAAAATATACTGGAACAGTTCACTTTTTCCATATAACTTTCACCCCCAGTTTCACAGACAAGGCTCAAACTAGTCCCAGACTAAAATGCATGTTTAACTGAAAGCAAATTACACTTGTGTATCTTAAAATATCAGTGCCATTGTTTCTTTTAAGATTCACAACAGTAATGTTTTTTCTAATGCATATTTATAAAAGTCCTAATTGCACTAAGGCCTAATCCTGGCATAATCTAAACCCTATCTGTGAAACCGGGCTTCAAAGTTTTACATATTAGTCCAGTGGTTCAGTTCAACACTTTGTTCTCTGGCTTTAGATAGGCATAGACAATGGCATTTAAAAAATAAATTACACCTGCTCCCTAGTTCAGGTATGCTACTGTCTACTGCTGCAACATGGCTAAGTGGTTCAACACGGAGTTCATCTCTCTCTTTCTCTCGTGTGTGTAAAATAACTAACTTTTTCCCCCTTCTTTTTAAGCTCAGTTGCAATAAAGATGGATCCGGGATCTTGGAAGCTTGTTAAAAATAAGGTATTGATTTCATGTTACAACAATTTTGATTTCTTTGCTATCTTTAGTGTATAAATAAAATGTTAGTTTTTCCATTTAGATTTTTTTTTTCCATGATGTTCCAGCTCAGTTGGGATCTGTGGACTGCAGTGTATTCATGCTAATGGTAAGTTATTACGGTGATTTTGTTTCCCCATAACATATCTATCTTATCTACTTATACCTAACTTATCTATCTTTTTCTAACATCTGTCTTTCTTACTAATCTTAAGGTTACAGGGGTTAAACACTATGTGATCTGATTCACAGAATTGTACTTTTATGTGTATTTCTTTAAAGTGAACATTATCTGTGCTACTTTTGGAGGAGCTGCGATTCCATTGTGTGTGTGTGTGTTGAATGTTCTGTGCAGGTCTTGTGATATGCTGCAGCTGACCCCAAGACGCCTTTCTACGACCTCCGAGGTCATCACCGGACCATCTTGGACTCGGATGACAATGTCGACTTACCCTCCTATCTATCCATAAGTGTAGAATTGTTTTAACTTTGTTCTTTTGCCAATGAGAAGTAGCCAACCTGTATTTACTGATGTCAATCATGCCCTTGGAAATGGTATAACTGGTGTGAGATTTTGTGTACAGTAGAGTCTCTGGCTTGCGACCCCGTGAGACTTTGACGCCTGGCTCTACCGATGAAACTATTCTTCAGTAAATTTTTACTTATTTGATTGAACCTCACGACTCCTGGTCTTCTTTCATCATATCTGGTCCTGGGTCTTTAAGATGTTATTCCCTAACACTAGAAACATTGTAAATCATGTTAAACCATGCTAGAACATTGTAAAACGTTTTCAAACTTTCTTTTTCAAGCCAACTTAGTTTTTTATGAACTTTAACATCTAGTTCAGAATTGTTGTTCATTCCGATTTCAGAACAACAAATATCAAGCCTGTTTTCAAAGTTACAGCTGTTTTATAAAACAAAGACAAGAATGTATTGAAATACTACAAATGTAAAACTGAACTTAAATGATAGAAAAATATGATTTTTAAATAAAGGTCATTGAGAATTTTTTTTTTTTTTTTTCTTCTTTTAGACATGACTTTCATTATTTGTTTAATGAATGTTTATGTACGTTTAAAAAATATACAATATTATTATATAGGCATTAATTTATGTATATATTTCATTTTTTGACAAACATGTACACATTATATTTATACACGTACAAATTCATAATTTCAAGTGTAGTTTAATGTTTGTTTTTTGTACTATGTCTATGATCTTCGTTACTTAATTTATATTTGATAAACCTTTTTAAACCAATTACAAAATAATTACAAATTTAAGTAATTTATTTAAATAAGTACTAAAATTATATATACATTGATATAATAATTTATTTGCCTTGCTAAAAGCGGCATCCACCTCCGACTTCCGGTTATTAGCGGCAGCTGACGTCAGCTGCCAGTGGCAGCTACTTCCTGCTGCCAGCTGCCGATTTTTCGCTGAACCCCTACTGGATATTTATTCCGGTCCAGGTTTATATAAGCCTATTTATTAATTGATTTTTCTTCTTCTAACGTTACTCTGGTATAACGTTAGTGCTGCATATTATGACCGTTCTAAAAGCTTGGCTTTTATTTTGATAGGCCATATTTACTATTACTTCCGGGTCACGTGGCCAACCTGTCTACGTTTTAATGTAGATCTTCAAACGGAAAAAGGAATTTCAAAAAACCTAAATCGGACCGTTATTTGATTTTGGTTTTGTCATTTTTCGTTTTTGGATTCAGAACCAAAAACGGGAGAACGGCTCTTTTTTTACCGTTTCTTTGTTTTTGGTTTGAAACGACAAACGAAAAACAGGTGGTTTCTCGTTATTTTGTTTTGTGGTTCAAACGAAAAAACAAACTATCAAAACGTACACGGACCAAAAAATATATATTTAATATTTTTATATTTTATAGGCCTATACGTTTTTTTATGTTATATATAAGATTTATTTTTGTAAATAGGCTATATCTTCATTACCTAGAGATATAATAAAACAAAAAGTAGTCAAAACACATCTAACAGAACATAGCCTAAGTTGATTATTTTTTACAACATTGTGTTCTTATTTTGTTTAATTAACGAAATGTCAATCTTGTCTTTATAACAGAAGATACAATACAATACAATACAAAAATCTTCAAGATACACCTTACAATCTTCACATGTATAACGGATTGTCACCTTATAAACAGTCCTTTGTGTGGTGGAATAAGCAATGCTATATAGAAATATGGTTAGTTTCTTAATTTAAAATGTATTTTATTATTTTATTAGTTCATTAACTAATTATGCTAACTCAACTAATTTAATGTAAAGAGCTGGATAAAATTACTAATTAAATAATACCAAATATTAAATGTGGGCTATTGATTAGAGTTGCCATAAACTAAAGATTTTTCTAGTAGTCATTTATTTAAGCAATTAGTACTAATCGCACGTTTATATTCTATCCTGGGCACTAGCGGCGCCAGGATTTTGATTGTAGGTGGGCCTCCAGAAAACTGGATGGGCCAGTTAAAATAAGCCAGAAAAAAAAAAAAAAAAACGGTTCCCCTTCAGCTCCGTTTCAGCGCTTTTCTGCGGCACTGAGGACAGCGACTCATAGCCTATTTAATGCGTAATTAGCACAGGTAAAAAAGAAAAGAAAAACTTAAAAAGGAATTTTTTGTTTCTTTTAAAAAAAAATTACAATTTCATTTAATGTATTGTTTAATACAATTATAGGCCTATTATTTTTAGTTTATTAACAACAGCAACAGCTGTAAAGATGAAGTTGTCGATCGTCAACTCCGTGAACGCGCCTATAGAGAGAAATGCACATCATGGATTGCATAATCAGAGAGTAGGCCTAGCCTTTTTCTTTTCGTTTTAAATTGTTAAAAAGACATTTCAAGCTTTAAGATAGATTTCATGTCTGTGAGGCATATGCTGAGTTTCGTTAAGTTAGGATGAGATGCGCTCCTGTTCACGAGCAATGCAAGTGACCGCGCGGGCGCGCCTCTTATATTGTCTCCTATTTGCTTCATTAAATACAGGCAATTGGTTGATAAAAAAAAAAATTAAAATTAAGATACAATTTATACAAAACGAAATTCACTTTAAAAATGGCTTTCTAACTGAATTAAGTGGTCAAAATCATGTCTGACCCGCTCCATGTCTCTCGATATTGCGTATCCTATCTTACTCGTGCGGTTCACTTTTCATAATCAACTTAGATGAAAAAATAGCATTATAATATTTTAACAAATATGAAACTAAATGAGCTTGATGGCTACAACACATATAGTAGGCCTACAGACTCTCTATTTGTACAAATTGCTGCACATTAATTTTATTCTGAATTTTGCACACATAAGTTAAAAGGCATTTGTTTGTGCATGCATAGTAAAACATATCTGCAACATTTATCAAGTCCACTGATAATTATGCGTGAATTTATTAATTATTATCTTAATGAATAATGTAACAAGGACGAAGCATGTAGGCTAAACTGCGTTGTTTGTTTAGAATGGAATGGATCGCAAATAGATCCGAATGAAGAAACGTACAAAACCATAGTAGAAAATGGGTGGGCCCGGACCTAAAATGGGTGGGCCCAGGCCCACCCGGGCCCAATGGTAGCGCCGCGGCTGATCCTGGGTGCATACGCTTATTCTGCGCTCAAGCGCATGCATAAAACTTGCTGCAAAGCACCCAGTAGCACCGGCAAAAGTAGGCTAATGATAATAAATGTGTCTGAAAAAAAATAACGAAGCATTTTAATTGTTTATTAATATACTAGTCTTTTCTAAATCAGTGTAGGCTGCCTGCAAACATATATCCATACATCTCCGCTGTAATATAGCCTAGATGCGCCTTTCATACGGACAGGATTACATAATCAGATGGTACCGTACGTATTTGCTTTCGATTGGATTTTTTTCGTTGGTGGACATTTTTTATAAGCTTTATATAGATAGCTATATTTCTCATGTCTGTGAGGCTTTTTCAGTTAATGTTTGAGACGCGCTCCAATTCACAGAGATCATGAAAGCGCGCCCTGTTCGTTTTCTTTTATTTTACAAAAGCACAACGTTTTCTTGTTGTTGTGAGTTTACACAAATAAAAGTAATTGCGACTGATGTATTATTCTTTTCTGTTTTACCAGAAATGATGGAGTATTTTAAGTTGTTTCCACTGTTGATAGGAAAATGCGAGTGATGGCACCAGCGCCTCCATCATGTCATGCAGTGCGCGCTCCACACTCCGCACAAACACTCGGATATGCCCTTAATAATAGCGAACATTTATCTAGGTTAACGTTAGAGCAAACGGCCATGCCAGACGGATAAGTCCTTTTCATGTTTAACAAATTCTGTTGCATTTTCTTGCGCCAGTTTGAAAAGGGCGGCTGAAACACTTAGCCTAGATAGGGGGTTGATGGCAGAGCCAGACTATTAAGACATTAATTGCACAGATATTAACATAAATAAATACATACTATTCAATTAAAATGAACATAAATAAGACTTATTCATGTTTATTTATTTATTTTTATCAATTGCAACAATTAACTACATTAATTAATCACGATTAATTGCCATTAAAAAAAACTTACTTTTTAACATATTTTATAATGTAATAATTTCACAATTAATCTCCAAATGAATGTAGAAAAACATAAAACAGTATATTTTAAATATTTGTCTAACAGGTAGGAAAAATATACAGAAATTGAAGTTATCAAACAGTTTGCACTGCATACAATTTAAATTGTACATAGATTAATCCTTATTAAAGTAAAAAAGATCTTTAGTCAAGAGCAGTGAGTGCTTTTCTCTGTTACCTTTGTTCTTTGATTAACTTTACTGACAGAAAGCTTTATTGGCTACTGTCTCTTTAAAAACAGCCGCTGACGGATCTCACACGCGTCTCATTCTCTCACAACTCTTTGCTTTCATTTACGACTTTTTTTTTAACTAATTTAAGACTGCTCTTATGAGGATACTCGACAAGTGTTAATGCCATCTCTCTCATGTTCATCCATCCTCGGATGCTGCTGTTCTTCTTCGCGCGATTTTCTCCCCCAAACTACTTCAGTGGAAATCCCGCCCTGCAGCCGATTCTAAAGATTTTATTGGTCATGTGAATCACAGTACTGATTGCCTACCAAACACTGATCCCTAAACCCATAGATATCATATAAAGGCTAGATGGCTCGTCCGCGCTGCTGGCCAATGGAGCTCGACATCCGCACACGGCGGCCATCTTACGACAGGGTGCTCGCTCACTCATAACATGGTGCATGTACTTTTAAATAACCATAACTTGCTCAATTTTCTACCGATTTTCAAACGGTTTGGTTTGTTATAAACGTCAGAGATGTAGCTATTATAGTGCATACATATGAATAATTATGTTCAAAATGTTTAAGCATTCAGAATTATAGCCACGTTAATAACGTTTGTAAGAAACCAAACCGTTTGTAAATCCGTCCAGATTTCAGCGAGATAAGAGGATTTGTGTGCGTGCTGCTCACTCACCTTAATTCACAGAGCCCTGTCCTAAGATGGCCGCTGGTGATGCCGGAAGTGACTCCGCCTTGAGCCATCTAGCCTTTATATGATATCTATGCCTAAACCTACCCGTCATTGTAACCTTAACCAATGAAATTAGCTGCAGGGCGGGATTTCCGCTTAACTGGTTTGCGCCCATTGGGATTTTTTAAATTGTTTTATAGAAAGATTAAAAATACGGGAGAAATACGGGAAAATACTTAAACGGGATGATAGCGGGATAGCAATGTAAAATACGGGAGAATCCCGGGAAAAACGGGAGGGTTGACAGGTATGGGCTACTGTCACAGGGTGACGATTAAGCGGAACTGTCTTTCTCCATCCTTGTTTCCGGAGGGAGCGAGTTAAATGTAACACCAGAACGGTTCCGGGTCTTCCCGTGTAAACAGTCTGACGGAGCTTGCTAATGAGGGAATGAGCGGCAGCTGGGCGATGAGCAGAGATTGAGCAACGAGGGATATGGATTTGTGAGGGGGATTATAAAAGGATCCGGTTGATGTGCAGCGGGGGAAGCATCTTAGCGTGGTAATCGTTGGTGTGAAGTATCTGAGGGCGAAGAGACTTTGGAGCGAAATCTTTGGGGCTGATGCAGACTGGAGGAAATCTTTTGTTGATGATCTGCTGATCACGTCGAGCAGTACACGAGAGGGCAGATCGTTAAAGGACGGGAAAGACTGCATGTACAGAAGGAAGAGCTGGAGAGCAGCGGTATGATCGAACTGTGTTACCTCATCGAACAGATAAGTGTTATCTGCCAGTTCTAATAGGAAGTTAATGCCTGTAGTGCCTGCTACCCGCTATGATTCGGTGAGGTTTGTTTGGAAGTCTTTCAATGTCAGTTGTGTTTCCATAGTCAACCACTTATACAGCATTGGATGTACAGTTTGTCAGTTGAGCGGAGAGAGTCGGCTGGGACCACGAGAAGAGACCCTATTCACTGTGAGTTGATGTGAGTTGCAGTGCCTAATGTGAAGTGAACACGTGTGATCATTTGAAGTGACTGAATTGTGCACTGGTGTGGAAACTGTAATTTTATGTCTGTCCGTTCCCCAGTTGGCATACTCGTGGGCCTCGAAGATCAAACTGAAATTAATTAACTGCTGTGTGTTGAGCATATGCCGTACAGGAATGCAGCTTCATCCTGTCTGAGTTGAAGAGGATTTATGAGAGATCTATGCATCGCTGTTCTGTGGTAAGAAGACCCCGTTGTTGACTGTTCAATCCTGTACTCATCACTGTTGTTCTGTGAACATAGAGAACTTGCCCTCTGCCATTGAATGCTGCCATCACCGCTCTGTGGTAAGAAGACCCAGCTGTTGACTGTTGAAACCTGTACTCACCACTGTTGTTCTGTGAACATAGAGAAATTGCCCTCTGCCATTGAATGCTGCCATCACCGCTCTGTGGTAAGAAGACCCAGCTGTTGATTGTTGAAACCTGTACTCACCATTGTTGTTCTGTGAACATAGAGAAACTGCTCTTTGCCATTGAATGCTGACACTACTGTCCTGTGGAAAGAAGATCCAGCTGTTGGTTGTTGAAACCTGTACTCACCACTGTTTGTTCTGTGAACATAGAGAAACTGCTCTTTGCCAATGAAGGCTGTGACTACTGTCTTGTGGAAAGAAGGCCCAGCTGTTGACTGTTGAAATCTGTACTCATCACTGTGGTTCTGTGAACATAGAGAAACTGCCCTCTACCATCGAATGCTGCCGTCACTGCTCCGTGGTAAGAATACCCAGTTGTTGATTGTTAAATCCTGTACTCACCACGGTTGTCCTGTGAACGTAGAGAAATTGTCCTCTGCCAGCGGAGGCGGCCGTCATGGTTCTGTGGGGAAGTTACTGTCCGTCGCTGCATTTCAACTATCGTCGGCTTGTGGAAGGAGAGTGGCCCCCAGCTAGCGGGTGTGTCTCGTGGAGGGAACGAGAGAGCCCCCGGTTGCCATCTGCGACGGACTACTACATCGCGTCGGATGATCCCCTGCCCTATCCCCCCCCCCTATCCCAAAAAGAGGTGACACTCAAATGATTGATGCTGTCCTGTGAGGAGTGTGATGGAAAAAATTAAAGGATAAAATAATGAACTGTATTCTGAACTAACTTTGATTCTAACAGCAATAACACATGATTTTTATTTGAACTAACTCTGATTCTAACAGCACTAACACATGATTTTTATTTCCTCTTTTTAGGTCTAACATTCTAACACTTGGAATCACATTGTACTAGGACGTTTTGTTCTTGTCTATTTGGGTGATGGAAAAATTGTTTAATGCTGACTATAACAAAATCAAGAATATCTGTCTATGCTGACTCGTGATATATATTGAGTAATCAACAGAACTTTTAACCTTACTTGTGTTTTTTGCTAATGCCACTAGACAGAGGGTGGAAAGGAGGGGGCTTGCATCAATCTGTTAATAGTAAATGACAGCATTAAAAGTCATGAGTTAGGCAGGTGATTTGGTTTCTGTGCGTCATGTTTTTATCCTATATAACCTGATGTATTTTTCTATGTGGGTGAGATTTCTCTGAGAACTGCTCGAGAAACTCTCCCGGCCGTGATTAAAGCATTTGAAGGACAATTCCCAGAGTTTGTCTGTCATTTATGCTGCGCAGCAACAGAACAAGTAAGTTAGGTGAAAGTGACTTAGTTAGAGTAATACTTCAGAGCTAAAGTGTTAAGGTATTGGTGTCGAGTGTAGACGCCAGGGATATTAAGGCAGGTGTCGAGTGTAGACGCCCCGGATATTAAGGCAGGTGTCGAGTGCAGACGCCCCAGATAGTTAGGTTTAGGGAAAAATCCACGACAATTTGGCGAGCCAGCCAGGAGCCCAAGGATCCTCCCTTTCGTCGGTTGGGGTTCCGGTCAAAGGGGCAAAACTAGATAAGTTCTGATAAAGAGGAACGTTTCGGTTACTAACGTAACCTCTGTTCTCTCTAGAAGAGGGAACGAGTATTGCGTAGTTACTACGCTACGGGAAAGCCTTTCTTTCTCGAGATACTGAAGCCAAAAATTATCCTTAATTTTGATAATCTTGTCAACGCAGTGCGGCAGCCTGCAGACCTAGGGCAGGCTTACTAGCGTGCCCATTGGCTGCCCTGCGGCAACTGCAGCAGCCTACCGCTGAGCCCTTGGCGTGACGTCACGACCAATGAGCGCGCTTGGCGCGCTTAATGCGTCACAGCCCGCGAAAAGGGGTGTGGCTTAGCGCATAAAAGCGGGGCTCGGAGGCTGCTTCTCTGGTTTCTGTCGCATGAAGCGAATGAGCTCGTGGCGCGAGCACGGCGGGCTACGCAATACTCGTTCCCTCTTCTAGAGAGAACAGAGGTTACGTTAGTAACCGAAACGTTCTCTTACGAGAGGTTCTCTCGTATTGCGTAGTTACTACGCTACGGGAACACCCTTGTCAACGCCGTGCGCGCCCAGCATCCACTGAATGAGTCCCAGGGAGAGCCCGGGGAACGTGATAGCAGAGAGCCGGGCGGCCCACAGAGGGCTAGCGCCGTACATAAGCACACACTAGGGGGTTAGGAGCGGCACGGCCGGTCCGAACTGACAATTCCCTGTATAGTGCAGCTCAACCAGTAGAGCTAAATCACACAACGTAGCCCGCGCACAGATAGTGGGCTGGCATACGCGAGACTTAGACTGATAACACTTTCGCCTGCAAGGCGGGAACATCCAGGTTGTAAAACCTAACAAATGTGGAGGGGGAGGCCCAGCCTGCCGCTGCACAAATGTCATGAATGGGAATCCCGCTGGACCACGCCCACGACGAGGCCATGCCTCTGGTGGAGTGAGCTTGAATGCCCAATGGGCACTGCAGGTCTTTAGACGCATAAGCAGCAGCAATAGCGTCCACTATCCATCTGGACAGGCTGTGTTTCGAGGCGGCGAGACCCTTGGTGCGCCCGCCAAACGAAACAAAGAGCTGTTCCACCACTCGTTTGACTGAAGACAGTGCTATCAGAAAAACGGTTTTGAGCGTGAGGTATTTCATATCCACAGTTTCCAAGGGTTCGAAGGGATGCGCTTTCAGGGCCTCCAAGACCAGTGAAAGATCCCACATAGGAACCGAGGGGGGTCGCGGGGGGTTCATCCTCCTGGCTCCTCTAAGGAAGCGGATGACGAACTCGTTCCTTCCTAATGCGCGGCCCAGCTCTGAACAGAGAGCGCTGAAATGCCCGTGACATAGACTTTGAGCGTGGAGGGGGACCTGCCCGCGTCCAGTAACTCTTGAAGGAAACACAGTACTCGCGATACCCCACATGTCTGTGGATCGAGCCCCTTAGCAGTGCACCATCTGTTAAACACTGACCATTTCGACATGTAGAGCCGCCTCGTAGAGGGGGCTCTAGATTGTATGATCGTGTTCATGACCCCGTCTGGCAGATCAGCGTGTAATCGTTGAGGCTCCACGCATGCAGAGACAGCGCTCTGGATGGGGATGCCATATCGAGCCGCGGGCTTGAGAGAGAAGGTCTCTCTTCACCGGTATCGGCCAGGGGGCTGAGTCTGCCAGCTGTATTAGATCCGGGAACCAAGCTTGGTTCTCCCAGTATGGGGCTAAGAGGAGCACTGTGTGGCGCGCTTCCCTGATTCTCTTGATGACCTGAGGCAGCAGAGAGACCGGGGGAAAAGCATACAGCGGGCCGCTGGGCCAGGTCTGGGCCAGCGCGTCCTCGTTCTTCGAGAAGAACTCTGGGCAATGAGCGTTGTCTTTTGACGCAAAAAGGTCGACTTTCGCTTTGCCGAAACGGCGCCACAGTGACTGGACTGTTTGGGGGTGTAGAGACCACTCCCCAGGGGGAACGTTGTCCCTGGACAGTCTGTCGGGGCCCTCGTTCAGGTGGCCAGGCACATGCGCGGCTCTCAGCGAGCGCAGAGTGCTGAGCCCACACGAGGAGGCGTTCCGCCAGGGTGCAGAGCGTCTTTGATCTGACACCGCCCTGGCGATTCACATAGGCCACTACCGATGTATTGTCCGTGCGGACTAGAACATGGTGACCGTGGAGGAATGGGAGGAAGTGTTTGAGCGCTTTCTCGACCGCGAGCATCTCTAGACAGTTTATGTGTAGGAGATTCTCCTGGTCTGACCAGCGGCCATAGACCGGTCTGCCTTCGAAGAGCGCTCCCCAACCTAGGTTGGAAGCGTCTGTCGAGACAACTTTCCGGTGTGAAATCACTCCCATAGTCACTCCTGTGTGATACCATTCGGCTGCCAGCCAGGGCTGCAGGGCTGAAATGCAGCTCTGATTCACTTTGACTCGCAAGCCGCCGGCCGCCCAGGCTCGGTGGGGCACGCGCGCTTTCAGCCAGCGTTGAAGCGGGCGCATGCGCAGTAAGCCCAGCTGGAGCGCTGCTGCAGCTGAGGCAATATGCCCCAGGATACGCTGGAATGTCCTCAGCGGAAACCGGCTGCCTATTTGGAGGGATGCGGCGAGGAGGCGGATGCGGCGCGCGCGCTGCTCCGACAGTCTGGCCGTCATAGCCACCGAGTCCAGTTCTATTCCAAGAAGGAAATTGACTGACGGGGCGATAGCGAGCTCTTGGTCCAGTGACCGAGAGACCCAGATCCTCCAGATGGCTGAGAAGCGCTGTTCTGTGAGACACAAGTTCCGTCTCTGACAGCGCTAAAATAAGCCAATCATCCAGATAATTCAGTATTCGCATTCCCTGTTTTCTCAGGGGAGCGAGAGCCGTGTCCATGCATTTCGTAATGTACGGGGTGCCAAAGACAGGCCGAAGGGCAGGATTGTGTACTGATATACTCGACCGTTGAAGGCGAATCTCAAGAATGGCCTGTGACGGGGAGTTATCTGGATCTGAAAATATGCGTCTTTTAGATCGAGAGAGATAAACCAGTCTCCTGGGCGAATCTGCGCGAGGATTTTTCTGGTTGTGATCATTTTGAACGGCCGTCTCATGAGGGCTTTGTTCAGATGTCTCAGATCTAAAATAGGTCTTAACGCTCCGTCCTTCTTGGGTACGAGGAAGTAGCGGCTGTAAAAGCTCGACTCGCTCAGAGAAGGATGAACCTGTTCTATAGCCCTTTTGTGCAGCAGCTTCGCTATTTCAGCTTGAAGCAGGTGCGCAGCTTCTGAACTCACTTTCGTCTCCGTCTGTGCTAGAAAGCGCGGAGGGCGACGAGCGAATTGAAGCGAATAGCCGTGTTTTATAGTACTCAGCACCCATTCTGACGCGCCCTGAATAGCTTCCCATGCTTCCGCATGCATAGCTAGGGGTCGAATGGTCTCTGGGTTCAGATCGCCACGCTGCGCGGGATTGGGGAACCTGTATCAGAGAGGATGGAGCGGCGTGCGCGCCGCTGGTGCTCGAACACGGGGGCTGGTAAACAGTATTGGCCGGCTGTACAGCGTTCGGTAGCTCGGTCCCAGAGGATGGAGCGCGATTTGCTGACAAACACCCCTGGCGCGAAAGCGGCGTGGGGATTGTAATGTCTAAAAGTGAGTGCGCGTGCACGTGAGCGGGCGCAGAGTTTACACTTATGACACGGCCAGTGTTTGGGAGCTTAGAGGGTGTGCGACCCGAGGTAACTGAATGGCAGAGCGAGCAGCGGGTAGGTGTGAGCACAAAGTTGTGGGCACATTTACTACACTTAGTACTCGAGCGGCTTGTGTCCGCTTTATGAGAGAGCGCTCTATGCGCGTTACCATGGGGACCATGTTTGTGTGAAGCAGTGAGCACATGGGAGTGGGCACATTTTCTACACTTATGACACCTTCGGCCAGAGCCGGAATGTTTGTGAGCTTTAGAGGATCTGCAACCCGGGGTAACTGTGTGATAGAGCGGGCAGCAGCTAGGTGTGAGTACAGAGTTGTGGGCACATTTACTACACTTAGTACTCAAGCGGCATGTGTCCGCTTTATGAGAGTGCGCTCTGTGAGCGTTACCGGGGAGACCGTGTTTTGTGTGTAGCAGTGAGCACATGGGAGTGGGCACATTTTCTACACTTGTAACACCATCGGCGTTATAGAGCAAATGCTTTGATGGCTCATATGTTTAGACGCTCATAAATACTCAAGCACCATCCTGTGAGATGCGGGTTCGCTTTCTGTATGTAAGAAAGCTGGCCGCGAGCTCGGAGAAGCCAGCAGAAAAAAATATTTTTCTGCCACCAGAGCCGGATTTGAACACGGTTCTCCAGTGCAGAAGCGTAATATTCTGCCACTGAGCCACAGGGGCACACATGAGCTTCCAGTTGGTGCGAGCATATGACCGAGCGTCGTGTTTCGGCGTTTGTTTGCAGGCGCGCGTGTATTAAAACAGGCCCGTTTACTGCAGCATTAGTATTTCCAGCCGCCTGAACTTAGAGGGGACTGAGAAATATTTAACCCGTGAGATGCGGGTTTGCTTTCTGTATGTAAGAAAGCTGGCCGCGAGCTCGGAGAAGCAAGCAGAAAAAAAGTTTTTCTGCTGCCAGAGCCGGATTCGAACACAGGTCTCTGGTGCGGAAGCCTAATGTTCTGCCACTGAGCCACAGGGGCACACATGAGCTTCCGGTCAGTGCGAGCATATGACCGAGCGTCGTGTTTCGTTTCGGCGTTTGTTTGCAGGCGCGCGTGTATTAAGACAGGCCCGTTTACTGCAGTATTAGTATTTCCAGCCGCCTGAACTTAGAGGGGACTGAGAAATATGTATCCCGTGAGATGCGGGTTTGCTTTCTGTATGTAAGAAAGCTGGCCGCGAACTCGGAGAAGCAAGCAGAAAAAAGTTTTTCTGCTGCCAGAGCCGGATTCGAACACGGATCTCTGGTGCGGAAGCCTAATGTTCTGCCACTGAGCCACAGGGGCACACATGAGCTTCCAGTCAGTGCGAGCATATGACCGAGCGTTTGTTTGCAGGCGCGCGTGTATTAAAACAGGCTCGTTTACTGCAGTATTAGTATTTCCAGCCGCCTGAACTTAGAGGGGACTGAGAAATATGCGAGGATTGGAGGAAGTCCGGCCTAAGCGGGACGAAATCACTCTCTCTTCCTCCTTTCGCCGGTGCTCGTGACGTCCACTCTGATATCCCTTGAGAACGGCGCAGTTGCGCGGCTCGAACAAAGGGAGAGAGAGCGGGAAGATGTCATTATGTGCTGTGACATCGTTTGTTTGCAGGCGTGCGTGTATAACAACAGGCTCGTTTACTGCAATATAGATATTTCTAGTCGCCTGAGCTAGGAGGGGACTGAGAAATGTGTGAGAAACGGAGGTGGCCGGAGAGTGACGCGCGCGACCGAGGCGCGGGGTAGCTTTCTTATAACGTAAAGGAAGCCAGCCCGTGACCGTCTACTTCTGACATCCCTTGTGAGCGGCGCCTTGCGCGGCTCGAACAGAGGGGGAGAGGGCGTGCGTCATCCGGGGGGGGGGGGGTAGCTTCCTTGTAACGTAAAGGAAGCTATAGCCCGTGACCGTCCGTTCTGACATCCCTTGTGAGCGGCGCCGTTTGCGCGGCTTGACAGAGGGGAGTAACCAGCTGGTCTGCTTCACCCCCTGATGCGACGGCAGTGCGGGCAGAGGCCGGCCGCTGCGCGTCGGTGAAGGGCGGGGGAGAAGGAGAGAGCGAGGCTCGCGGGAGGGGCTCCGGCGAGCGCTCAGCTATAACCACCGGCTCGGAAGGCCTTTGAGAACGGCGTTTTTTCTTACGCGGCCCGGAAGAGGCAGCCGGAGAAGGTGGAGGATCGTGAAACATGGCGAGTCGAGCCCGCAGGGTCGACATCGGCAAGTCCTCACACTGTTCGCAGCCGCCCGTGAAGGGCGCGGGCTGCGTGGTCGAAACCCAGGCAGAGAGCGCAGATCACGTGGCGGTCTCCGTCGCTGAGCGCGGCTCTGCACGAGCCACAGGATGAGCGAGGCATTTGCAACAACGCCTCGCGCTCTTTTAGATGCAAAGTGTGTCGCGGGGCGAACACACAAACACATACAACACAGAGCAGTAAAAGGATATATTCGCCGGATAGCGAAGCAGGCAGGGAAAGCTGAAGGCGGCGAAGGCGGCCGGCGTCCTCAGGCTGAGATCCTCGGCGTGCTGGTCGCTTGTTTCGACGGCGGCTTCCTCAGAGAGCAGCGATGCGTAGAGCTTCGCTGAAAAGACAGAAATCAGAGAAGCAGCCTCCGAGCCCCGCTTTTATACGCTAAGCCACACCCCTTTTCGCGGGCTGTGACGCATTAAGCGCGCCAAGCGCGCTCATTGGTCGTGACGTCACGCCAAGGGCTCAGCGGTAAGCTGCTGCAGTTGCCGCAGGGCAGCCAATGGGCACGCTAGTAAGCCTGCCCTAGGTCTGCAGGCTGCCGCACTGCGTTGACAAGATTATAAAAATTAAGGATAATTTTTGGCTTCAGTATCTCGAGAAAGAAAGGCTTTCCCGTAGCGTAGTAACTACGCAATACGAGAGAACCTCTCGTAAGAGAACTTTATTTTATTTCTCATCTTGTATCATTTAATTCTGCCAACTTTGCAGCAGCAGACCGTGGACCTCACACCGACGGAGGAATCATCCCAGACGGGCAAAGAAAAATAACTTTTAGGGTAAGGAAGGACTTCACAAACTCTGGTTGTTTTCCTTTGATGTGTGCAAAACAAATTATTTTTTTCTCTGTTTAATCTGAAATTTAATAGAAGGAGAAAAAAAGGAATTTAAAAAATTGTGATGAAGTATGATAAATTGATAAAGATTTAATAGAAAAGAAAAAGAAAAAGGAAGAAAGAAACTGGCTAAATTAAAACGGTGTGTCCCGTTATCCTATGGGGAAGACGAAAGTCAACTAAATTTACCACAAAGATATAATTTTTATTTAACAAGATATACATATGTACAGCGACGTATAGGATTGAGATTGAGTGGCCAGATAGAACAAATATTTAAAGAAGATTCTGCCGTATTAGGAGTCGGTTGTACAAGGGCGTGGAACCAGCCACACACAGAACCAGGGTTTCAAATAGGGCAAACATCCCTATATTTAGTAACCAAGCCAAATTTAAGACCTTATATATATAGGGCCACAGGAGAAATAGGATTAATTCCTATTACTACCATTCCAAGATTTCCACCAATTTGGGCTTGGAGATACACATCTGATATATACCCAGTGAACTGAATTTATAAAGATTGTTTCCTTTCTTTTTCGGCAACGAAGTACTTGCTTTTCTTTGTTTGTATATTGTCTCTTTTCTATTAAATTGTTTTTTGCCAATTTCTGCAATTGAAGAACTGCTTCTAATCTAAAATGGGGAACTGCTGTGCTAAAGAAGGAACTAAAAAAAGTAATATTCAGGGCCCTTTGAAAGAGTTGGTCAGAAAGTGGAATTTGGGGGATGAACAAATTGACCAAGTTCAGCTGTGGTCAAAGTTGACATAGGGACAGTTTGCTGATTGTGGGACTTTGAGTGTTTCAGTTCTAGGAGAGACACGACGCCTCCTCGAAAATTTGCCTATAAAGAAGCGGAGAAGGATTGACTGGACACTCTTCCGAAGATGGGAACGAGAGGCTGAAACACGTTATGAAAGACAGATGGAAGGTGAGAAAGCTGCAGAATCTTTGATTGCTTTACAGACAAAGAAGAGGAAGCAAGAACTGCACGACATACAGCCACCGCCCGTCGCAAAGCCCCCTCCATACAGTGTGGATGATGCAAAAGATGAAGAGGAGGAAGTCGGACACGCGTCAGGAGCTGGAAGCTCTGCAAGCCTGCTCAAGAGGACGGAGAAAGAGGAAGTGGAAACGGAGGGCGAAAGTTCGGGCGAGGACGAAGGGGAATCAGGGGGCATCTACAAAGAAGTAAGAAAACTGTTAAATGAAGCCATGACGCCTGAACTCAGGACGCCACTCAAACGTGTGTTTAAAAGTGTCAAAAGAAAAGCAGCTGAAAAACCATCTCTCCCACACCCAATGAAAACTCGGGCAATCTCTGTAGCAGGGGAAAAACCCAAAGAAACATATAATCTGCCTATGCTTCAGTTTCCAGGTGCGGATGGGCCTGTGTGGCTAGAACGGCCATGGGATCTGGAGGAACTACGAAACGTGACAGCTGCCCTCCCAAACCCAGAAAAGGGAGTGGAACGTTTCATAGTCGCAGTAACAAATGTTGATGTGACTTATAAACCCACAGGTCGAGACTGGGCTGCCATTTTCAGTGGCAAACTAGGGCTGAAGTGGACTGAAATTCGTGGAGCTGCCCCAGCGGCCATGTTCAACCCCGCCCTGCCGCGCCTGGACGAAGGAGGAACTGAAACTCAAGAATGGAGAGCTCAGTGGACAGCGATGATTGAAAGACTGAGATTGTCTTTCCCTATCAAACCAGACTGGGCGGCAATCACTAACACAAAGCAAGTGAAAGGTGAGGCTGTTACTGCTTATCTTGCACGACTAAAGACTGTTGTCGATGAATGTGCAGGTCTTCCAGAAGGAACCGACAACACTGGAGTTCTGAAACATCACTTCGTCAACGGCCTGCTTCCAAACATTCAGGGAGCTGTGCGACTGACCTGCATTGCATGGGAAGCGCAAGATCTGGAAGTGGTGATGCAACACGCAAAGCATGCCGAGCAGAATGACGAAAAGAAGAACACGGAAAAGGAGAACAAACTGCAGACTGCACAGTATATGTTTTACCAATCCCAGCCAAATAACCGAAACAACAAACAACACCCAAGAAATGGGAAGGGGGGAGATGTATGCTGGAACTGCGGAGAGAGAGGACACCAGAGGAGGGATTGTCCGAACAACAACAACTATCAATATCAACAACAAAGTAAGCAACAGCCGTATCCAAACCACTACCAATATCAACAGCAGCAGAGCTATCCGCCAAGAAAGCAGAACTACAGGCAGCATGATACTTCCTCTTTCCCTTCGCCCCCACCGAGGCCGTCAAGGACTGCATAGGATGAGGAGGGAGACACTCAAACAGCCATTCAACTGACACAACTGACTAAAGACCCCAATTCAAACCCAATGATGACATTATCTATACAAGGACTTTCAGTTTCATTCCTAATCGATACCGGAGCTGTGTTTTCAACTCTCACGACCGAGACAGCATCCAGGTTTGACAAATTACCACTTTCTGATCAAACTCGTAAAACGTATGGTATATCAGGCTTAGCACAAATTGCAAGATTGTCAATGCCATTAACAGTGGTAAATGGAAATAAAACATGTACACACCCATTTTTGATTTCTGAAACATGCCCTTTGAATTTATTAGGCAGAGATTTAATGTTTAAATTAGGAATGACAATAGATGTTTCACTAGACGGCATAACAGTGATACCAAAGAATGGAATTTTTGCTCAAATGTTACCAAATTGGTATTATAACTGGGCTATAAATCCAACGTTTGACACATATGCAGAGTATGAGTTTTTACCAACAGACTATGAAAAGCCATCTCATTTCCATTGTACCTCGTGGTTTGTGGGCCCCGAGAGAAATAGTGAGTATGAGGAGAAATGGTTTAGTGAGGAGTTGGGTGAGAAAATAACTCTTGAATATCTTCTAATATCACAGCATTTCTCTGCATTTACTGTAAAACTAACGCATTCTCAATCTGCTTTCTTTGAACAGTTGCAAGTTCAGCCTCATGTCTCTGTAGGAAAGAAGGAAGGGAGCTCCTGGGCGGAAGTAGGAGTGTGGCTCACGGAGCAAGTTGAGAAAGGAGGTTGGACTTGGAACAAGGATGGCTATTATCAAAATGATGAGGGGGTAAGAGCATATTCAACAGTGCAGATGTTAACAGTTCACAGGTTGTGCAGTGAGGAGAGAAAAATAATTCCTGATACAATTGAAACCAATTTTGATTTATTATCAGGAATTCCAGAAACTCTTTGGGCTAAAGATAAATTTGATATTGGCCAAATAAAGAATGCAATGCCACTCGTTATCACACCAAAAACTCAACATAGGCCCTTTAGGCCTCAATATCCTCTCAGTAAAGAAGCTGTAGAGGGAATTTCAAAAATACATGCAGCGTTGGTTGAAAAAGGTGCTATTGTGCCTTGTCAAAATTCACCCATAAATTCACCTATACTTCCTGTTAGGAAGTGCTCAGGTGAATTTCGTTTTGTTCAGGACCTGCGGTTAGTAAATGCAGCCATACAGCCACGGTCTCCGATAGTGCCAAATCCGTCGATAATCCTAACTGAAATACCAAACAACGCTACTCATTTCACTGTGATCGATTTGGCAAATGCATTCTTTTCAATCCCAGTACACCCAGATAGTCAATATTGGCTGGCGTTTACCTTCAAAAATAAACGCTGGACCTGGACCGTTATGCCCCAGGGCTACACAGAATCCCCGACTGTATTTTCAGAAGAACTTTCAAGAAATTTAGAAAGTTTTATCCCACCAAAGGGGAGTACATTAGTTCAATACGTTGATGATTTATTAATCTGTTCTCCAGATAAAGCCTCCTGTGAATGTGACACACGTGCATTACTGAATTTCTTGTCAGAGAATGGACATAAAGTGTCTAAAAATAAACTGCAGTTAGTGAAAGAGGAAGTGAGATATCTTGGCCACCTCATCTCAGCAAATGGCCGAGCTTTAGGCCTAGATCGAGTTGAGGCAATCCGAAAAATTCCGAAACCGATTACAAAAGCTCAAATGATGTCATTTCTAGGGGTAACGGGATACTGCCGTCCATGGATCCGAGATTATGCTGAAATTTCAAATCCTCTCCTCATGGCAGCACATGAGGTTCAAAAAATGACTGATCCAGTCACCTGGACAGACGAACGTCAACTTGCATTTGAAAAGCTAAAGTTATCACTTACTACCGCGCCTAGCCTAGGGTTGGCAGATTATGAAAAAGTGTTTGAATTATTCGTATCTGAGAAAAAGGGGTTCATGTCTGCCATCCTAACACAACCTCACGGGGATCGCCGCCGTCCGATTGCCTACTATTCAAAACGATTAGACGCTGTCGCACAGGGAATGCCACAGTGTCTACGTTCGGTAGCCTCTGCAGTCGAAGCAGTATTGGCATGTTCAGATTTGGTGGCTTTCCATCAGTTAACTGTATGTTCCCCACGCAGTACACGCTTTGTTAATGCAGTCAAGGACAGCTCATCTTACTGCTGCACGTTCACTGCATTGGCAAAACGTTCTGCTCACAATGTCAAATGTCACATTGAAACGGTGCACCGTGTTAAATCCATCCACACTTCTACCAACTGACGAAGACGGGGACCCCCATGACTGCACACAGGTAGTAGAAATAGTGACAAAGCCACGGCTCGATTTATTAGACACACCATTACCAAATCCTGAATTGATTTATTATGTGGACGGATCATGTCTCCGAAATCCACATACAGGATTGCTTTCAACTGCATATGCTATTTGCACAAAATTTGAGATAGTGGAGACTGAGTGTTTACCACAGAATCACTCAGCTCAAGCAGCAGAACTTGCAGCACACGCACGCGCATGTGAATTGGCCAAAGATCGCTCAGTCACCATATATACTGACTCACGTTATGCATTCGGTGTATGTCATGACCATGGAGCGATTTGGAAAAATCGAGGTTTTCTCACCGCTAATGGGAAACCGGTAGCGCATTCAAAATTGATTGATAAATTACTTGAAAATTTGTTAATGCCAAGAGAAATAGCAATTTGCAAATGCAGTGCACATATGAAAACCGGTGACGAAGTATCAAAAGGTAATAATTTTGCTGACTCTGTAGCAAAAAACACGGCACTGACAGGACACAGAGGGACTGACTTTATAGGTTTCACATCTCTCTCTACTGACAGCACCCAAGTACCACCGTCATTAAATGAAATTCAGAGACTGGGTACTAAACGGGAATTGAAAATTTGGTCAGAGAGGGGTGGGAAAGATGACGAAGGTGTCTGGAAAGATACCAAGACAGACAAACCATTTCTACCTAAACAACTGTATCCTAATTTTGCAAATTGGGCTCATGGTCTAGACCATGCTTCAAAAGTAGCTATGAATGATCTGATAAGTACTTCCTGGGTGGCTCCAGGATTTACATCAGTAGCAGAGAAATTCTGCCGAAATTGCCACATCTGTAAAGCTAATAATGTGGGAAGACAGAGTAAAAAAGCTATTTACTCTGCCCACCCCACACCTAGCCTTCCTTTCCAGCACCTGCAGATGGATTTCATTGAGCTGACACCATGCCAAGGATATAAGTATTGTCTTGTGATTGTTGATATGTTTTCAAAGTGGGTTGAGTGTTTCCCATGCAGGAAAGCTAATGCTGCGGCTGTAGCAAAAGCTCTAATCAGAGAGGTAATTCCAAGATGGGGTTTACCTGAAAAATTGTCTTGTGATAATGGGACTCATTTTGTAAATAAAGTAACAACTGAATTGGCAAAAGGGCTACAAATAAATTTGAGAAAGCACTGTTCTTACAGACCCGAAAGCGGGGGGGCAGTGGAGAGACTTAATCAAACAATAAAAAACAAATTGTGTAAAGTAATGGCCGAAACTGAAGTGACATGGGTTCAAGCTCTGCCCATCGTTTTAATGGCCATAAGAGCCCGAAAAGGGGCAAGAACAGCCCTCAGCCCACATGAAATTCTTACAGGTCGGCCCATGCGAGTAGGAATTGAACCTCCTCCCCAGGAGGGTTTGGCGGGGGTGGATGAGCAAATGAGAAAGTATATACTGTCACTAACCAGAACCATTAAAACAATTCATTCTCAGGTAAAAGCTGCCTTGCCAGTTCCAGGTACGGAACCACAGCACTCTTATGAACCAGGACGGTGGGTCTGGATCAAGGACCACAGACGCAAGGCGTGGAACAACCCGAGGTGGCTGGGTCCATACGAGATCATTCTAACAACAAATACAGCAATCAAGGTTGCTGAGCGTGACACCTGGGTTCACGTATCGCACTGCAAGCCCCACCAACTCCCGGCAAGCGATAAGTAGAGGAAAACAGGCTGTGCTGGTAACAGACCTCCTTTACCGACGCGGGATAGACCTTGCGACAACTCGCAAAGAGTTATCAAGGTGAAGATGGAACGATTCAGACGTCTGTGGGGCCAACGGGACGAGCAGGGCACCTGGGAACGAATGTGGTCTGACAGAATGTTTAAATATAGCATATGTGTTACTGTATTTGTAGGTGTGTTGCTTTTGATCATGTTACTGTTTCTGTTTGGATTCTTTCCAGTGAGTGATCAGGTTAGAGGGAAAAGGGAAGTGCCTGTTCATCATGACTACTCATCCGCCGTCGACCAAAACCAGTATGGGTTAAATTTGTTCTGGAAATATGCTGAGTACACAGCTAAAAAATTTGCACCTAACAAAGATTGTTATGTCTGTGCTCATGCCTCCTTCTCCGCTGCGTATCCATATCCTCTGTTGCCAGAGCCAGTTGAGGGTCACAAATTGAAGTGTATCTTATCTTAGCTGGACCGGGGTCAGAATGTTCCCGAAAAATCTTCCGTAGGAAATTTCCACTTGAATGTGATAATGTAACTATTCCGGCACCAATGCTCTCCCTCTCTACTGAGGGGAAGAAAAAGGTCTGGCCTTTTCCAAACCAAAAATTTAAAGAGTGTTATAGATCAAAAAGGGGAAACCAATTCTTAGGGATACTTGAGGGGTGTGAGACTATCCACGAAGTAAGTTGTTATGAGCCCACAGGTAAAAGTGACCACCTTGCAGGAGGGGCTTACGTCCTTCTTGATTACTACTGGTTGTGCGGTCATACTGCATATCCCAGTCTTCCTGTTTCATGGAATGGTCTATGTGCTTTGGTTCAACTCAGAGCAAGAATCAAAATTGGCTATGTAGGAAAACCTACGAGAGAGAAAAGGGACTTAAAGAGAAGGGATGATGACACTTGGTGGAGACATGATATTCTGACATCCCCGAAGAAAACCGGGTAATTGCTAGAAATGCTCAGTTTTGGAAGGCTTTCCTGATCCATAACGCTGTAACTGACTCAATGAACTGGATTAATAGAATCCATTATGAACTATTTCGATTTGCAAGCGACACCCAATTAGCTCTGGCACTCTTGAAAAGCGAGGTGGGGGCCATTAGACAAGTGACTCTGGAAAACAGAATGGCACTAGATGCAATTCTGGCGGAGGAGGGGGGAGTGTGTGTCAAAATTGGTAAGGAATGCTGTACCTATATCCCGGCCTACGATGAAGAGGGCAGTTCCATTTCAAAAGTACTAGACGATATGTCAAAGGTGCGGAATGATTTGTGGCAGGATGAACAGGCAAAGAACAAAGCAATAGGATGGGGATTTGATTGGATTTCTGATGTCTTCCACAATGCTTTTGGTAATATCTTCGGACCCATTCTTAAGCTCTTATTGCCAGTAATTGTCACCATGCTGGTTGTAGCAACCGTGATTGGATGTGTAATCAAATGTATTCGAGCTAGTATGGGGAGATTGGTCAGAAGCATTGTGGAAGAGGAAGAAGAGGGCCACCACTATGAGCAGTTGTACCCAGTAAACCAGATGCAGATGCGCCCAATTGATCGTCCGGAGAGTCATTACCGTAATGTGCAAAATTAAACAGGTCTGAAGATTGATTATGGTCGTATAAGGTAAAATTACGACCAAAGAGGGGAAGTGTGATGGAAAAAATTAAAGGATAAAATAATGAACTGTATTCTGAACTAACTTTGATTCTAACAGCAATAACACATGATTTTTATTTGAACTAACTCTGATTCTAACAGCACTAACACATGATTTTTATTTCCTCTTTTTAGGTCTAACATTCTAACACTTGGAATCACATTGTACTAGGACGTTTTGTTCTTGTCTATTTGGGTGATGGAAAAATTGTTTAATGCTGACTATAACAAAATCAAGAATATCTGTCTATGCTGACTCGTGATATATATTGAGTAATCAACAGAACTTTTAACCTTACTTGTGTTTTTTGCTAATGCCACTAGACAGAGGGTGGAAAGGAGGGGGCTTGCATCAATCTGTTAATAGTAAATGACAGCATTAAAAGTCATGAGTTAGGCAGGTGATTTGGTTTCTGTGCGTCATGTTTTTATCCTATATAACCTGATGTATTTTTCTATGTGGGTGAGATTTCTCTGAGAACTGCTCGAGAAACTCTCCCGGCTGTGATTAAAGCATTTGAAGGACAATTGCCAGAGTTTGTCTGTCATTTATGCTGCGCAGCAACAGAACAAGTAAGTTAGGTGAAAGTGACTTAGTTAGAGTAATACTTCAGAGCTAAAGTGTTAAGGTATTGGTGTCGAGTGTAGACGCCAGGGATATTAAGGCAGGTGTCGAGTGTAGACGCCCCGGATATTAAGGCAGGTGTCGAGTGCAGACGCCCCAGATAGTTAGGTTTAGGGAAAAATCCACGACAGGAGTAACCCCTTCCCTTGTTGTCAAATTCCTACCAGTGCCTGCCGCAACACCTACCTCCAGCTGAAGGGGAATTGCTGTGCGAATCCGTACTTGCGTCCGTCCCACCATCAGGGGTGTCCTACAGGAGGGAGAGCAAGAGAGCCCCCGGCTGCCATTTACGACGGACCATTATACTGCATCGGATGATCCCCTGCCCTATCCTTCCCCCTACCCCAAACAGAGGTGACACTCAAATGGTTGATGCTGTCCTGTGAGAAGAGTGACCCTTTCCCTTGTTGTCAATTTCCTGCCAGTGTCTGCCCCACTACTTAGGTCTGGCCGAAGAGGAGTTACTGTGTGAATCCTTGCCAGTGCCTGTTCCATTACTCGCCTCCGGCCGAATCCTTAGCAGTGTCTGCTCCATTACTCACCTCCGGCCGAAGAGGAGTTGTTGTGTGAATCCTTGCCAGTGTCTGTCCCACTACGTATGTCGGGCTGAAGAGGAACCGCTGTGTGAATCCTTACCTGTGTCTGCTCCACTACTTATGTCGGGCTGAAGAGGAACCGCTGTGCGAATCCTTACCTGTGTCTGCTCCACTACTTACCTTTGGCCGAAGAGGAGTTGCTGTGCGAATCTTTACCTGTGTCTGTTCCATTACTTACTGCCGGCCGAAGAGGAACTGTTATTCGAACCCTTACCAGTGTCTGCTCCATTGTCTGCTTCTGCCTGTCCGAAGAGGGATTGTTGTGCGAACTTCCCATGCAACCTGGTAGAAGCGAGAGGAGGATCAGCCAGTGGATTTTAGTTTAAGATTGGACTTATTTTAACTAAATAAAATACAAGTTTTTGATAAGTATCTTGTCTGGTCTTTGGTGTCTCTGGGTAACTCCTTGAGGTGGTACGCTCAGAAGGGGAGGGAAGGCCGCTCCGGCCTGTGACACTACCATTTAAAGGGTTTGCTGTGCACCGCAATGTCATCCTCATAGAAATCCTGTCATCCTCACGTTAAGAGACACCTTTATTTGCTTTGTAATAGTGTTTCTATAATGGGAGGAAAACGCTTAACGTTTCGTTATAAATGCGTTGCGCTCATATTCTGGGCTCATCTGCTTTTCTGTAGGATAGTATGGTTTATTAATAAGGTGTGTACAGCATTTGATCTTTACCACTGAAGTAGCCTATTAAGCCACAAATAGCCTAGCTATATTGGCAGTTCCAGCGTTATGGACGTGACATTTACAGTCAAAACTTGAAATATAAATGACCAGAAAATGCGTTTAATAGGCTACTAATATATTGAAACGTCTATATCCATACTCCCTTAATAAAGGAGTCCAGACGTTAGAAAAATACCAGTCTATACATGCGTTTTATATTTAATATGAGGGAAATACACTTGCGTTACAGTCCGGACGTGACACAAAAAAACGTAAACTTTTAGGTGGTAAAATATGTTTTAGTAATTCTATGAATTTTGCGCAAACCAAAAGTAATATACCCACCGGATGACGAAGGGTCGACTCTCCACAAAACATAATATAGCCTATTCATTTTATTTTATTTTTCGTGTTCGCATTTATGAGGAAGAAACAATGTTACGTACATGAGTGCTCTGAAAGCGGCACTAAAATACTGCTTTAAAACTTTCACAGAGACCTCAAACAGGCATTTACAACACCAAATATTAAGGATTGGCATATCAAGCAAAATAATATTCGATTATTGATCGAAAATCATATCTCTCCCCCCACATGCTCACCGGAAAGACGCTCCTACATTAAATTTCTCTGTAGGCTAATTTTAAATAACATATTTAAAAAATATATATTTTATTAAAACGTGAATATGAAACTAAATCGTTTTTAATGAATCGGCTACAACTATTCATTAAAAACGATTTAGTTTCATATTCATGTTTTAATAAAATAACATATATTTTTTAAATTTCATCTATGTTGATTATATGAAAAGTGAAAAGCATGAATAAGATGATCCCGAAAATATCGGGAGACAAATGGAGTGGGCAGACATGATTTTGACCACTTCATTAAGTTTGTTTTTGTAGAACGCCTTTCTTTAAAGTGAATTTCGTTTTGTATTAATTGTATCTTCATTTAAATCAATGTTTCATCAACCAATTTCCTGGGTTTAATAAATAAGAGGTAAATATAGCAGGCAATATAATTAGGACATGAAGGCGCTGGCGTGAACTGGAGCTCTCTTAAATAAACTGAAACTCAGTATAAGCTACTTGCCTCACAGACCTGAGAAATATATCTATAAAAAGCTTGGAATGAGTAGGCTACTTTTAAACAAAACAATTCAAAACGAAAGAAAACAGACTGCTCTCTGCCTATATAATCCGTATGAAATGTGCATTTCTCTCTGGCGAGTTCACTACTGCGAAGATCGCGAGTCAGCATCGTCAACTTCATCTTTGCAACCAACTGTGATACAAAAAAAACACTTGTTTATTAATAAACAAATGAAATGCCTCCTTGCTATAATCATTACTTTTCCCAGTTCTTTGAGACAGCTTAGGTGTATTATTGGCAGCGCCACCCTTAGGCTACACGTCACCATCCCTCAAGGCTAGTTATTATTATTTGGTGTTCAGTTTATACAGGTTTTCTTAATGTTATTTAATATATAACATATAGAGGCCATGCCAGACGAATAAGTCCTTTTCATGTTTAACAAATTCTGTTGTATTTTTATTTCACAAAATTATTTTATTTTTTTATCAAAATCTCTCTTTTTTTTTCTCTCGACACCTATTTAACTTGGCACGAAGTTCTGGAAAACTGTCAGTGAAGTCCCGATATGCAAATTTGTTTAAATTCATACCTACGTAATCACCTTGACCAAATTTGTACCTTTTTTTTTTACATTGAATCTTGAAAAAAAAAAATAGGCCTACCGACGCCTTTTTTTTTTTTTCTTTTTTTTTTTTTTGGCTGTTATGGCAAACCAAAATATTTTTAAGGATGGCCTGAGCAAGAGTATATCGGGAAGATATAAAGGGATAGCAAAATATGAATGCACTAAGACGGGCCTTCTCTCCATTCTGCCTTTTGTCTGATAACCACCCTGACCACGTCAGTGCGTGAACATGTTTACATTTAGGCTGTTTCAATAGATTTTTTTCAGTCAGTTAAGCCAAATAATTGGGTAACAAATAGCATGCATATAGACTATTAATTTTAGAGGCTAACAAATACAGTATGGGTAAACTCTTAATTTGAAAAATAATGAATGCATTTCCTGCCAATCAGATTTAGCACCACCCACAGGGGAAAATCAGAATATCAAGTGTTTTTTCTGATTTCCATGCAAGAACTGAAAACCAAAAATCAAGTCATAATTTCGTTTTTTCGTTTTCCTAAAAAAACGAAACAACAGAAAAAGGAGCTGTTTTCTCATTTTTTCGTTTTCATATGTGAAAGCAAAAACAAATGAACGAACGATACCCGGACCATCAAGCAAATCTGAGCATGTGACGTCATCAGTTGTCGCTCAGGGGTGCGTTTCCCGAAAGCATCGTTGGCCAACTATGGTCGCAAGTTCATCGCAATGTCCATTGAACTCTATTGGTAACGACGGAACTTGCGACCAAAGTTGGCCAACGATGCTTTCGGGAAACGCACCCCAGGTCAGGGTCTGTTCAACAAAATAATAGTCATTTACTATGGCTACAGATTTACAGTCTATGCTACAGATTCTTAAACTGTACAGGGCAGGTCCGGGCTTTCTTCTGTGCAACTTTACGCGTTTCACAGAAATCTTTACATCAGAAATATTAATTATTAGTCTGCCACCAGCCTGTTTTATTTAGCTGTGTGTGGTGAAGCTGCGCTTGACAGCGACGAGCGGGAGAGGCTCACTGACAATTGTTCAGGCAGCAGTCAGAACTTTTAGACGCTCCGTTTTGCCACGGGATGGTGATTGCAAATACTGTAATGCTGAGGGTGGGTACCGATGATGGTGAAATACATTTTTACTGAAACTGTAATCATATCCGCGACCCGTGAGAATGAGACAGATTGACACGATAGCGGAGGCAATTAAAGGCGCAAGATAACTTCTGTTAACAAAAACATAAATAAAAAACTGTTTAATATAAGTGACTTTGTTTTATTGTTTTTGTTGTTTTTAGCCAAATAATTGTGAACCACAAACTGAGCCTTCGTTTTAAAGGGCAATTTCCAAATATATTTTATTTATTTGTTATAATATGGGTATTTTATAATACAACATAAATAAAAACAAGCACACATAATATGTATGCCTAGGCTAAACACCACAGTTTTTTGGTTTTGTTTGTGTGAACTTTTATCCCCAACCATATTTCTTCATGGGCTCCACGCCAGGGATCACGCTCAGCACCCCTACTTCCCATGGTACTAACTGTAATTAACAGTATGCTGACCCCGTTTATATGTAAAATCTTTGGTATATGTAATCTATATGTAATATCTAAAAACACTTTACAGTGTGATGTAAATAAACTTTTCTTAAAGCGTCTTGTATATCACCACAGATTTATTGACACCCTTCTATCTGTGTTATATACTGTATACTGTAATAGACAATTGTCCTGCAGAATGAGCTGAAAACGTGCTGTCAATTTCCACCAAGAAGAGTTCCAAAATGCTTTGAAAATTTTAATTGATCCTGTTTGAGTTCATGCTTAATAGTTTGCCTTACTGTTCTCTGAATTAACACAAAGTAATTATGGGGGAAACTGGATCAAGTTCCTGTGGAATCAATGAATGTTCTTGATGGCATGCATTGTTTCTCGTTTTTATTGTTTGATTATACAGCCAGGACTGAACTTTCATTTGGGTTCCACCAGTAAGTGATTCTGCCTTTATATGTGTGTGTATATATATATATATATATATATATATATATATATATATATATATATATATATATATATATATATATATATATACACACACATATAATGTATTTTTTTTTTCATGGTATAATTATGTAATCTGCTTATTGTGAGCCTAAATGAGTAAATTGTCAAGTCAAGTCAAGTCAAGTGTATTTGTATAGCGCTTTTCACAATACAGATTGTATCAAAGCAGCTTCACAGTATTAAATTAAAATAATACAACAAGGTTTGTTTCTAATGGAATTTATTGATTGATAAAATTAAAATTAAATATCCCCAAAATATCCCCAACTGAGCAAGCCAAAGGCAACAGTGGCAAGGAACCGAAAAACTCCATCAGGTGACCTAATGGAGAAAAAAAAACCCTGGGAGAAGCCAGGCTCAGTCGGGGGCCAGTTCTCCTCTGGCGTTTATGAACTAGAGACCGGATTTAACTAAGATTAAAAATATTATATGAATGCCTGGCTGAAGAGATGCGTCTTTAATCTAGTTTTAAACTGGGAGAGCGAGTCTGAGCAACGAACAGTATCAGGAAGGCTATTCCAGAGTTTTGGAGCTAAATGTGAAAATGCTCTCCCTCCTTTGGTGGATCTGGATATCTATGACCAAACGCCTCGAATTAAGTGATCTTAAAGAGCGTGATGGATTGTAGGGCGATAGAAGATCCGTTAAATAGACTGGAGCTAAGCCGTGTAGGGCATTATAAGTCAGTAGCAATACCTTGTAGTTAATACGGGACTTTATAGGTAACCAATGTGATATTAAAATCGGTGTTATGATCATATTTTCTAGTAAGAACTCTAGCAGCTGCATTTTGGACTAACTGTAGCTTGTTTATTGAGGATGCAGGACAACCAGCTAATAAAGCATTACAGTAATCTAGTCTCGAGGTCATGAATGCATGAACTAACTTTTCTGCATCAGAAACTGAGTGATCTGATGGGGATAAAATTGGTATTTAATCATTATCAGGCTGACTTGCCACCAACTACTGGTGTTTTTTTATATTTTGAAAGTAGTGTTTCGTGTTGTCACTTCACATTTAATAGCCTCTTAGAATGAAATTGCTATGCAAATTCACAGTGCCTCCTTTGAGCTGCATTAGACAGTGTGTAATGTAAATCTAAATGCAGGGTCAGATGCTGCTTCTGTGCCACATACTGGGTGTTTGTTCATACAGAGTTAATCAGACAGCCTAAAGCCTCTTACGTTGTTAATTTAAATTTCAAAAAACAATTCGACATTTGCTCGCAATGTTTTTCTTACAAAAAACCTCAACATTCTGCAGGACAATTGTCTATTACAGTATACAGTATACAACACAGATAGAAGGGTGCCAATAAATCTGTGGTGATATACAAGACGCTTTAAGAAAAGTTTATTTCCATCACACTGTAAAGTCTTTTTAGATATTACATATAGATTACATATACCAAAGATTTTACATATAAACTGGGTCAGCATACTGTTAATTACAGTTAGTACCATGGGAAGTAGGGGTGCTGAGCGTGACCCCTGGCGTGGAGCCCATGAAGAAATATGGTTGGGGATAAAAGTTCACACAAACAAAACCAAAAAACTGTGGTGTTTAGCCTATAGGCATACATATTACGTGTGCTTGTTTTTATTTATGCTGTATTATAAAATACCCATATTATAACAAATAAATAAAATATATTTGGAAATTGCCCTTTAAAACGAAGGCTCAGTTTGTGGTTCACAATTATTTGACTAAAACAACAAAAACAATAAAACAAAGACAAAGTCACTTATATTAAACAGTTTTTTATTTATGTTTTTGTTAACAGAAGTTATCTTGCGCCTTTAATTGCCTCCGCTATCGTCCTGTCAATCATCTGTCTCATTCTCACGGGTCGCGTATATGATTACAGTTTCAGTAAAAATGTATTTCACCATCATCGGTACCCACCCTCAGCCGATTGGCATTACAGTATTTGCAATCACCATCCCGTGGCAAAACGGAGCTCTAAAAGAAAAGTTCTGACTGCTGCCTGAACAATGGTCAGTGAGCCTCTCCCGCTCGGCGCTGTCAAGCGCAGCTTCACCACACACAGCTAAATAAAACAGGCTGGTGGCAGACTAATAATTAATATTTCTGATGTAAAGATTTCTGTGAAATGCGTAAAGTTGCACAGAAGAAAGCCCGGACCTGCCCTGTACAGTTTAAGAATCAGCCATAGTAAAGGACTATTATTTTGTTGAACAGACCCTGACCTGGGGTGCGTTTCCCGAAAGCATCGTTGGCCAACTATGGTCGCAAGTTCATCGCAATGTCCATTGAACTCTATTGGTAACGACGGAACTTGCGACCATAGTTGGCCAACGATGCTTTCGGGAAACCCACCCCTGGGGTGCGTTTCCCGAAAGCATCGTTGGCCAACTATGGTCGCAAGTTCATCGCAATGTCCATTGAACTCTATTGGTAACGACGGAACTTGCGACCATAGTTGGCCAACGATGCTTTCGGGAAACGCACCCCTGAGCGACAACTGATGACAGTCACATGCTCAGATTTGCTTGCAGTAAGGGCTAGCGCAAAATGCGGCATCGGCATCTCGAAGCGGCACTTCCGGCGGCATCTCCAGCTGCCATCAGTGAGCGGCATCTCCAGCGGCCAAACGCGGGAGCGGCATCTCCAGCGGCCACCAGTGAGCGGCACTTCCGGCGGCATCTCCAGCGGCCATCAGTCAATTATGATTTTAACATGATAAAAAAAAATCAGAGATTGCAAGTATTCTGATTATTTATAATAGGCCAACATAACATGTATGTGGCAGATTTAATGCACCAAGGAAAATTATTAGCATATTCCTTATTAATTATAATATAAAAGACACATTTATTAAAAACATACGTTGTTCAGTTGTAGGCTAGTAGGCCTACAACAGATATGTTTTTAATAAATGTGTACTAGTAGGCTACTAGGCTACTAATATTGTTAATATTTATAATATTATTATTATTATTATTATTAATAGTACCTATGTTTGTAAAGACGATTTAATTTGAAGAATAACAAATGTTAAATAAAATTACAATTAGGATATATTTTGGTGTGTTTCTAATTAATTAGCTACAGTTCTCTATGTAAAAACCTTTAAAATTAGTAATTAGGCCTATAATTTTTCACATGAATAGCCTAGGCTACATGATGTTCAGTTAGCCTACTTTTTTATGAAAAAATTGGATTTAATAATTTCCTCTGCGCAGAAACATAACTAATTAATCAGAAAGTGGTATCAGCACTTAGGCCTACTTTGGCAGCAGCCACAGCTGGACAATAAAATAATTAATAAAGTTAATAAAATAAAAAATATTGATTGCTGCACCGGAAAGTCCTGCCCACTGGAGATGCCGCTGGAGATGCCGCTCACTGATGCCGCTGGAGATGCCGCTCACTGATGGCCGCTGGAGATGCCGCTCACTGATGGCCGCTGGAGATGCCGCTCACTGATGCCGCTGGAGATGCCGCTCCCGAATTTGGCCGCTGGAGATGCCGCTCACTGATGGCCGCTGGAGATGCCGCTCACTGATGGCATCTCCAGCGGGCAGGACTTTCCGGTGCAGCGGCATCTCCAGCAATCAATATTTTTTTTATTTTATTAACTGCATTTTAACTAAATAACATTATGTAGCTACCACAGAGTAGCATATAGCTATATCATGTGTAAGCATATCCAGGGTGCGATTTGTGAAAAAAACAGAGGGGGGGATGTTTTGAAACATTTTTATTCATAAAAATAAATCATGAGAACATGAACTTCATTCACTGCATTTGCTGCTCTGGACCCTTTTCATTGTTCCCAGCTAGCTAGCTAGAGTTTTCGCACTGAAAAATTACATATTTGTACTTGGTGACATTCTGAAAAGCCGTACATGGATCAAAGCTAATGGACCGGATCAGATAAATCAGAGCTTAGATTCTCTGCCCGAGCCCGAACTTGACCCGACCCGGGCCGGGCCCTTGATCCAGCACTTGTGTTACAAAATGCAACACGTCACGTGTCATGCTCAGCGGCTCCTCCACTCGCACGCATCACACCGGCCCAGGATAATAAACTTTAAAAAATATTTATTTTGTTTAAAAACTATTCTATATTCTAAAACCTTGTTGAATTAAATTAAATTAAACTGTTCATTTTCTTCTGTGTTCATCATTGTTCACGTTTTTTATTTTTATTTTTATTTTTTTACGTTTCTTCATTCGGATCCTTTTGCGATCCATTTAATTCTGAATAAACAAACAAGGCAGTTTACATGATTTATCCTTGTTGCATTATTCATTATGATAATAATTAATAAATGCACGCACAATTATCCGTGAACTTGATAAATGTTGCAGATGTTTTACTATGCACAAACAAATGCCTTTCAACTTATGTGTGCAAAATTCAGAAGCAGTAGAAATAAATGTGCAGCAGTTTGTACAAATAGAGTGTCTGTAGGCCTAGGATGTGCAGTATATCGGGAGACTTGGAGTGGGTCAGACATGATTTTGACCACTTCATTAAGTTTTGTTTTGTAGAAAGCCTTTCTTTAAAGTGAATTTCGTTTTGTATAAATTGTATCTTAATTTTTATACATTTTTCATCAACGAATTGCATGTATTTAATAAATAAGAAGCAAATATAGCAGATACATAGGCTATAATCATAGAGGCGCCGCCGCGGTCACTTGCACTGCACGTTAACTGGAGCGGATCTCATCATAAATTAACCGAAACTAAGTGTATGCCTCACAGAGAATATTAAGAAATATATCTAAAGAAAGCTTGAAATGTCTTTAAATGAAACAATTCAAAACGAAAATAAATAGGCATCACACTGATGTAGGCTAATCCATGCATTTCTCCATGCGCATTCTCTATGGAGATGGCGATCGTCAACTTCATCTTTGCTTCATCTCAACTTCCCTGGCGCCAGGTTTAAATCGGGCTCTGGCTCATAATTACAGTTAATGTGTCGGGCCGGGCCGACAAAGTCAATTCGCCTCATTCGGGCTTCGCGTCTACCGCGCCGCGCGAAACGCCTTCGCGCCGCAGGACCTCTAGACGCGCGTAAACGCGTCTTTACATTGACTTAAGATTGTGATGTTTATTCCCGCTTCAGTAATATTCTGAATAAAAAGACCTGCAACCGTCTCGCAAGTGATGATAGGCTATTACTCGTGAGGTGTAACCAATCATATAGCGCTGTGGGCGGGACATTGAGCAAGTCTGCAGAGTGGTGATTACAGAGAGGCTGCGGAGCCAGTCAAAGTAGCGCATTTTAAAATAAAATGGATTTTAATCAAACCACGGATCCGTGATAGGTTTTGTGATCCGCCTCGCCACTAGTGTAGTAGCACTGATCACTTTGAGGAGGGGGGGGGGGCAATTATATTATTTATAATTGCTAAATAATTAAGCAGAGGCAGGGATACATTGACCAGAAAGGGGGAAATCCCACGCACGGCGGCGGCATCTCCAACAGCCAGCTGTCGCTCCAGCGGCATCTCGTAGCGGCATCTCCAGCAGCCAATACTTTGTCCAGCTTTTTTATTTTTTCATAAAAAAGTAGGCTAACTGAACATCATGTAGGCTATTCATGTGAAAAATTATAATTAATAATTTTAAAGGTTTTTACATAGAGAACTGTAGCTAATTAATTAGAAACACACCAAAATATATCCTAATTGTAATTTTATTTAACATTTGTTATTCTTCAAATTAAATTGTCTTTACAAACATAGGCTATATGAGCTAGATTCAACTAATCAATATACTATTATTACTATTATTATTATTAATAATAATATAAATATTAAAAATATTAGTACACATTTATTAAAAACATATCTGTTGTAGGCCTACTGTAGCCTACAACTGAACAACGTATGTTTTTAATAAATGTGTCTTTTATCTATTATAATTAATAAGGAATATGCTATTTAATAATTTTCCTTGGTGCATTAAATCTGCCACATACATGTTATGTTGGACTATTATAAATAATCAGAATACTTGCAAGCTCTGATTTTTTTTATCATGTTAAAATCATAATTGACTGATGGCCGCTGGAGATGCCGCCGGAAGTGCCGCTCACTGGTGGCCGCTGGAGATGCCGCTCCCGCATTTGGCCGCTGGAGATGCCGCTCACTGATGGCAGCTGGAGATGCCGCCGGAAGTGCCGCTTCGAGATGCCGATGCCGCATTTTGCGCTTGCTCTCTCTCTTTGCTTGACCAATCGGCGGAAGGGGGCGTGTCAGGCCGCCCACATGTGGAAAACTAATTTTGAAGTCATTTATTCGTTTTTTGCCTGTGAACTAAAAAACGAAAAATCAAGCCGAAATCTCGTTTTTTCGTTTTTTTGAAAAATTGAAAAAACGAATAAAGGGGCCGTTTTCTCGTTTCTGCTTATTTCATTTTCTGATGTAAATATTTATGTGAAACGTGTAAAGTTGCACAGAAGAAAGGGTCCGTGTACGGTCCGTGTAACGCTTTGCAGTTCTTTGTTCAATTTGAAATTTAATAATCAGAAATGAGAAAACGGCCCCTTTATTCGTTTTTTCGTTTTTTCCAAAAAACGAAAAAACGAGATTTCGGCTTGATTTTTCGTTTTTTGGTTCACAGGCAAAAAAAACTAATAAATGACTTCATTATTCGTTTTCCACATCTGGGCGGCCTGACACGCCCCCTTCTGCCGATTGGTCAAGCAAATCTGAGCATGTGACGTCATCAGTTGTCGCTCAGGGGTGGGTTTCCCGAAAGCATCGTTGGCCAACTATGGTCGCAAGTTCCGTCGTTACCAATAGAGTTCAATGGACATTGCGATGAACTTGCGACCATAGTTGGCCAACGATGCTTTCGGGAAACGCACCCCAGGTCAGGTCTGTTCAACAAAATAATAGTCCTCTACTATGGCTACAGAATCAGATTCTTAAACTGTACAGGGCAGGTCCTATTGGGCTTTCTTTTGTGCAACTTTACACGTTTCACAGAAATCATTACATCAGAAATATTAATTATTAGTCTGCCACCAGCCTGTTTTATTTAGCTGTGTGTGGTGAAGCTGCGCTTGACAGCGCCGAGCGGGAGAGGCTCACTGACCAATGTCCAGTCAGCAGTCAGAAATTTTCTTTTAGACGCTCCGTTTTGCCACGGGATGGTGATTGCAAATACTGTAATGCCAATCGGCTGAGGGTGGCTACCGATGATGGTGAAATACATTTTTACTGAAACTGTAATCATATCCGCGACCCGTGAGAATGAGACAGATGATTGACAGGACGATAGCGGAGGCAATTAAAGGCGCAAGATAACTTGTTAACAAAAACATAAATAAAAAAGTGTTTAATATAAGTGACTTTGTCTTTGTTTTATTGTTTTTGTTGTTTTTAATCAAATAATTGTGAACCACAAACCGAGCCTTCATTTTAAAGGGCAATTTCCAAATATATTTTATTTATTTGTTATAATATGGGTATTTTATAATACAGCATAAATAAAAACAAACACACGTAAGTGTATGCCTATAGGCAACACACCAGTTTTTTGTTTTGTTTGTGTGAACTTTTATCTCCAACTATATTTCTTCATGGGCTCCACGCCAGGGGTCACGCTCAGCACCCCTACTTCCCATGGTACTAACTGTAATTAACAGTAAACTTTTCTTAAAGCGTGTTGTATATCACCACAGATTTATTGGCACCCTTCTATCTTGTATACTGTAATAGACAATTGTCCTGCAGAATGATGAGGTTTTTGTAAGTTTTTGTATATATAGGCTACAGTACAGGCCAAAAGTTTGGACACATTACTATTTTTAATGTTTTTGAAAGAAGTTTCTTCTGCTCATCAAGCCTGCATTTATTTGATCAAAAACACAGAAAATAATTTAATATTGTGATATATTATTACAATTTAAAATAATTGGTTTTCAATTTATTATACTTTAAATTATCATTTATTTCTGTGATGCAAAGCTGGATTTTCAACTGAAAAAACGAAAAAACGAATAAGGGGCCGTTTTCTTGTTTCTGCTTATTTCATTTCAAATAGGAAAACAAACTATCAAAACGTACACGGACCCTCTTGACAGTCGTTATTAAAATTACACGATAGAAAGAAACTGCCTCAAAAGAACTATAGCTAAAGAAGAGAAGAATGTCGTGTCTGAAAGCTGGCGCGTTGCCACTGTCTGACATGTCGATAAATCAGTG
Organism: Squalius cephalus; assembly: GCF_949319135.1. Taxonomy (NCBI): domain Eukaryota; kingdom Metazoa; phylum Chordata; class Actinopteri; order Cypriniformes; family Leuciscidae; genus Squalius; species Squalius cephalus. Next base: position 15,111,730 of record NC_137128.1, on the reverse strand, counting down.
GTGTCTAGTTTTTTGTAGTGAGTATACTGTAATATAATACAGTGAAACGCTGAAAACACCACGAGCGTGAGTCACGCGTGCTTCAGTGTGTGTGTGTGTGTGCGTAGTGGAGCACACAAGATTTGTAAACCGTGCCTTCAGTTTTTGCAATCTGTACCCACAAATTCATAAACCGTGCCCACGCTTTCGCAATCCGTTCCCACGGGTTTGTAAACTGTACTCACGGATTTGTGGCTCGCCCTCATTTTAGAAGAACACCATGAGACCGTTGTTAACGAATCATATTTTATATTGTTTTATTAAATATGAAGTGGAACACATCAAATTGTCTTGCGTCTGCATGTTTAAAGTGATTCGCAATTGTAGCGGGTATGGGGTGGAATATAGGCTACTATTTAATATGAATGACGTGCATCAAAATCTTTTGTTTATTTGTGATAATCTTAGTACTTCATTATTATTGTCTAACCAGTATTATGACTGATATTTGACGAATTGCGCTTTGTTCCTATTTTGTAAGTTTTGGACAAAAGCGTCTTCTAAATATGTAGCCTAAAATGTAGGCATAATTAAAAATAATAATAATAATATTATTATTATTATTATTATTATTATTTGAGTTTATAACTATAAATGAGTTAACTTAGTAATACAGTAATATGTTTTTCATAAAATAATTTATCAATGCTTTATTTGTAGGCCTATAGGTTATAAACTAACCTTTTACAGTTTTGGATAAAATAGGCCTACATTTTTTGCATAATTTTTGCTTAAAAATAAAGCATTCATAAATTATTTCATGATAAATGTCTGTCTTATTACTGTCTTAAGTGAACTTATTTATAGTTATAAACTCAAATAATAATAGGCTAATACTACTACTACTACTAATAATTATTATTATTATTACATTTTAGGCTACATATTTACAAGACGCTTCCGAAACTTACAAATAAAGGAACAAAGCAATTTGACAAATTTCAGTCATAATACAGGTTAGACAATAATAATAAAGTGCTAATATTATCACAAATAAACAAAATATTTTAATGCACTTCATTCATATACCCGCTACAATTGCGAATCACTTTAAACATGCAGACGCAAGACAATTTGATGTGTTCCACTTCATATTTAATAAAACAATATAAAATATGATTCGTTAACAACGGTCTCCTGGTGTTCTTCTAAAATGAGGGCGAGCCACAAATCCGTGAGTACAGTTTACAAACCCGTGGGAACGGATTGCGAAAGCGTGGGCACGGTTTATGAATTTGTGGGTACAGATTGCAAAAACTGAAGGCACGGTTTACAAATCTGAGAGCGCGGATTAGAAACTCGTGGGTACGGTTTATTAACCCGTGAGCACGATTTGTTAAACCGAGGGAACAGTTTGAGAATTCGTGAGTACGGTTTATAAACTGAGCGGACGGATTGCAAAACCGTCGCCACGGATTGTTTTTTTTTTTCTCCCACAGGTGACTTCCCGGGCTCCGTAGTACGGCAATAACCCAGCTTGTAGAATTGAAAATTAAACTGAGAAACAATTATCTGTTTGTGAATTATTCCAAAGAAATGGAAAATGAAAGTTTGAAGCCAATTTTTCATTTGGTTAATTTTGATGGTGCAAATTGAACAGAGAACTGCAAAGCGTTACACGGACCAATACCCTGATTATCTTCCTCGTCAAAAATCAGATTGAGATATCCATAATTAAATTGCAGATATCTTTAAATGAGATTTGACTAGGAAGAATTCCAATTCAAGATATCTCTTATTAAGTTTTGCCTGGTAAAAAATCCTTTTCAAGATATCGACAGTTGTAATTTCACTAAGTAGTAGGCTACATTACTTTCAGATATCTAAAAATGTATTTCGGATATCTTTTAAGATGAATTAAAGATATCTTAAATTTGAATTATGACTTGTCGAACACCAGTTAGAGATATCTTGAATTATAATTGTTACTAGTGGTAATTCAATTAGAGATATCTCTAATTTAATTATTATTAGTAAAATTGTAATTTGAGATATCTGCGGGTTGGTTAGAATTATGCCTAGTACAAAATCAATTATATCTTTAATACTGTAATTACATTATCTTTAATAATAACAATTAGTCAAAACTATCAGAAAATATTTTCCAATGGAACTGATTACCTATTAAGTTCTGTATCAATTACAAAGTATTGACCTATAAGGCCCTAAATGGTTTAGCTCCTGTGTATTTAACTGATCTTCTATCGCATTACAATCCATCACACAACTCTGGGCTTCTGATAGTACCTAGAATATCTAAATCCACTAAAAGAGGGAGAGCGTTTTCACATTTGGCTCCTAAACTCTGGAATAGCCTTCCTGATAATGTCCGGGGCTCAGTTTAAAACTAGATTAAAGACACATCTCTTTAGACAAGCGTTCATATAATGCTTCTCAAAACCTTAGAGTTACCAGATCAAATGCACATTATTATCCTTGATTAATGTTATGAACAGCATTTGCTTCTCTGTTTTATCTTTGGATGCCCATCTTGAGGTAACTAGAAAGTATGTCAGCTCCAGTTTGGAACCAAGACTTTAGATGCCCAATACCTGTGAAGAGACAGTGCCGACTCCTGCGAAGACTTCAGATGATGCAGACTCTGAATCAACAAGCACCAATGCTACAATTTTCTATATGTCATAAACATTTGTTAACAAACAAGTATGCATTACTTCAGTGAGCTCATTGTTTCTGCCTTAAATTAATACATTTAACTGTGATTTGTATATGTACATTTCTGAAATACATAACTTGACACAGTCTCATCTGGTAACAGATCACTCTAAATTGTGATGTAGACAACTAGACATGCATTTTCTGTAAAGCTGCTTTGAAATTATGTGTATTGTGAAACACGCTATACAAATAAATGTGAATTGAATTGAATATGAAAACGTTAAGCATTTTCCTCCAATAGAAAACCAAGAAAATGCTTAATGAGGCTTAATGGACCAACAACAGTTATACAAATAAAAAAAGAGACAAAATTCACTACACATTAAAACACAGGCAGGTTAAGTGATTTGCAAAAACCAAATGTGTACTCACACTTAGATTGGGAGAACTATTCTAACAAGCCCTTAACACAAATTTGCTTTCTTTTGTCATATTCTGGGCTCATCTGCTTTTTTGTAGATAGTATGCTTTATGGTATTTACTGAGTATGGCTTTTTAATATCATTGTATTATAGATTAAGCCACGTTAAGCGTTTTCTTTTCAACGGTTTTCTATGGGGGAAATGCTTAACCTGTAATTAAGCGCGTCGCGTTCATATTCTGGGCTCATCTGCTTTGCTGTGCATGCTTTATTATGGTGTTTACTGAGTTTGGTCTTTTAATACCACTGTCTTAGAACAGTAAGCCATGTTAAGCATTTTAGAATGTCCCCTTTGCTGTCATGTCCAGGACATTGAATATTGAGATTTGTTGAATGATTTTTGTGTATTATGGACCGACATGCTGCCTAGCCAGCTGGACAAAACCCAGCTATAAAGATGTGGGATATTGTAAGCAAGTCAAACAACTATATACTGATGGCGTACTTCACTTGCATGGCTGGGTTAGTATTAACTCCTTTTCATTGTTTAATGTATGTTAGAACAATGTAAAACACTAGAACTACTGCTGCTATATAGATGTGTGTAAATGTTTTCTAGTTATAGGCCTAATAAAAAGCACTATATAAATAAAGGAGACTTGACTTGACAGTAATCACTTTGTAGGTATCTTAAATCCAATTACAACGATTTAAAATGAAGAATAGATATCTGGAATTGGAATTTTGACTAATCAAACTAAATTATGACTAGTAGAGTCAGGGGCATTTCATTTTTTTAATTTTATTATGCAATAATAACAGATACAAAAACAAGACAGTGATAAACAATACAGAGGGTTACATTACATAAACATAAAGAATATTAAACTAGCTTAAATGATTGACACCATTGCAGAGTCTTACGCAGTAGTTTTTTAGAGTTCCTCAAATTATTTAGATATCAAAATCTTTCTTAAAACTAAAAAAAATACACTTGTGAATATAACATTTGGCAAGAAAAAGTAGCAAGTTAAGAACACATTTAAAATGATAAGAGTCTAGTTTCAGAGAGTGATTGCAGTGTCAGAACAACAACAGTTGTGTTTTTTATTGAACTGATGCGTCAGAAAGACGCGCATTAACCCACCCCCAAACTCTCATGAACGTCTTCTTAAAGGGGAAATGTCCAATATGCGTGTCGGTGATGAGTGAATTATGTCAGCAGATCAGTGATGTGTGAGCTTGTATCTGCCCCTACAACCCAAACATTTTTGCAATACACACATTCCCAAAACAAATTAATAATTGTACATTTGCACATTTATAATTAACTGGGTAGCAACTGTGAACTGTGTCTTCTTTTTTTTTTCTGAAGAAGCCAGAAATTTCCCCATACTATATCATCAAATTTGTTATTCCAAAAACTTACACAAGCAGGTAAAGAAATCTGAGCTCTGTTAAGAATTGAGCGAATTTTCTTATTTGACAGAGTCAGGGGCATTTAATGCTAAAACGGCTTGCCATAGGCTAACGTCACGTTGCCTAATTAACATGTAGCCTATGAGATTGTATTGGGGAGAGGGAAGCATTCACTGTAGTAAGACCGCTAGTCGGATGGGGCGCAACGCAACTGTATGTCGGATGCTTTATCATAGGATACATACACAAATAAATACCATGACCATATCAGCAATAAATGCCACCGTGTGCACTGTAAATGAGTTGCATTTCGTGCGTTAAACGTACAAGTATTGTAAATCATTGTGTGTTTTGTATTGTCCGTGCGCTCTTGGGATCCCCTCCAGACATCAGTGCGATTAATAGCTTATCATTATTTCATCAAAATGAAAGTGACGGTGGATTTTGAGGAATGCCTGAAAGATTCGCCACGTTTCCGGTGAGTCTGATGCTGATATCAATCCATATACACGTAAATGATGCACAAAAGCTCTGTATCACTCTCTCCTTATGGATGCAACGGGCTGCGTCTCAAAAGCTAGTGAGCTGCCTACCTAGACAGTTCTGCTGGTCATCATATGATTATGAGCATGTGCCCATGCTGACTAGGTAGTCAGCTCACCAGCTTTCGAGACAGCTGTAGAGTCTCACCTCACCTGCCGCATTATCAATGAAGAGATGCGCTAGAAAAGAGAAACAAATAGGGGGAAATGTTTCTTTAGGTTAAATAATAATAATAATAATAATAATTGTGGCGGCTCTCTCTGTGCTTTATGTAATTGTGTTACATTCTGCCATTTGTATGTAAATTACATTCTGGCGTGTTTAACCTTGCGTGTTTGATAAGGAATGCTATGATATAGGCTACACATCGGTTTACAATTCTAAAAGTAGGCGTGACATTAATAACACGTTTCTGAATCTGAATATTGTGGTTGTGATGTTATTTCTGTGCATTCCCAACACGTGGATCTTTTACCAGCAACAAGATCAGTACAAGGCCCAGTTCTCTTCCCTACATAATACTGTTTGAAAATGCAGTAAATGTGCATTCGATTCAAATTTAATGTAGCACTATACTTTTACATTATATGTACTAATAAGTAATAATAAAGTGTGCTTGCTGAAAGCAGCACACTTATTGTTCTTCTTAAGTTTTCTTATTCTTATTAAGTGTGCTTGCTGAAAGCAGCACACTTATTGTTCTTCTTAAGTTTTCTTCTTATTAAGTGTGCTTGCTGAAAGCAGCACACTTATTGTTCTTCTTAAGTTTTCTTATTATTAAGTGTGCTTGCTAAAAGCAGCACACTTATTGTTCTTCTTAAGTTTTCTTATTAAGTGTGCTTGCTGAAAGCAGCACACTTATTGTTCTTCTTAAGTTTTCTTCTTATTAAGTGTGCTTGCTGAAAGCGCACACTTATTGTTCTTCTTAAGTTTTCTTATTAAGTGTGCTTGCTGAAAGCAGCACACTTACTGTTCTTCTTAAGTTTTCTTCTTCTTCTTCTTCTTCTTCTTATTATTCCCGGGAGAAAAATTTTGGCCAGCTCCTGCGCCTAGGCCCTTTGAGACAGAGACACCGTTCCAACTTTAAAACGTACGGTCAGTACCGGTGTAAGTTGCTCGTGAAGATGACATCACGAGTCCATGTCGTTTGTCCGCAATATTGGATTGAACAGAAAGCTAAACTAAAGTTTCACAGGTCACAAATTTGGTCCGAACTTCACGAAACTGGACGTACATGATCCTTGGACCAAGCCTCACAAAAGTTACTAGAAGGATTTTTGATTTTCGGAAGCGTTTGCCCGTCACAGCCAAACGAAATCAGCGGCGTAGTCGCCAAACAGGAAGTCGTCCATATCTCAGGAACTCTGTCACGTATCGAAACCAAACTTTATACATGAACTCGGGACTCCAATGTGAGGAAGCACAAGATCTGAATTTTTTTAATTTTTTTATTTATTTCAGGCTAATAGACAAACCCATTTACCTATGTCTATGCAAGAGTTTCACCTTTTAATGTTAATGCATTTAGACAGTAGGTGGCACTGTTGTATTACATTTCACAGAGCAGCCAAGTCAGTGTATACTGCATTCGTTTTTACCAGGTTTGTCTTAATAAATGCAGGCGTGAATTTCGTTTTTTGCATTGGTCTATTTTAATCTTCTTCATTTATTAATATATACAGATTTGTATGCATGAATTGTGCATTTCCAATCCTCAAAGCAGTTAATAAAAAAACAAAAAAAAACAAAAACTTTATAGCCTACAAAATACATCATGCTCTTCTTCGATAACCGAACAAACAATTCATTGTCTGTGGCTGTGTTTGTGCGTACGGGAAATATGCTGCGCATAACAATAGAAAACAAGGAGAAACGCGCAGTCACATGCTCAAACAATCAACAACGTCGCTCTAGAGGTGCGTTGTGGACTGCGAAGTGGACTTCACAGGGTATTCCGCCATCTTAAATTAGATTCTAATCCGAAGGGAGCGAACATGTTCAGTTCGAAGGGCACTGCGCACGGCATAGGGAATAAGGGAACATCGATACATCACTTCACAGGAAGTGGAGAGCGATGATCACATACCCAACTGTCATTTCGCGCACCACGTCATCACCAGTCAGAACGGTCATAGGAGTTTACGTATGTGTGCAAGTAATACATTTCGCCATTGTTATACAAATGACAGTATTTTTAACGGTTATTGTTGTGAATATTACATATACTATTTTTGATGATTATAATTTACCTCAGTGAATGCAGGCAGCTTAGCTAGTTTGTGAAGTAAAGTGATTTTATTTTAGGTAGTTGTAAAATAGTGCAATATAATTGTAAATATATAATATAATAATAAAAATTGAAATATGAATGTAGTCCTATATATATTTATGTTATATCATAATATGCGCGACCACGTTGACTTTCTTTGATGACGTTTGCAAATGAGCGGTTATTGTCAATGAAGTCCACTTCAACTGATATACTGTGCTCAGGGAGTAGGGGAGCAGTGAACACTGCATATGGACCCTGTCGAATGGAACGCACATTAGATGTGTAAAAACAAGTGGAAAGCGCGAGCGCGCCGCTGTCTCCTTTCCACAACGCTTGTTCTCCTGTGGCGTCTGTCGTTGCTATGCAATCGTGAACTGCGCTCTCCATGATGACAAGAGCTGTGTCTGAAATCGCTCCCTATCCACTATATAGTGCACTATTTAGGGTGTTGGCCATTTTGTAGTGGTGTCCGAATTTTGAGTGAACGACATCATTCCCTACATTCTTCACTACTTTTACCCACAATCCTCTCTGAATTCGAGTGTACATACGATGTACACTTGCTGAGACACTATTTCCCACAATCCAACACAATCCAACACAATAAGGCGATAGAGCGCGAATGAAAAATAAACAAATGTCACCATGGCAACGGTGCACGCGAGTTAGAAAACAATCATTTATAAGACCAGACGCCTGGTTATTTATTTATATATACCATTATATCTATATTTGAATAAACAAATGTGTTGTGTAGTGTTTTGTTCTCTTTTATTTTCACATATAAATGTAAAAAGTAAATAAATATGACAAGCAAGTGTTTTTATTATCTTTTTTTAAACCAAATAACGCAATAAACGTGAAAAATACATACATACATTAGTTGCATACAATTCATACAGCCAAAAAAAGGAAATATTAAAGATGGGTAGGTAATGTTTATGACAAATTGTCCGAGCTCTTTGGCGCTTGATAATTATGTCAGCGTCCGAATTCTTTGCTGATGTAGTGCACTCAACTGCCATTCACTATGTAGGGATTAGTGAACGAGTGAACGAGTGAGCGGTTTCAGACACAGCTAAGGAAGTATCAGCAAAAGATTAATAGATTTCTAGCCCTTGCATTAGCTTTACTACTAGATATATTTATGGAGATGGAAAATAATAAGGCGCCCTGTACAGCTATGATCAGCTGTTCGGCCGAGCATTCAATGTTGTTACGCTGCAAGCTGATGGTTCGTAGCTGCCGCGCTCTATCACTCGCACACCATAAAGAGCAAATTGTTTTTTAATGTTTTAATATCGTGATTAAAATGTCATAATTTGGAAGCGGATAATTTCTTCACAAACAGCTCATTATGACTCAATGTTAGAATGCTGCACCTACACTCGATAGTGTGAATAAGATCAGCGCAACGCAGACCACTGCATTGACAGGGTAAAACATATGATCTGTCTACGGCCAGGGCTCAGCGGAAGACAGAAAATACCGGTCCAGCGCTGATTGAGGAATTAAATTCAAAAATAAAAGACAGTTTTACATCTTTTTTCTCGCATTCTCGCATTTTTTCTCGCATCTCTTATCTATCCACTACCTGCTAACGTTAGTGCACTGCACCCGAGCAAGCACACTTTGCAGTTCCTCCGGAAATGCATTTTTCTAGTTATTATTATTATTCCCGGGAGAAAAATTTTGGCCAGCTCCTGCGCCTAGGCCCTTTGAGACAGAGACACCGTTCCAACTTTAAAACGTACGGTCAGTACCGGTGTAAGTTGCTCGCGAAGATGACATCACGAGTCCATGTCGTTCGTCCGCCACACTGGATTGAACAGAAAGCGAAACTAAATTTTCACAGGTCACAAATTTAGTCCGAACTTCACGAAACTGGACGTGCATGATCCTTGGACCAAGCCTCACAAAAGTTACTAGAAGGATTTTTGATTTTCGGAAGCGTTTGCCCGTCACAGCCAAACGAAATCGGCGGCGTAGTCGCCAAAACAGGAAGTAGTTCATATTTCAGGAACGCTGTCACGTATCGAAACCAAACTTTGTACATTAACTCGAGACTCCAATGTGAGGATATACAAGATAAATTTTTTTTTTTTTAAAAATCCAAAATTTTACATCATTTGGCAACCCCCCCCCCCCCCCCCCAGCTATTTGGTCAGCTCCTGCGCCTAGGCCCTTTGAGACAGAGACACCGTTCCAACTTTAAAACGTCCGGTCAGTACCGGTGTAAGTTGCTCGCGAAGATGACATCACGAGTCCATGTCGTTTGTCCGCCATAGTGGATTGAACAGAAAACGAAAATAAAGTTTCACAGGTCACAAATTTGGTCCGAACTTCACGAAACTAGACGTACATGATCCTTGGACCAAGCCTCACAAAAGTTACTAGAAGGATTTTTGATTTTCGGAAGCGTTTGCCCGTCACAGCCAAACGAAATCAGCGGCGTAGTCGCCCAAACAGGAAGTAGTTCATATTTCAGGAACGCTGTCATGTATCGAAACCAAACTTTGTACATTAACTCGAGACTCCAATGTGAGGATGTACAAGATTAAAAAAAAAAAAAAAAATTACAAAATTTTACATTATTTGGCAACCCCCCCCCCCCCCCCAGCTATTTGGCCAGCTCCTGCGCCTAGGCCCTTTGAGACAGAGACACCATTCCAACTTTAAAACGTCCGGTCAGTACCGGTGTAAGTTGCTCGCGAAGATGACATCACGAGTCCATGTCGTTTGTCCGCAATATTGGATTGAACAGAAAGCTAAACTAAAGTTTCACAGGTCACAAATTTGGTCCGAACTTCACGAAACTGGACGTACATGATCCTTGGACCAAGCGTCACAAAAGTTACTAGAAGGATTTTTGATTTTTGGAAGCGTTTGCCCGTCACAGCCAAACGAAATCAGCGGCGTAGTCGCCAAACAGGAAGTCGTCCATATCTCAGGAACTCTGTCACGTATCGAAACCAAACTTTATACATGAACTCGGGACTCCAATGTGAGGAAGCACAAGATCTGAATTTTTTTATTGTATTTTTTATTTCAGGCTAATTGACAAACCCATTTACCTATGTCTATGCAAAAGACCTCACACTTTTAATGTTAATGCATTTAGACAGTAGGTGGCACTGTTGTATTACATTTCACAGAGCTGCCAGTGTATAGACCATAGACTGTAAAAAATAGGTAGACTGCATTCGTTTTTACTAGGTTTGTCTTAATAAATGCAAGGCCTGAATTTCGTTTTTTTGCATCGGTCTAATTTAATCATCTTCATTTATACAGATTTGTATGCATGAATTGTGCATTTCCAGTTCTCAAAACAGTTAATAAATAATAATAAAAAAAAACTTATGTACAAATTATGTACAAAATACATAATGCTTTTCTTCGCTAACCGAACAAACAATTCATTGTCTGTGGCTGTGTTTGTGCGCACGGGAAATATGCTGCGCATAACAATAGAAAACAAGGAGAAACGCGCAGTCACATGCTCAAACAATCAACAACGTCGCTCTAGAGGTGCGTTGTTGACTGCGAAGTGGACTTCACAGGGTATTCCGCCATCTTAAGTGAGATTCCAGTCCGAAGGGAGCGAACATGTTCAGTTCGAAGGGCACTGCGCACAACATAGGGAATAAGGGAACATCGATACATCACTTCACAGGAAGTGGAGAGCAATGACCACACAACTGTCATTTCGCGCACCACGTCATCACCAGTCTAATGGTGGAGGAGTTTGCGTGTGTGTAAGTATTCATACATTTCGCCATTGTTATACAAATGACAGTATTTTTAACGGTTATTGTTGTGAATATTACATATACTATTTTTGATGATTATAATTTACCTCAGTTAATGCAGCAAGCTTAGTTAGTTTGTGAAGTAAAGTGATTTTATTTTAGGTAGTTGTAAAATAGTGCAATATAATTGTAAATATATAATATAATAATAAAAAATAAAATATGAATGTAGTCCTATATATATTTATGTTATATCATAATCTGCGCGACTCCGAGCGCGAATGAAAAATAAACAAAAATGTCACCATGGCAACGGTGCACGCGAGTTAGAAAACAATCATTTATAAGACCAGACGCCTGGTTATACCGTTATATATTTGAATAAACAAATGTGTTGTGTAGTGTTTTGTTCTCTTTTATTTTCACATATAAATGTAAAAAGTAAATATGACAAGCAAGTGTTTTTATCTTTTTTTTAAATCAAATAACGCAATAAACGTGAAAAATACATACATACAATTGTTACATACAATTCATACAGCCAAAAAAAGGAAATATTAAAGATGGGTAGGTAATGTTTATGACAAATTGTCTGAGCTCTCTGGCGCGTGATAATTATGTCAGCGTCCGAATTCTTTGCTGATGTAGTGCACTCAACTGCCATTCACTATGTAGGGATTAGTGAACGAGTGAACGAGTGAGCGGTTTCAGACACAGCTAAGGAAGTATCAGCAAAAGATTAATAGATTTCTAGCCCTTGCATTAGCTTTACTACTAGATATATTTATGGAGATGGAAAATAATAAGGCGCCCTGTACAGCTATGATCAGCTGTTCGGCCGAGCATTCAATGTTGTTACGCTGCAAGCTGATGGTTCGTTGCTGCCGAGCTCTATCCAGTCCCTCCAGGATTTCACGATTTTTGTGTGTGATTTTTGCGATCAAAATGACTGATTTTGTGGTGGTAATTTCCAGAAATTTGTGAAAAAATTTGCGATTTTTATATTTTATAATTAGGACATCACATTTACCATAAAAGTATTATGTCAGATGCACAATAGTCATACATGACACAGATCACAAACAAAATGCATAAAGCTTGTTTATTTTGGTCTAATCAAATTCTCATCAAATTAACTTTTAAAACAACCTATGGGCACAACCAGGAACATCCAAGAAATTATTTAAATAATCAAGTAAACACTCAGTAATGAAATAAGAACAAAGGAACAAATAACAAAAAGAAACAAAACAGGACAAATAAATACAAGGATACAGTTACAAACAGAGGATAATTTACGTTTTTTTTTAAATTGTGCTGTAGCCTATTGTTGTTGCTTGATTAACATTAACAACACTGACAACAGCAGGTAAATTAGGTTACTGTCACTTTAAGACCTACTACAGTAATGACAAACGTCCCAATCAGTTATTACTGATAGTTTTACGTAAATACTCGCCAAGATGAATATTTTGAAGTAATTGTTGCTATGTGTATTTGTTCAAGCGCTATAAAGAGAATTTACGCTGACAGGCGGTGACACGCAGTCAGTCACACACACACACACACACGCACGCACACACACACACACACACACTGCAGTCAGGCAGTCACTCGGTCAACACAAAACAATTTACCCCCACTCTCGTGCATGCTCTCGTGTAATATATCAGGATATTGCTTAGCCCGCTCCTTGGCGCTTATGTGAGAGGGCAGGTGAGACTAATTTTCTTTCGCCATGTTTCTGACAGACCGCTCACAGACATCACGCGTGCGCAACATCTGTATCCACGTAAAATGCATTGAAACTTTAATTAAACTAGAGATATTTCAATTGGGTGATTATAATTTAATGTTTTGTGAGGTCTTTTTCATTTTTGTGATTATTTTGCGGTTAAATTAGGAATTATGCAGGATCGCAAAAAAATGCGACAATTTGTTGATTTTGCGTTGTATTCAGCGATCGCGGAATCGCGAAAAACTGGAGGGACTGTCTATCACTCGCACACCATAAAGAGCTAATTGTTTTTTATTGTTTCAATTTCGTGATTAAAATGACATAATTTGGAAGTGGATAATTTCTTCACAAACAGCTCATTATGACTCAATGTTAGAATGCTGCACCTACACTCGATAGTGTGAATAAGATCAGCGCAACTCAGACCACTGCATTGACAGGGTAAAACATATGATCTGTCTACGGCCAGGGCTCAGCGGAAGACAGAAAATGCCGGTTCAGCGCTGATTGAGGAATTAAATTCGAAAATAAAAGACAGTTTGACATCTTTTTTCTTGCATTCTCGCATTTTTTCTCGCATCTCGCATCTATCCACTACCTGCTAACGTTAGTGCACTGCACCCGAGCAAGCACACTTTGCAGTTCCTCCGGAAATGCATTTTTCTAGTTATTATTATTATTATTATTATTCCCGGGAGAAAAATTTTGGCCAGCTCCTGCGCCTAGGCCCTTTGAGACAGAGACACCGTTCCAACTTTAAAACGTACGGTCAGTACCGGTTTAAGTTGCTCGCGAAGATGACATCACGAGTCCATGTCGTTTGTCCGCCACACTGGATTGAACAGAAAGCGAAACTAAATTTTCACAGGTCACAAATTTAGTCCGAACTTCACGAAACTAGACGTACATGATCCTTGGACCAAGCCTCACAAAAGTTACTAGAAGGATTTTTGATTTTCGGAAGCGTTTGCCCGTCACAGCCAAACGAAATCTGCGGCGTAGTCGCCAAAACAGGAAGTAGTTCATATTTCAGGAACTCTATCACGTATCGAAACCAAACTTTGTACATTAACTCAAGACTCCAATGTGAGGATGTACAAGATAATTTTTTTTTTTTACAAATCCAAAATTTTACATAATTTGGCAACCCCCCCCCCCCCCCAGCTATTTGGTCAGCTCCTGCGCCTAGGCCCTTTGAGACAGAGACACCGTTCCAACTTTAAAACGTCCGGTCAGTACCGGTGTAAGTTGCTCGCGAAGATGACATCACGAGTCCATGTCGTTTGTCTGCAATATTGGATTGAACAGAAAGCTAAACTAAAGTTTCACAGGTCACAAATTTGGTCCGAACTTCACGAAACTGGACGTACATGATCCTTGGACCAAGCCTCACAAAAGTTACTTTTGCATTGGTCTATTTTAATCATCTTCATTTATTAATATATACAGATTTGTATGCATGAATTGTGCATTTCCAATCCTCAAAGCAGATAATAAAAAAAAATTAAAAAAAAATTTATACAAAATACATCATGCTCTTCTTCGATAACCGAACAAACAATTCATTGTCTGTGGCTGTGTTTGTGCGTACGGGAAATATGCTGCGCATAACAATAGAAAACAAGGAGAAACGTGCAGTCACATGTTCAAACAATCAACAACGTCGCTCTAGAGGTGCGTTGTGGACTGCGAAGTGGACTTCACAGGGTTTTCCGCCATCTTAAGTTAGAGTCTAATCCGAAGGGAGCGAACATGTTCAGTTCGAAGGGCACGGCCTAGGGAATAAGGGTATGGCGAGTGGATCATGCCTTTTCTAAGTCTACCCTGAAGAAGGCGAAGGAGCAGTCTACCCTTCCGTCGCCGTCAGTCCGAGTCTATTTTTGAATGGGATTGATAGAGACGTCAGACGACAGACCGGCGGCGACGTCACGGCGGCGTCACAGTAGTAACGTATACCTTACGGCGACGTGGCGACGGCGTACGTGAGAAATGTATAAAAAATCATAATGTCTGAACCTATGAGGTGTGATTTGTGCACTTTTTGGCGATCGCGAAGCAAACTGAGAGGTGAACTAACGTGTATACGCTCGCCAGTCGTCTGGCCAAAATCCCATAGTAATCAGGCGTCAGACGTAAGATATGAGACGTTAGACGTCACGGCCACGTGTTGGAGCTGCGCTCAAAGTGCGCGGTGACGTGGCGGCGACGTAGCAGTGTAAGGATTTTTTTTTACTTTGCGTGTGGATAACGTACGTGTGGATAAACGCCTGGATAACGTACGTGTGGATAAACGCCTGGATAACGTACGTGTGGATAAACGTCTGGGTAAACGTCTGGATAACGTATGTGTGGATAAACGTCTGGATAAACGTCTGGATAAAACTGGCTAAATTCTATTTTCTTTAATATTGTACCTTTTTAATTTGGGATATGATCATTCATTACACACTGTTTTCATGTTTTTATGGGTTGTACAAAAGTGTAGGCCTACACACTATTAGTAATATATCTCATGTGTTTATATATTTATGTTTAAAGGTAATATTGTAAATAAAAAACAGAAGTAAGGTTAAAAAAATAAAGGTAGCCTATTAATTTATTTTTTAACTGGTCATTGACTGATTTTAATTTACCTGTTAAACGTAATGTTTTATGGGTTTCTCTGTCTGTTCTGTAGGCTATATGCTGCATGTCTCCTCAATCAGAATCATCTGATTCAGATCAGCTCATTAATAGGGACTTTATACAAAAAGAACATGTTTTTCTCGTAATAACAAGATGTTATGTCATTAAAACGACATATTTTCTTGACCTTATAAGGACATATATGTAGTCATGTACAAAATATGCCTTTATCCACATAAGATTGAAAGCCTATCACGCCTTTATCACACTTCTACATTCAAAAAGCTTAAGCAAATAGTAGCAGCCCCCAATCAGAGGCGAATAATTAATCAAATTAAACAAATTAATCAATGAGGCCCTTTTTAAAAAATATATTTTATATAGGCCTATAAGTTTTTTTATATAATATATTATATATAAGATTTATTTTTGTTAATAGGCTATACCTTTATTACCTAGAGATAATTAAACAAAAAGTAGTCATCTAACAGAACATAGCCTAAGTTGTTTATTTTTTACAACATTATGTTCTTATTTTGTTTAATTAACGAAATGTCAATATTCGTCTTTATAACAGAAAATACAATACAAAAATCTTCAAGATACAGCCTACAGTCTTCACATGCCGGATTGTCACCTTCTAAACAGTCCTTTGTGTGGTGGAATAAGCAATGCTATAGAAATATATTGTTAGTTTCTTAATTTAAACTTTATTTTATTATTTTATTAGTTCATTAACTAATTATGCTAACTAATTTAATGTAAAGAGCTGGATACTAATTACTAATTAAATAATGTCAAATAGTAGGCTATTGATTAGAGTTGCCATAGACTTGTCTAGACTAGTCATTCATTTAAGCAATTAGGACTAATCGCACGTTTATATTCAATCCTGGCTGCATAGGCTATAGCCTATATTCCGCGCTCAAGCGCATGCATAAAACTTGCCGCAAAGCACCGGCAAAATAGGCTAATGATAATAAATGTGTCTGAAAAAAATAACGAAGCATTTTAACTGTTTATTAATAAACTAGTCTTTTCTAAATCAATGTAGGCTGCCAGCAAACATATCTCCATACATCTCCGCTGTAATGTATAGCCTAGATGCGCCTTTCATACGGACAGGATTACATAATCAGATGGTACCGTATTTTTTTCGTTGGTGGACATTTTTTATAAGCTTTATATAGATAGCTATATTTCTCATGTCTGTGAGGCTTGTCTTTACACTGTTTTTCAGTTTATTTTTGAGACGCGCTCCAATTCACGGAGATCATGAAAGCGCGCCCTGTTCGTCTTTTATTTTACAAAAGCACAACGTTTTCTTCTTGTTGTGAGTTTACACAAATAAAAGTAGTGGCGACTGATGTATTATTCTTTTCTGTATGACCAGAAATGATGGAGTATTTTAAGTTGTTTCCACTGTTGATAGGAAAATGCGAGTGATGGCACCGGCGCCTCTGTCATGCAGCGCGCGCTCCACACTCCGCACAAACACTCGGATATGCGCTTAATAATAGCGAACATTTATCTAGGTTAACGTTAGAGCGAGCGGCCATGCCAGACGGATAATCCTCTTCATTTTTAACAAATCAAATTATGTTGCATTTTCTTGCGCCAGTTTGAAAAGGGTGGCTGAAACACTTAGCCTATACATAAACGCCCAACGCTGGTGTTTTTCTTTAAACAAATTCGTTTAGGCTTTAAAATAAATATTGTTTGAGGGCTAATAAATGCCACAATAATTTGTTTATTTTATTGCCTACTTATGTTTTTCATTTTTCCTTTACATTGAATACCATTTAAAGGATTTGCTGTGCACCGGCTTCGAAAGACACGTTAAGAGACACCTTTATTTTCTTTATAATGAAGGGTTTCTATGGGAGGAAAACGCTTAACGTGTAATTAAATGCGTTGCGTTCATATTCGGGCTCATCTGCTTTTCTGTAGGATAGTATGGTTTATTAATAAGGTGTGTGCAGAATTTGATATTTTAACATGAATGTCCATTGGGGGCTGCTATTGCTTCAGATTTTTGAACGTTGAAGTGATAAAAAATTATTGGCTATACATTTTATGTGCATAAAGGCATATTTTGTACATGACTACACATGTCCTTATAAGGTATTTAAAAAAAAGTTTTTTTTTAAATATATAAAAAAAAATGGTTTGCTACTTCTTACTGAATGTAAATATTGTCAGTGCACTGAACTTGAAAAGTATTTACACGACTATAATAATAATAATAACAACAACAACAACAACAACAATAACATACTGGTTAATGCAAAATTTTAGCCAAATATCCAACGATTTATATTTGTGTTAAATTTATTGGTCAAAACTATACTAACACAACAACATAGCAATAGTTCAGTGATATTAACACATCACTGGGTTAGTTTCTGGGTCATTTTTAACACCTTTTTTAACCTAGGCATTTCATTTAGACATGTTTACTAAATGTTTAGTTTTATAAAATTGCTGTAGGCAGTAAAATCTGTCAAATACCAACTGCAAGATTTAATTCATTGATTTACCTTTTTCTAACTGGCCGCCTTAAGTAATATAGCTAACACTTGTTGCAGTCCTACTATATTAAATCTTGGGTAAATATAATTATAGCCTAATTATTATTATACTGATTACTAATAGTGTCTACACTGTTGCCCAACCCACAAAAACATGAAAACGTGTGTGTTATGATCATATCCAAAATTAAAAAGGTACAATAGTAAAGATAATAGAATATAGCCTAAGAATTAATCCAGACGTTTATCCACACGTACGTTATCCAGGCGTTCATCCACACGTTTATCCACACGTACGTTATCCAGACGTTCATTCTCACGCACGATATCATACGTCATTGGTCACGGCAAGGTACGCGACGATTGACACGATGATTGCTTAGTTTGCAAAGTAAATGCACAAATCACACCTCATATGAACCAGGCACGTCGCCTAATAAGACGCCTGATACACACGTCGTCCCTCAGTACGTCGCCTAATAAGACGTCTGATACACACGTCGTCCCAATATAATGTTATTTTTCCCATGTTGATAACGAAAAGTGAATAGCATGAGTAAGATTGGATTTGCAATAGGCTATATCGGGAGACATGATTTTTGTTTTGTAGGAAGCTTTTCTTTAAAGTGAATTTTTGTTTAATATTAAAGCCTCTTAATTTTAAATTTGTCATCACCCAATTGTATGGATTTAATAAAAAAAGAAGCGAATATTCCATAAACAGGCTCTAACTTGTTGGTCTTTCTACAGCAGTGTTTCAATAAATGGTCTATCTTTTCTAGACAGAAAAGTTAACAACAAAGTAATAAAAAAATTTATTTGCAAAATATATCCCTGCCTCCAGATACAATGGTCCCCCTTGTATGAAAATATTAATTGGAATAGAGCATGGAGTAACCCACATACATTTTTAATTACAAACAAAGTAAAAGAAATATAATTTAAAATTATTTACCATTATTACCCCTGTAACAAGATTATCTCTAAATTTATAGCCTACCGTAGACGAAAAATACAGCTTTTGCTTTATGGAAACGGAAACGTTAGACTATTTATTCTATAATTGCTCACATAGCTCTTCTCTGTGGAATGATATAGCCTACAATGTTTCATTAATGGACAACTTGGCTCAAACATAGCCTACATTTATCTAATTTTGATATCTTCTTTTACTTTTCTGACTCAAATTTCTCTGTACAATATATAGTCAACTTAATCATTTTGCTTGGAAAATTCTTTATTCTTAAATCGAAGTTTATGAAAAACTACGGTGACGCATTGCTGCCACATAATTTTTTCCACTCAATTGTCGTAATAACGAGATCTTATGTCGTTTTAACGACATATTTTTCTCGTAATAACGAGATCTTATTTCATTAAAACGACATATTTTCTTGGCCTTATAAGAACGTGTGTAGTCATGTACAAAATATGCCTTTATCCACATAAAATTGATAGCCAATCATGTCTTTATCATACGTTCAAAAAGCTGAAGAAATAGCAGCCCCCAACGGACATTCATGTTAAAAGATAAAATTCTGTACACACCTTATTAATAACAGATGGGCCCAGAATACGAACATTGTGTTTAATTCATAGACTGTAAAAAAATAGGTTTAATTGCATATTAGGCTAAGCATTTTCCTCTCATAGAAAACGTACTCGGTTACTAACGTAACCTCGGTTCTCTCTAGAGAGGGAACGAGTACTTGCGTAATATCTTACGCTAGGGGAAAACCTCTTTTCCTCGAGATATTGAAGCCAAAAATTATCCTAAATTTTGCAATAATGTAAAACGCATTGCAGCAGCATGCAGACATGGGCGAGACAGCTTGCGCGCCCATTGGCTGCTCTGCGGCAACTGCATCAGCCTATCGAGAGAGGCCCCTCATGACGTCAGAACCAATGAGGGTGCTTCGCGCCCACTACGTCATGTCCCGCCGAAAGCGGGTGGGGCTGGGCTATAAATACGGCCCCGAGAGGCTGGTTTGGTCAGTTTTTCATCGCCGAAGCGAATCAGAACATGACGCATGCACGGCAAGATACGCAAGTACTCGTTCCCTCTCTAGAGAGAACCGAGGTTACGTTAGTAACCGAGTACGTTCTCTTACGAGAGGTTCTCTCGTACTTGCGTAATATCTTACGCTAGGGGAACACAGTGTAAAACGCCGTGCGTGCTTGAGATATAACACTAAAGTCCCAAGGGCATGTGCCCGGGGCTCATATAGTGCCTAATCACAAGGGACTCACAGAGAATCCGGGAAGAGGGGCTAGAATAGCATCATTCCTGTAATATAGAGCTCTAATAAGAGCAGATTATATCAAGTGTTCCACACAGCCAGGGCGAACTCGGCCTGGACTGATAAACATTGGGGGACTTACACACTGCCCACAGAAGTATATAGACGATCGGTGATCGACGCTCCAGCAGTTTCAGCATCCTGAGCCGATAGCATCGGGCAGAAATTACTGAAAAATTAGACCGCGAGCAACTTAGCTTGCAAAGCGGGGACCTCTAGGTTATAAAACCTTATAAATGTAGACGGGGAGGCCCAGCCTGCCGCCATACATATATCTTGCAAGGCAATCCCATTTGACCAGGCCCACGATGAAGCCATGCTTCTCGTGGAGTGCGCTCTGACACCCAACGGGCACTGCATGCCATTGGAAGTGTAGGCCAGCGCAATGGCGTCATCTATCTATCTGGATAAGCTCTGTTTCGACGCGGCTAGTCCCTCGGAACGTCCGCTGAACGAAACAAAGAGCTGCTCCGTCTGTCTGAAGACAGATGAGCGAGACACATAAGCTCTTAATGCCCTGACTGGGCAAAGGAAGCTCGCATCTCCTTCCTCGTCAGAGACCGGTAGGGCTGACAGGGAAATGACCTGCGCCCTAAAACGGTGTGTTGAGGGATTTTGGAACATAACCGTGCCTAGGTTTGAGTATAACTCTTGAGTCATTAGGCCCAAACTCCATGCATGTCGCTCTTACTGAGAGCGCATGTTAGTCCCCTATGCGCTTCACTGAAGCAAGAGCCAGAAGAAACACTGTCTTGAAAGACAGGTGTTTAAGATCAATCGTCTGTAAAGGCTCGAATGGGTCACCTTTCATGGCTTCCAGCACCGTAGAAAGGTCCCATACAGGGACTGAGGGAGGTCTGGGAGGATTCAGTTTCTTAGCTCCTCTAAGGAAGTTGATGACTAAATCGTTCCTTCCTATTGACTGACCAAGCGTTGTTTTTAAGAACACTGCTATGGCCGCCACATAAACTTTGAGCGTGGAAGGGGTCCTGCCCTTATCCAACAGCTCCTGTAGGAAGGAGAGTACCTCCGTCACCCCACAGTCTGGGTGTGACACGCCACGAGCTGTGCACCAGCTGGAGAACACTGACCATTTCGAGGAGTAGAGCCGTCGCGTAGACGGGGCTCTAGCCTGCGTGATCGTGTTTAACACTCCCTCTGGGAGGTCAGCGGGTACCCGTTGATGGCCCAAACATGAAGGGACCACAGCTCTGGGCGAGGATGCCAAATTGAGCCCTTGGCCTGAGAGAGGAGGTCCCTCCTCACTGGCAGTGGCCATGGGGCAGTGCTCACTAGCTGCATCAGAACTGGGAACCAGGGTTGGTTTTTCCAGAACGGCGCTACGAGTAGCACTGAGCATCCTTCTTCCCTGATCCGTTCTATCACCTGAGGCAGGAGAGAGACGGGAGGAAAGGCATAGAGCAGGCGGCGGGGCCATACATGAGCCGGCGCGTCCCTGCTCTTGGAGAAAAATTCCAGACAGTGAGCGTTTTCTTGAGACGCAAACAGGTCTACTTCCGCTCTGCCGAATTTCTTCCACAGCAGCTGGACTGTCTGTGGGTGTAGAGACCACTCACCTGTCGGAACATTGTTCCTGGACAGTCTGTCTGGTCCTACGTTTAGGAGTACTGGCACGTGCGCTGCTCTCAGCGAGAGCAGGTTGCACTGAGCCCACACCAGGAGGCGTTCTGTCAGCCTGTGCAGGTTTCAGGACCTGAGGCCGCCCTGGTGATTTATGTAGGACACCACAGACATGTTGTCCGAGCGGACCAGGACGTGGTGTCCTGTTATTTGGGGACAAAAACGCGTTAGCCATGTCCAGTACGCGCTGTGGTGACAGTCACGCTATCATAGACAGCGAGTCCAGTTCTGTGCCCAGAAAAAAAAAAATTATCTGTCTGGGGGACAGAGAACTCTTCACCCAATTGACTCTGAGACCCAGATTCTCGAGGTGGTCGAGTAAAATGGTCCTGTGCTCTATGAGCTTCGAGTGAGATTGAGCTAGAATCAGCCAATCGTCCAAGTAGTTCAATACTCGCATGCCCTGTAGTCTGAGGGGTGCGAGCGCTGCGTCCATGCACATCGTAAATGTACGGGGTGCTAGGGACAAGCCGAACGGTAGGACTGTGTACTGATATGCCTGGCCCTCGAAGGCGAATCTCAAATATCGCCTGGGGCGTGACGCTATCTGTATTTGAAAATACGCGCCTTTCAGATCTATTGACACAAACCAATCTCCTCAGCGAATCTGCGCAAGGATTTTTCTGGTTGTGAGCATTCTGAACTGTCACTTCGCAAGCACTCTGTTCAGTTGCCTTAGATCTAGTATGGGTGAGGGGTTGAATGCGGAGCGCGCTCTGGTCGCTCAGCGACAGAGGGGCTTCGGTGTGCTGCAACATAAGCGTCGCGCTTATGGCATTTGAGGCAGGGGGCGCGCTGATAACAGCGGGCAGATTGCCCGCGCTCGACTCCTCTGCGGTGGTCAACCGATAGGGGGAGGGCTGGGCGAGTCCCGTAGGACCTGTCATGTCCATGTGTGAATGTGGGCGCGGGATAGCGGGCACATTTACAACACTGAGAGCATTGTCCGCCTGAGCAGAGCGAATGCACGTTGGTTTCGTTTTTACAGAAACCTTGAGACATGCAGAACGTAGTGTTTGTGGGCACTGGGCAGTGGGCACATTTACCACGTTTAATGCGCAATCGATCTGGGTCGATTTCATGTGTGCGAGCCCTGTGTGACGGGCTGTGTTTGTGTGTAGGAATGAGCAGTGGGCAGTGGGCATTTTGTCTACACTCATAACGCCATCGGCCGCGGCCGGGACACCAGAAAATACACTCTCATGGGATTTATCTGGGTAGCCGTAAAAGCGGCGTTTGTGCGCAGGCAAGCGGGCTGTGTCGCCGACTTGTTTACTGCAGAATACACTGGAACAGTCGCATTTACTGGAACTGAACGAGCGAGAAGTTGCCATAGAAACAGAGAGCGTCAACATGCTGGCGTTTGTTTGCAGTCGTGCGTGTATTAGTACAGGCTCGTTCACTGCAATATTGACATTTCCAGTCGCCTGACGCATGGAAACCATAGAAACGGTGTTTGGGTGCAGGCGAGCGAGTTGTACAACGCGCTCGTTGGCTGCAAAATACACATCTGCAGTCGCCTTTTCAGGGAACTGACGGCATTGACGGCATAATTTTATTTGCCGGTAGACCCGGGATCGAACACGGGTCTCTCGCGCGAAAGCCTGAGAATCTGCCACTGGGCCACAGGGGAAGACACATAAGCATTCAGTTAGCGCGAATATTATCAGAGAGCGTCAACATGCTGGCGTTTGTTTGCAGACGTGCGTGTATTACAACAGGCTCGCTCACTGCAATATTGACATTTCCAGTCGCCTGAACTTCAGAGGGGAATGAGAAATGTGTGAGAAAATGGAGGTCGGCCCGGCCGCAGCGGGTCTTTTCTCGTTTTGCCAGTGACGCACGGGAACCATAGAAACGGTGTTTGGGTGCAGGCGAGCGGGCTGTAGAACGCGCTCGTTGGCTGCAAAATGCACATCTGCAGTCGCCTTGCAGGGAACTGACAGAGCGAAGCATTGGCGGCATAATTTATCTGCCGTTAGACCGGGATTCGAACACCGGTCTCTCGTGCGAAAAACCTAAGATTCCACCACTGAGCCACAGGGGGGGAACACAAAGGCTTTCAGATGCGTCAACATGTTTTCTTCGGCGTTTGCTTGCAGGCGTGCGTGTATATAACAGGCTCGTTTGCTGCAATATTGATATTTCTAGTCGCCTGATCAGGGAACTGAGAAATGTGTGAGAAATTGATGTCAGTTCGGCCTCAGCGGGACTAAAACACTCTTTTCTCCTTTCGCCGGTGAGTGACGCGTGAATGGGGCGCAGGGGCAGGGTAGCTTTCTTGTAACGTAAAGAAAAACTAACCCCGACCGTCCACTTCCAACATCCCTTGTGAACGGCGCAGTTTGCGTGGCTCAAACAGAGGGAGAGAGAAAGCTAGCCCCGTGACCGTCCGCTCCTGACATCCCCTGTGAACGGTGCGGTTTGCGCGGCTCGAACAGAGGGAGAGCGGGTATCATCCCCTAAGCAGGCAAAGCAAGCGGGCGCACCGGCGAGCTTTGCGGGTTGGGGGGGGGATTGGGCGTCTTGAAAAAGACACCCGACTCTTTTAGTGAAATGAGAGTGTGTGTCGCGCCGGCGAGCACACACACATACACAAAACACAGTAGCAGAGAAAAAGGATATATAAACGCCGGAAAGCGTTAGCAGGAACGGCGACTGAAGGCGGCGAGTTGTCGACCAGCAGCTTCAGATGTAGCACTAATCCCGCTGAGTGCTTGAATCAGACGGCGCGGCTTCCTCTCTAGGATCCAGCGATGCGTGGGCTTCGCTGAAGAGATGAAAAACTGACCAAACCAGCCTCTCGGGGCCGTATTTATAGCCCAGCCCCACCCGCTTTCGGCGGGACATGACGTAGTGGGGGCGCGAAGCACCCTCATTGGTTCTGACGTCATGAGGGGCCTCTCTCGATAGGCTGATGCAGTTGCCGCAGAGCAGCCAATGGGCGCGCAAGCTGTCTCGCCCATGTCTGCATGCTGCTGCAATGCGTTTTACATTATTGCAAAATTTAGGATAATTTTTGGCTTCAATATCTCGAGGAAAAGAGGTTTTCCCCTAGCGTAAGATATTACGCAAGTACGAGAGAACCTCTCGTAAGAGAACCCTTATAATAAAGAAAAAGCTTAATGTGGCTTAATATACTTCAGTGATAAAGATCAAATGCTGTACACACCTTATTAATAAACCATACTATCATACAGAAAAGCAGATGAGCCCAGAATATGAACGCAATGCATTTAATTATACGTTAAGCGTTTTCCGATAGAAACCCTTTATTATAAAGAAAATAAAGGTGGCTCTTAACGTGGCTTTCTATGGGAGGATGGCATTGCGGTGCACAGCAAATCCTTTAAATGGTATTCAATGCAAAACAAAAATGAAAAATAAAAGTAGCCAATAAAATAAACAAATTATTGTGGCATTAATTAGCCCACAAACAATATTTATTTTAAAGACTAAACGAATTTGTTTAAAGAAAAAAAACAGCGTTGGGCGTTTATCTGTAGAGTGTTTCAGCCGCCCTTTTCAAACTGGCGCAATAAAATGCAACAGAATTTGATTTGTTAAACATGAAGGACTTATCAGTCTGGCATGGCCGCTCGCTCTAACGTTAACCTAGATAAATGTTCGCTATTATTAAGCGCATATCCGAGTGTTTGTGCGGAGTGTGGAGCGCGCACTGCATGGCACACATGGACGCGCCGGTGCCATCACTCGCATTTTCCTATCAACAGTGGAAACAACTTAAATACTCCATTTCTGGTCATACAGAAAAGAATAAAACATCAGTCGCAACTTTATTTGTGTAAACTCTCAACAACAAGAAAACGTTGTGCTTTTGTAAAAGAAAAGAAAACGAACGCGCTTTCATGATCTCTGTGAATTGGAGCGCGTCTCAAAAATGAACCGAAAAACAGTTAGCCTCACAGACATGAGAAATATAACTATCTATATAAAGTTTATAAATAAAATAAAAATGTCCACCAACGAAAAAAAATCCAATCGAAAGCAAATACGGTAGGCTACCATCTGATTATGTGATCCTGTCCGTATGAAAGGCGCATTCATTAGCCTACTTTTGCCGGTGCTTTGCGGCAAGTTTTATGCGCTTGAGCGCGGAATAGCCATATATACACCCAGGATTGAATATAAACGTGTGATTAGTCCTAATTGCTTAAATAAATTACTACTAGTCTAGAAAAATCCTTTAGTCTATGGCAACTCTAATCAATAGCCTACATTTAATATTTGACATTATTTAATTAGTAATTTTATCCAGCTCTTTACATTAAATTAGTTGAGTTAGCATAATTAGTTAATGAACAAATAAAATAATAAAATAAAGTTTAAATTATACCGGTAACATTGCTTATTCCACCACACAAAGGATTGTTTATGGTGACAATCCGTTATACAGGTGAAGACTGTATATGGCTGTATCTTGAAGATTTTTGTATTGTATCTTCTGTTATAAAGATGAAGATTGACATTTCGTTAATTAAACAAAATAAGAACACAATGTTGTAAAAAATAAACAACTTAGGCTATCTGTTAGATGTGTTTTGACTACTTTTTGTTTAATTATCTCTAGGTAATGAAGATATAGTCTATTAACAAAAATAAATCTTAGGCTATATATAATATATTATATAAAAAAAACTTATAGGCCTATATAAAATATATTTAAAAAAAGGGCCTCATTGATTCATTTTGCCTGATTGGGGGCTGTTACTATTTGCATAAGCTTTTTGAACGTAGAAGTGTGAAAAAGGCGCGATAGGCTGTCAATTTTATGTGGATTATAAAGGCAAAAAACGAGAAAACGAGAAAAATATGTCGTTTTAACGACATAAGATCACGTTATTACGAGAAAAGATGACGTTAAAACGACATAAGATCTCGTTATTACAATAATTGAGGGGAAAAAATAATATGTATGTGGCAGCAGCTATGCGTCACCGTAGTACTGCTCTTGATGTGTAACAATTATCGTCAGTTATCCTCTTGCGCCCTCTGTTGGCATTTGTACATACATATGTTCATTGTTTATATATTTCTTCATGTATTTTAATAGTGTTGTTAAATAAAATAAAATAATTAATTACTTTTAATACCCTACTTTATTTGAACCAATTATATTGCCTCATTTGTAATTATGTATTTAAGTAAAGGCTATTGTTCACTTCAGATCTATCTTTATGACCAAAAAATATATATCCTAAATAAATAGTCGACACTGACAGCCCTAGTCTTGAACATTTGACCATGAACCTACATTGTTTTGCATTTTGTGACTAAACGACTATTTCCCTATCTTATATTTTTTCATTGTTGATTTCTTGAAAATAATAGGCTATTAAAATACTTTCTTGTCACCTTCTCCTGTAAACAATATCGTGAATAGTTTCATAGTGTGTATTCGCCCATTATGGTCGACTGTGTAAATTAAAATTATTACCACCTTCAAAGGTAAAAACTCAGAATGACACATTCCAGAATATTATGTTTATAGATTACAATTAATGAATTTATCTGTTCAACTTTAAAGTTGTTGTTAATAATTGTGCAAAAAGTTGTGACTTTGATGGTGTATAATTTGCATAGTCCTCATATCCACTAGAAAGTGAGTGAATTATAAAAAAAAAAAAAAACCTATGTTCGTAAACCATTCAGAGATGACATTAATGACATACACAACTTTGTATACAATACAAAATTTGTATCAATGATATTTTCCATGTCATCAGAATACAAGAAAAGAATGATTGATTAGAAAGATAACAAAGGAAAGATAAGAAAAGCTAGGGGGGAAAATAGATATTATTTTATTGTGATGCGACATTGGAGTCATGCTGTGGTGAGACGTTGGTGTCACGCGTCTGTGATGCGACTTTTTTTTTTTTTTTTTTTTTTTTTTTTTTTTTAATTAAATTCAAATTTACAAACAAAATAGGTATTGAACAGACAATTTGAACTTACAAGTTTCAAAGGCAGACATAATTGCAAATTATAACAAGTAACAGCGACAGAGTTTCAAATCAAATATGCAATCAA
This sequence comes from Squalius cephalus, assembly GCF_949319135.1. Taxonomy (NCBI): domain Eukaryota; kingdom Metazoa; phylum Chordata; class Actinopteri; order Cypriniformes; family Leuciscidae; genus Squalius; species Squalius cephalus. The sequence continues at coordinate 15,083,779 of NC_137128.1, read as the reverse complement.
GAAAGACAAAAAATAAATACAGTAAATAAAATGATAAAAATAATAAATAAATAGATAAAATAATAAACAAATGAATAACATTTATGTGAGAGTAGGTCCTTGCAAGGGGTAAGGATTTAAAGTGCACTTAGCTCATTGAGGAAATTTGCTACTGTAGAAGCTTTTACATTTGAAAGGGTGCAGAGTGAAGCAGCAAAAGCTTTAATATCATTAGCAAAGTGAGGAAAGGATGGGGGGGTTTTCAAAAATCTGCATTTATGAATGAAATACTTAGCAAGTTCAAAAAGATTATTAACTAAATAGTATTGTGGACAATCCTTCTTAAGTACACCAAACTTAATTTGTTTGTATTCAATGGGATTTGCACATGTAATAATGCATGACATTTTACTGTACAATTGAGACCAAAACAATTTTGAGTGATTACAATGATAAAAAATATGATCAGTGGTTTCAATACTCGTTTCACAAAACTGACAAGAGTTTTCTCCGATATCAAATTTAGATTTTAAGAATGCTTTAGAAGGGTATATGTCATTTATAATTTTAAAATGAACTTCTTTCATTTTAGGAAGACTTGGAAAGGTAAGATAGTTCATTCTCAGTTCCTTCACCTCCTCCAGGCTAAAATCTTTGAAAATATAGTAACGTTTAATTCTATTTGGATGAAGTCTATCAATAAAAACACTTCTGATATATTTGTTGTTGCATTTATGATCTCTAATAGATAATTCACCCAGAGAAAGAGAAGGGAGAGAGAAAGTCACAGAATAGTGTGAAAGAATACTCTTTACTAGTAATACTATGTTTTTGGGTATGGCATTTACAATTGTGTAAAACTCTTTAGGATGACATACAAATTCATGTTTCAAACAAAAATCATTGTAATTTAAAACATTACCATAGCTGTCCATCATGTCCAGCAGGGAAAAAATATTATATTGAATCCAATTTTCATAAAATAAAGATTTGTTATGGTGTAAGATAAAGCGATTGTTCCAAATACAGGTTTTGTGTGGACTAAAATTGTGGGAGAAAGCTAACTTCCAATAAAGGAGAACTTGTTGATGGAATGCAGACAATTTAAGAGGTAATTTGTTCAACTCAAAATCACATCTAATCAAAAATTCCAAACCACCTACTTTCTGAAATATTGAAGAAGAAACAGTAAACCATAAGCCGTTTGCATTACAAAGAAAAGATTTTAACCACTGAGTTTTTAAAACACTATTCATTATTTCTAAGTCAATAACATTTAATCCTCCTCCTTCGTAACTGTGAACTAAATCATTTTTGTTAATATAGTGAGGCTTATTTTTCCAAATAAAGTTAAATATTGCAATGTTACATTCTTTAAGTAAGTGAGGTGGGATAGCTAGCGAGGAGGCTGGGTAAACAAACCTAGAGAGCAGTTCCATCTTGGTTAACAAAACTCTTCCAAAGATTGAGATATCTCTTTGTATCCAATTATTGAGAATAACTTTAGCTCTTGAAAGATTTTTAACAAAATTTTCTTGGACGCTTAAATTGCTATCTCCAGTAATAATTATCCCCAAGTATTTTACAGATGTTTTTATCGGTATGTTACATAAAGAGTCTAGTTCACTGCCATGAATTGCAAATAACTCACATTTATTTAAATTTAAATGTAGGCCTGATGCTTTGGAGAACAGATTAATAAATTGGATGGCTTTATCAATTTGATATTGGTCCTTTAAAAAGATCACTGTATCATCGGCTAATTGACTGATACCAATTTGTTTTCCAAACACACTCAATTTGTCAAAGTCACTGTTTTTATCTATCAAAATAGCAAGCATTTCTACCGCTAAGATGAATAGGAAAGGGGAAATGGGACAACCTTGTCTTATTCCTCGTGAAATATTAAATCTTTGGGATGTTCCAAATGATAATGAGATAGAACTGTTGATGTCTTTATATAACATTTTTATAAAAGAAATAAATTTATTGCCAAAACCAAACTTTTCGAGGGAGTTAAATATGAAATTATGTTCAATCGTATCAAATGCTTTCTTGAAATCTAAAAAAAGTATATATCCGTCATCCTCAATCCATTCGCAATAATCCAAAATATCTAATATTAATCTGATGTTGTTATGTATTGATCTACCTTTTATAAAACCAGATTGTGATTCACTAATTATTTGACTAATGTTTTTCTTGAGTCTATTGGAAAAAATATGAGCTAGAATTTTATAATCACAGTTCAGTAGAGTGATAGGACGAAGATTATCTATAAGTCGTGCGTCTTTCCCTGGTTTGGGGATTAGAGTAATTAAACCCTGTTTCATAGTCGAAGATAGGGAATTATTTTGTATACACTCGAGAAAGGCTTGAAACAATAGTTCTCTCAGATCTTCCCTAAAGAATTTATAAAATTCTGAAGAGAGGCCATCAGGGCCTGGGGATTTCCCTGCAGATAATTTATCTATTGCTTTATCTAATTCCCCTATTGTAATGTCAGCCTCGCATAAGTCTCTAAATTCCTGGTCTAACTGCGGTATGCTAGTATGTATTTTGTCAAAGAGAGTATTACAGTCAGATGCTGAGAACGATGAGCTATATAAAGAACTATAGAATTGAAAAATCTCTGAGGAAATCATTTTAGGACAGGTATTTTCAACTCCATTCACATAAAGAGAATTTATGGCGTTTTTCTCTTGTCGCCTTTTTTCAAGTCTACAAAAATAGTTATTACTTTTTTCCCCTTTCTCTATCCATCTTGCTCTAGATCTTACATATGCTCCTTTAGCTTTTTGAATATATAAATTATCAATTTTGGACTGCAAGGATAGAATTTGCAATTTGGTTTCATTGTCCATCTCACTTTTATTACATAAATTGTTTAGTTCTATTGTCAATTCTAACTCCAATTGTGTTCTGGCCTTACTAAGATTTTTACTAAATTGTATAGAAAATTCACGAATCTTGTGTTTTAAATATTCCCATTTACTTATGAATGAGGTAAGGTCTTTAAGCGCTGCTACATCATTAATTATAGATTTAATTTGCAAGCAAAAGTTTTTGTGTTTTAATAAATCGGTGTTGAATTTCCAGTAACCCTTGTTACGTGATTCTCTTTTGCCTGAGTAGAAGGATATAGAGATGCAACAGTGATCTGTTAAAGGTGCCGCGGATATTGAGATATCTTTGATAAAGTTAGACAGGTTAGATGAGGTTAACCAATAATCAATTCTCGATTTGGAAGTCCCATTAGCTTTGAACCAGGAAAATTGCTTAAGATTTGGATTCCCATCCCTCCAAGCATCCACTACATTATTATTTAAACAAAAATTAAGAAGGTGAGGATTTGGGTGAGAGGTGTTAAATTTGGGCGGAAAGCGATCTAATGCTTCATCCATAACCATGTTGAAATCTCCTCCTATAATAATATTATCAGTAAGATACACATGTTTAAATTCAACCAAAGAGTCAGAAATTTCAGATAGCAATTTGTTGTTTAAAGGAACACTATTGTAACCATATACATTGAATAAAATAAACAAAACATCATTAATGTTTAAAACAACTGAAGCCCAGTGGCCATTTGAGTCTGTCTTTACCTTCACAATTTTGCCAGGTAGGTTGTTGAACAGTATTGCCACTCCGGCAGAGTGAGTAGAGGCATGGCTGAAGATGATTTTGTCCCCCCATTGACTTGTCCAGAACTTCACGTCATCAGGGTTGGAGTGCGTTTCTTGTAAAAATATACAGTGTGAGTTTTTGTTTTTGCAAAAAAGAAAGAAAGCTTTTCTTTTGATAGAGTTACGGAGACCCCTTGCGTTTAGAGAAATACAAGAAAAATGTGATTTCACTGAGAACATTTAACGAATTAAGACAATAAATGAATAAAATGTGAAAAAAAAAAAAAAAAAAAAAAAAAAAATAGGATATGAAAAGATAAACAGTCAAATACGCAATGTAACGTGCTCTATAGAACACAGAACGTCTCTCTCAAACAGAGCACTGTAACGAGATCTCGCTCAACAGCGAAACAAAATTCAAACCATCCCATTTAACACTTCTTGCACGCGCAAGGGAAGATGAATTGGAAAGTTATTGAAATCAACCATCCTTAACGATCCGGCTACCCTCTATGTAACCATAGGGACCACGGTAGTATGCTTTCTTCCCAGCAGCTCTTGCCTCACTGATCCTCGGCCATAGTGCAGCGCGGGCTTCTCGATCTCCCTTGGATAAATCTTCGGTGAACTTTATTCCCCTGGACTTACAGACATCTGAGATTTTGGTAGAGCGCCAGAACTCGTCTCTGTATTTTCGCATGCAGAATTGAATGATCACTTGCCTGGATCTATCCTTCGTCTTGGGACCAACGCGGTGGACTGTATCCACGATGTCTTCAAGTTTATGATGCAGATGTGGAGCAATTTCGGCTAACAGTGAGACGACTTCTCTTCGGATATCTTCACCTGCTATTTCTTTCATTCCGATAACTCTGAGGTTCCACCTTCTTTTGTAGCGTTCGAGCTCCGACGTGCGGCTTATCAGATCTGCTTGTGAAGTGATAACAGAGGTGAGTTGCTTGTCGAACAAGTTGATTCTAGTTTTATGCTGCCTTCACGTGCTATGGAAAAGATGATATTTTCCACTTGTGAACTGGTATTTACCAGTGTGTTGTGTTCAAGTGCTTTTGTTGTCGTAATGTAGTACCCGCAAGGTCTGTCAGTAGAGTATCTTTTTTATCTTTACAAAAAAAAAAAAAAAAAAAAAAAAAAACGTAAATGTGGTGCTTTCTGATGATTAAAACATAATTAATAATTAAAAAAAATAAAACATGACATAAAATTATTAAATATGAACCAAGGAAATTGAGGCGAAGTTGAAAATTGAGTGTTAACGCATTATATTACAATCGTTAATGACACAACATTGTATAGGCTACAAAAACTATCCGCTAACAGTATTCACGACTCTTGCGTTGCTCTCCGCCATTTTGAAAAGGTCAAAGGTTATCTCATCTCGGCAACTCGTGCATCAAAATATTCTACGAGTTGCCCAGTGGAAAATACCACATGAGGGGGTGTTCATGTGCATTTTCCATGTCGGATTTTGGTATTTACCATAATTACCATAGCACGTGAAGGCACCATTACAGTCCTTTATTTCCGCCGCGTTGAATTCCACAGCTTTTGTCAGGTTTACGATCATTAGACTGTTCTCAGTAATCTTCTGCTCGATGCTGCTCAGCTTCACGTCTTGTAGGTCAAATCTGGCAACTAAAGTTTCCAAAAGCGCGGAGTTCGAAATTTCTGGGTTTACTTCACCTTTTTGTTTCTTGGCTGAGGCTTTAGTTGGGGTGTTCTGCAAGGAGGAAGATTCTTTGCGTTTCTCTTTGTGATCAGAGTGGTCGACTTCCATGAGGTATCCATGTTCGGCTAGAGCATCCGAGGCTTTAACAACTTTCTGTCCTCCTGGGATGACTATCTTTGGGTTATTAGAAGCCTTTTTAGCTGACATAGTCTATTTTCACTGATACACAACAATTGGGATGGTAAAAAGTTGAAAATTGTTATAAGATTCAAAATTTGCTGAAGAGCCGAGATAACCACATGTGCTTAGCCCGCCATCTTGTTCCCCTCCGTCTGTGATGCCACTTGCTGTGGTGAGACGTGCTGTGATGCGACGTTGGAGTCACGCGTTGGTTTCACGCGTCTGTGGTGCGGCGTACCCCTTCTGTCACGTAAAAGTACACGACTGTCGACTTCGGTAAGTTATCCGTGGCACTATCCACTCGTCATATTAGGGAACATCGATACATCACTTCACAGGAAGTGGAGAGCGATGATCACACACCCAACTGTCATTTCGCGCACCACGTCATCACCAGTCAGAACGGTCATAACTAACGATGGAGGAGTTTACGTATGTGTGTAAGTAATACATTTCGCCATTGTTATACAAATGACAGTATTTTTAACGGTTATTGTTGTGAATATTACATATACTATTTTTGATGATTATAATTTACCTCAGTGAATGCAGCCAGCTTAGCTAGTTTGTGAAGTAAAGTGATTTTATTTTAGGAAGTTGTAAAATAGTGCAATATAATTGTAAATATATAATATAATAATAAAAATTAAAATATGAATGTAGTCCTATATATATTTGTTATATCATAATCTGCGCGACTCCGTCGTTGACTTTCTTTGATGACATTTGCTGGGCGTTTCAAATGAACGGTTATTGTCAGTGAAGTCCACTTCAACTGATATACTGTGCTCAGGGAGTAGGGGAGCAGTGAACACTGCATATGGACCCTGTCGAATGGAACACACATTAGATGTGTAAAAACAAGTGGAAAGCGCGAGCGCGCCGCTGTCTACTTTCCACAAGCGCTTGTTCTCCTGTGGCGTCTGTCGTTGCTAGGCAACCATGAACTGCGCTCTCCATGATGACAAGAGCTGTGTCTGAAATCGCTCCCTATCCACTATATAGTGCACTATTTAGGGTGTCGGCCATTTTGTAGAGGTGTCCGAATTCTGAGTGAACGACATCATTCCCTCCATTCTTCACTACTTTTACCCAATCCTCTCTGAATTCGAGTGTACATACGATGTACACTTGCTGAGACACTATTTCCCACAATCCAACACAATAAGGCGATAGAGCGTGAATGAAAAATAAACAAAAATGTCACCATGGCAACGGTGCACGTGAGTTAGAAAACAATCATTTATAAGACCAGACGCCTGGTTATTTATTTATATATACCGTTATATCTATATTTGAATAAACAAATGTGTTGTGTAGTGTTTTGTTCTCTTTTATTTTCACATATAAATGTAAAAAGTAAATAAATATGACAAGCAAGTGTTTTTATTATCTTTTTTTTTAATCAAATAACGCAATAAACGTGAAAAATACATACATACAATTGTTGCATACAATTCATACAGCCAAAAAAAGGAAATATTAAAGATGGGTAGGTAATGTTTATGACAAATTGTCTGAGCTCTCTGGCGCGTGATAATTATGTCAGCGTCCGAATTCTTTGCTGATGTAGTGCACTCAACTGCCATTCACTATACGGGATTAGTGAACGAGTGAACGAGTGAGCGGTTTCAGACACAGCTAAGGAAGTATCAGCAAAAGATTAATAGATTTCTAGCCCTTGCATTAGCTTTACTACTAGATATATTTATGGAGATGGAAAATAATAAGGCGCCCTGTACAGCTATGATCAGCTGTTGGGCCGAGCATTCAATGTTGTTACGCTGCAAGCTGATGGTTCGTTGCTGCCGCGCTCTATCATGCGCACACCATAAAGAGCAAATTGTTTTTTAATGTTTCAATTTCGTGATTAAAATGACATAATTTGGAAGCGGATAATTTCTTCACAAACAGCTCATTATGACTCAATGTTAGAATGCTGCACCTACACTCAATAGTGTGAATAAGATCAGCGCAACGCAGACCACTGCATTGACAGCGTAAAACATATGATCTGTCTACGGACAGGGCTCAGCGGAAGACAGAAAATGCCGGTCCAGCGCTGATTGAGGAATTAAATTAAAAAATAAAAGACAGTTTGACATCTTTTTTCTCGCATTCTCGCATTTTTTCTCGCATCTCGCATCTATCCACTACCTGCTAACGTTAGTGCACTGCACCCGAGCAAGCACACTTTGCAGTTCCTCCGGAAATGCATTTTTCTAGTTATTAAGTGTGCTTGCTGAAAGCGCACACTTATTGTTCTTCTTAAGTTTTCTTCTTCTTCTTATTAAGTGTGCTTGCTGAAAGCAGCACACTTACTGTTCTTCTTAAGTTTTCTTCTTCTTCTTCTTCTTCTTCTTATTATTATTCCCGGGAGAAAAATTTTGGCCAGCTCCTGCGCCTAGGCCCTTTGAGACAGAGACACCGTTCCAACTTTAAAACGTACGGTCAGTACCGGTTTAAGTTGCTCGCGAAGATGACATCACGAGTCCATGTCGTTTGTCCGCCACACTGGATTGAACAGAAAGCGAAACTAAAATTTCACAGGTCACAAATTTAGTCCGAACTTCACGAAACTAGACGTACATGATCCTTGGACCAAGCCTCACAAAAGTTACTAGAAGGATTTTTGATTTTCGGAAGCGTTTGCCCGTCACAGCCAAACGAAATCTGCGGCGTAGTCGCCAAACAGGAAGTCGTCCATATCTCAGGAACTCTGTCACGTATCGAAACCAAACTTTATACATGAACTCGGGACTCCAATGTGAGCTGAGGAAGCACAAGATCTGATTTTTTTAATTTTTTTTTCTAATTTCAGGCTAATAGACAAACCCATTTACCTATGTCTATGCAAGAGTTTCACCTTTTAATGTTAATGCATTTAGACAGTAGGTGGCACTGTTGTATTACATTTCACAGAGCAGCCAAGTCAGTGTATACTGCATTCGTTTTTACCAGGTTTGTCTTAATAAATGCAGGCATGAATTTCGTTTTTTGCATTGGTCTATTTTAATCATCTTCATTTATTAATATATACAGATTTGTATGCATGAATTGTGCATTTCCAATCCTCAAAGCAGTTAATAAAAAAAAAAAAAAAAAAAAAAAAAAAAAAACTTTATACAAAATACATCATGCTCTTCTTCGATAACCGAACAAACAATTCATTGTCTGTGGCTGTGTTTGTGCGTACGGGAAATATGCTGCGCATAACAATAGAAAACAAGGAGAAACGCGCAGTCACATGCTCAAACAATCAACAACGTCGCTCTAGAGGTGCGTTGTGGACTGCGAAGTGGACTTCACAGGGTTTTCCGCCATCTTAAGTTAGAGTCTAATCCGAAGGGAGCGAACATGTTCAGTTCGAAGGGCACTGCGCACGGCCTAGGGAATAAGGGAACATCGATACATCACTTCACAGGAAGTGGAGAGCCATGATCACACACCCAACTGTCATTTCGCGCACCACGTCATTACCAGTCAGAACGGTCATAACGATGGAGGAGTTTACGTATGTGTGCAAGTAATACATTTCGCCATTGTTATACAAATGACAGTATTTTTAACGGTTATTGTTGTGAATATTACATATACTATTTTTGATGATTATAATTTACCTCAGTGAATGCAGGCAGCTTAGCTAGTTTGTGAAGTAAAGTGATTTTATTTTAGGTAGTTGTAAAATAGTGCAATATAATTGTAAATATATAATATAATAATAAAAATTGAAATATGAATGTAGTCCTATATATATTTATGTTATATCATAATATGCGCGACCACGTTGACTTTCTTTGATGACGTTTGCAAATGAGCCGTTATTGTCAATGAAGTCCACTTCAACTGATATACTGTGCTCAGGGAGTAGGGGAGCAGTGAACACTGCGTATGGACCCTGTCGAATGGAACGCACATTAGATGTGTAAAAACAAGTGGAAAGCGCGAGCGCGCCGCTGTCTCCTTTCCACAACCGCTTGTTCTCCTGTGGCGTCTGTCGTTGCTATGCAATCGTGAACTGCGCTCTCCATGATGACAAGAGCTGTGTCTGAAATCGCTCCCTATCCACTATATAGTGCACTATTTAGGGTGTTGGCCATTTTGTAGTGGTGTCCGAATTTTGAGTGAACGACATCATTCCCTACATTCTTCACTACTTTTACCCACAATCCTCTCTGAATTCGAGTGTACATACGATGTACACTTGCTGAGACACTATTTCCCACAATCCAACACGATAAGGCGATAGAGCGCGAATGAAAAATAAACAAATGTCACCATGGCAACGGTGCACGCGAGTTAGAAAACAATCATTTATAAGACCAGACGCCTGGTTATTTATTTATATATACCATTATATCTATATTTGAATAAACAAATGTGTTGTGTAGTGTTTTGTTCTCTTTTATTTTCACATATAAATGTAAAAAGTAAATAAATATGACAAGCAAGTGTTTTTATTATCTTTTTTTAAATCAAATAACGCAATAAACGTGAAAAATACATACATACAATTGTTGCATACAATTCATACAGCCAAAAAAAGGAAATATTAAAGATGGGTAGGTAATGTTTATGACAAATTGTCCGAGCTCTTTGGCGCGTGATAATTATGTCAGCGTCCGAATTCTTTGCTGATGTAGTGCACTCAACTGCCAGTAGGGATTAGTGAACGAGTGAGCGGTTTCAGACACAGCTAAGGAAGTATCAGCAAAAGATTAATAGATTTCTAGCCCTTGCATTAGCTTTACTACTAGATATATTTATGGAGATGGAAAATAATAAGGCGCCCTGTACAGCTATGATCAGCTGTTCGGCCGAGCATTCAATGTTGTTACGCTGCAAGCTGATGGTTCGTTGATGCCGCGCTCTATCACGCGCACACCATAAAGAGCAAATTGTTTTTTAATGTTTCAATTTCGTGATTAAAATGACATAATTTGGAAGCGGATAATTTCTTCACAAACAGCTCATTATGACTCAATGTTAGAATGCTGCACCTACACTCGATAGTGTGAATAAGATCAGCGCAACGCAGACCACTGCATTGACAGGGTAAAACATATGATCTGTCTACGGCCAGGGCTCAGCGGAAGACAGAAAATGCCGGTCCAGCGCTGATTGAGGAATTAAATTCAAAAATAAAAGACAGTTTTACATCTTTTTTCTCGCATTCTCGCATTTTTTCTCGCATCTCGTATCTATCCACTACCTGCTAACGTTAGTGCACTGCACCCGAGCAAGCACACTTTGCAGTTCCTCCGGAAATGCATTTTTCTAGTTATTTTTCTTCTTCTTCTTCTTCTTCTTCTTATTCCCGGGAGATAAATTTTGGCCAGCTCCTGCACCTAGGCCCTTTAAGACAGAGACACCGTTCCAACTTTAAAACGTACGGTCAGTACCGGTGTAAAGGTGATGATACACAGGGCAACTTTTTGGGCAATGTTGCCGTCAACGGGGAACCAGATGAGACACAGGGCCCACAACTGATCTAAATTATCCAAATTGAAATGTATTGCCCATTTTTTCAATGGGAAAGTGCCCAGCAACATTGCTCAAAAAGTTGCCCAGTGTATCATCACCTTACATTTTTTTGTACATTTGGAGTGCTGTCAATACAGAGAACAACGACAAAAATCGGTGTTGCCTACACCGAGTTATTCTATTTTTAAAATTTGCACCCTGTTGACTTCAATGGGGCAAGTACTAAACCTGCTTTTAGCCTCTTAACATCCTTGATGTGTCATTACAAGTGCACAGAAAATGTGAGTGATTCCTTCTGAGTGAACACGAGTGAGTCTGACTGCAGTAGATGTGAAAGAAATGTATAAAAATGATGTTATTTAAGCCAGCGCAAATACCTTTGTTTACATCCTGTTTTTCGGTTGAAGTCCAAAGTAGTCGATTGCAGAGTTCACACGCATAGGTTTAATACCTATGATCACGCGCGTGAACTCGGCAATAACACGGTGTAGGCAACACCGATTTTTGTCGTTGTTCTCTGTATTGACAGCACTCCAAATGTACAAAAAAATGAGCTCAATGTTAAAATTGACCGGAGTTCTCCTTTAAGTTGCTCGCGAAGATAACATCACGAGTCCATGTCGTTCGTCCGCCATATTGGATTGAACAGAAAACGAAGCTACATTTTCACAGGTCACAAATTTGGTCCGAACTTCACTAAACTGGACGTACATGATCCTTGGACCAAGCCTCACAAAAGTTACTAGAAGGATTTTTGAATTTCGGAAGCGTTTGCCCATCACAGCCAAATGAAATCGGCGGCGTAGTCGCCTATCAGGAAGTCGTCCATATCTCAGGAACTCTGTCACGTATTGAAACCAAACTTTGTACATGAACTCGGGACTCCAATGTGAGGATGTACAAGATCTGATTTTTATTTTTATTTTTTTTATTTCAGGCTAATTGACAAACCCATTTACCTATGCAAAAGAGTTTCACCTCACACTTTTAATGTTAATGCATTTAGACAGTAGGTGGCACTGTTGTATTACATTTCACAGAGCTGCCAAGTCAGTGTATAGACTGCATTCGTTTTTACTAGGTTTGTCTTAATAAATGCAGGGTCTGAATTTCGTTTTTTAAACTGGGAGGGAATTCCCCGCTTACATGGGTCACGGGGGATCTAAAGATTATGGGGGGGGGGGGATAACTTTTGATGCATCGGTCTAATTTAATCATCTTCATTTATTAATATCTACAGATTTGTATGCATGAATTGTGCATTTACAGTTCTAAAAACAGTTAATAATAACAACAACAACAACAAAAAAACTTTATACAAAATACATCATGCTCTTCTTCCTAACCGAACAATTCATTGTCTGTGGCTGTGTTTGTGCGCGTGGGAAATATGCTGCGCATAACAAAAACAAGGAGAAATGCGCAGTCACATGCTCAAACAATCAACAACGTCGCTCTAGAGGTGCGTTCCATTTGACTGTAAGTGGACGGCGAAGTGGACTTCACAGGGTATTCCGCCATCTTAAGTGAGATTCCAATCCGAAGGGAGCGAACATGTTCAGTTCGAAGGGCACTGTGCACGGCATAGGGAATAAGGGAACATTGATAGGAGGATTCACAGGAAGTGGAGAGCGATGATCACCCAACTGTCATTTCGCGCACCACGTCATCACCAGTCAGAACCATAGACTGTAAAAAATATGGACAAAGCGTCTGTGACGTCACCCATAGACTTTCTGAAGAACGGTTTTGAAGCCGTTTATGGGGGGTATGGGCGGCGCCATCTTGGAAAATCTTGGGAAATCCTAACCCCGCCCACCTTCTGGCCAATCCATATATGGGTAAAGGACGCGAGTCCTATTTTGCAAATGGAACAGCGCGCGTCACTCAGCTCGCTCTGCTACTCCTGTTATCTCTGTATGTATATTTTAGGCAACAATAAAACGAAATAAGTTATAAAACACCACACTGCCTCTTTTCGTTTAAGAAATGTTAAACATTACAGCCACACAAATGTGGTTCAGGCAACGCGTATTGATTATATTCACTGCATATAACGTTAGCTTATTTATAACAAAACGAAATATAAAACTAACCCTGCCTCTTTTCGTTTAAATATAATATAAAAATATTAAACATTTTAATATGGTCCAGGCAATATGTGCATTTGTACTAAACAACAGATGTTGCAGCAAACAACATTACAGATCATCTTCGTTGTATTAAAATTTAAAATGACAAAACTCAACCCAGTCTCTTTTTGTTAAATTTCAGTTTGATCAATATTAGCCATTATAAAAGTATAAGTAAAAGGTACAACAAGCTATATAAATAAAGCAAACAATTCAGTCAAACATACAAAGTCAGCGCTCTAGTCTAACCATACAACGGTAAAGTTAAATAGCTTATAAAGTTATGAAATTTCACTTAACTTAGCCCTCAGCCAAAACGATTGGCCAGGGAACAAATTATAGATTCACGAGACCAAAAATCGCCCGTTAGATATACACAAGACGAATTATATCTCATGTTTAACCACTACAGAGACGCTGTAGTGTCCACTACAGAGACTACAGAGTCAGCGGCAAACGTCAGAACGACTAGCCGAGGAAAGGCTCTTCCCGGCGGGGTAGATGAGCGCCGAGCACCCGGTGATCGCCTGCATCTCACAACCTGGATCAAATTTTCATAAATCTTTATAAATAAACCACAGATTTGAGCTTTAAACAACTACATTCTCGCCTGAAAAACTCTTAAAACTACATTTCATGATACAAAAACAGTAGTTCTCTTACAAGAGTTCTCTCGTACTGCGTCTTAGCTAAGACGCTGCGGGAAAAGTCTCTTTTCACGAATATTGAAGCAAAAAATTATCCTTAAAGGAGCTGTATGTAAGAAATGTATTTCAATTAATCATAAAATGGCCCCGATATGTCACTAGACATTAAGAAATCATGTTAATTTCAAATACTTATATCACTGACAACAGTAGTACGGCCAGGATATTGTCATTTAAAAAGTGAAGTTGCAGCCCTCAACTGATGTTGATGTTGTCATCTTGTGTTTTGGCCTGAAGCGCCACCCTCCACCTAACTACCAATCACGAAGTCAGTAGTGTTTCGCCATCCGGGTTGCCAGCTCTGCTCTAGTTACCACAGCTGCAGCTCCTTGTAGCAGCCTACGTTCCTGCTGGATCCTGCAGCATATCTGGCAACCTCGAGTCAGGGGGGAGGGGGAGGGGATACAGTGATTGCAGTACCAGTTTTGGCCACAATCTTACATACAGCTCCTTTAATTTAGTAATATTGTAAAACGCATTTGCAGCAGTATACAGCCACAGGCGAGACGGCTCGCTTACTCATTGGCTGCTCTACGGCAAATGCATAAGCCTATCGAGCGCAGGCTGATGCAACATCAGACCAATGAGGACGCTTCGCGCCCTCCTTACCACTTCCCGCCGAAACGGGCGTGGCCTAGCCCTATAAAGGTAGCTCGAAAAGGCTGACTCACTTGATTTTTCATCTCTTCAGCGAAGCTCACGCATCGTTGGATCACGATAGGAAGCAAGCGTCGTCTGAGTGTAAGCACCTCAGCGGGACGAGCCATCCTGAAGCTGCTGGCCATCGCCGCCTTCCACTGCCGTACCTGCTGCGCTTTCTGGCGCTCATATCCTTTTACCAACTGTTCTTTGTGTGTGTGTGTGTGTTCGCCCTGCGACACACACTCGTGAAAGAGCTTGCGTCTTTTTAAATGGTGGAACAGGCGATAGCGACGCACCTTTGCCCGCCCTCTGCTGGACGGCGGACGAAATCAGTGTTGCCATCCAAAGCCTGCCGCATGACGTCATCGCTGCTCGCGCGAATCTTCTCCGCTGCTGGGCAGGCTGCGTCTGCATTACACACCATGGCCACGCTGCAGATTTTCCAGGGTGATCTCCTCCGTAAACTGGACGAGATGGGGCCTGATGCAATCTGCCTCGCGAATTTAAGGAGCGCTTCGGATCTCACCCTTCGCGCTACTAAGTCTGCCGCTCAGGCTATGGGACGAGTTATGGCTTCCGCCACTGTGGCTGAGAGACATCTCTGGCTGACGTTTTCAGACATGGCTGAGTCTGAACGCACCGCGTTCCTCGACGCCCCGCTGAATCCCGCTGGCCTCTTTGGATCCTCTGTCAACGAGTTTATAGAGAGATTCGTCGAGGACCAGAAAGCCTTTAAGCACTTCCTGCCGAAGCGCTCCAGTTCTGCAGCGAGTCGTGCTAAACCGACCCAGCGGAGCTCTCAGCCACAGCCCCCCCCTCCCGCTGCGTCATCACGACAGCAACGCAGCTCGAGACCCCGCTCTCGCTCTACCAGCCGTCGCCCCGCGCCGCGTGGACCACGGCAGAGGATTGTGGTGAAACCGGAAGCTCCGAAGACATCCTAGCACGCCTAGGAAAGCGCCGGTGTACGAGTCCCGCTGCGGCCGGGCTCCCACCCAAGCGCGCCGCTGTTTCAGTCCCAGGAATTGCGACTGTCTCAGCGTCTTATGCAACGCGCAAGCCTGTACAGTTGCCCGCTTGCCTGCACACAAAAGCCGTTTTTACGGCTACCCAGATATATCCCGAAAAGAGTGTATTTTCTGGTGTCCCGGCCACGGCCGATGGTGCTATAAATGTAGTGCTGATGCCCACTATTCAGTGCCCATCCGTACACACAAGCACAGCCCTTCACACAGGGCTCGCGCCCATAAAATCGACTCAGGACGATCGCGCGCACTACATAGTAAACGTGCCCACTCCTCAGTGCCCACAAACACTATGTCACACACGTCATGCGGTTTCTGTAAAAACGAAACTACGGTGAATTCGGAAGTAGCACACCTACTTCGAGCCGAAATTTTAAAACTGATGAGCAAAGGGGCTGTAGAGCCTGTTTCTCAAGCTCAAAGCGAACGGGGGCTGTACAGCAGATACTTTCTGGTGCCCAAGAAAGACGGGGGCTTCAGACCCATACTGGATCTGAGACAGCTGAACAAAGCATTAGTGAAACGCAGTTTCAGAATGCTTACGACCAGGAAAATCCTCGCGCATATTCGCAGAGGAGACTGGTTCATGTCAATAGATCTGAAGGACGCGTATTTTCAAATACAGATAGCGTCACGTCACAGGCAATACTTGAGATTCGCCTTCGAGGGCCAGACATACCAGTATACAGTCCTGCCGTTCAGCCTGTCCCTGGCGCCTCGCACATTTACGAGGTGCATGGACGCAGCGCTCGCTCCTCTCAGACTCAGAGGCATGCGAGTGCTGAACTATTTGGACGACTGGCTGATTCTGGCTCAATCACGATCAGAGCTCGTGGAACACAGGACCATTTTACTCGATCATCTCGAGAAACTTGGTCTCAGAGTCAACTGGACGAAGAGTTCACTGAACCCCAGTCAAACGATTTCGTTTTTGGGTATAGTTCTGGACTCACAGTCTATGACGGCGCGGCTGTCGTCACAGAGCGCGCTCGGCATTCAGCACGCAGCGAGATCTCTCCGCTGCGGCGCGTCCTTCCCGCTCAAGGCGTTTCAGAAGATGCTAGGTCTCATGGCCTCAGCATCACCAGTTCTTCAGCTGGGCCTGCTCCGCATGCGCCCCTTGCAGTTCTGGTTGAAAGCGCGGGTACCGCGCAGAGCGTGGAATTCCGGTCGGCTGCGCCTCAAGGTCAACCAGAGCTGTGTTACAGCTCTAGAACCTTGGACAGCGAACGACTGGTACCAATCAGGTGTAAGCCTGGGGACTTCCTCGAGAGTGAGAGTGGTGTCGACGGACGCCTCCACCTCGGGATGGGGAGCGCTGCTCGAGGGCAGGCCGTTATGTGGCCTGTGGTCAGAACGAGAAAAGCTCCGACATATCAACTGTCTGGAAATGCTGGCAGTGGAAAACGCGTTGATGCGTTTTAGTCCCCATATCAAGGACCATCACGTCTTAGTCCGTTCGGACAACATGTCTGTGGTGTCCTGCATAAATCGCCAGGGCGGTCTCAGATCCCGAGATCTGTACAGGTTGGCGGAACGCCTCCTGGTGTGGGCTCAGCACAACTTGCGCTCGCTGCAAGCAGCTCATGTGCCTGGGCTACAGAATTTGGGTCCAGACAGACTGTCCAGGAACAACATTCCCGCGGGCGAATGGTCTCTACACCCACAAACAGTCCAGCTGCTGTGGGAGAGATTTGGCAGAGCGGAAGTGGACCTCTTCGCGTCCCGCGAAAACGCTCACTGCCCCGCGTTCTTTTCCAAGAACGAAAGCGCGCTGTCCCAGAGGTGGCCGCGCTGCCCGCTCTATGCCTTTCCCCCCGTCTCCCTCCTTCCACAGGTGATAGAACGGGTGAGGGAAACGAAATGCTCAGTGCTGCTTATAGCACCACTCTGGAGGAACCAACCTTGGCTTCCAGAGCTGATGCAGTTAGCAGACACTGCCCCGTGGCCGGTGCCATTGAGGAGGGACCTCCTCTCGCAGGCCAGGGGCTCGATTTGGCACCCTCAACCGGAGTTGTGGTCCCTCCACGTGTGGGCTCTCAACGGTTACCCGCTGATCTTTCAGTAGGAGTGCTAAATACTATCACTCAGGCTAGAGCACCGTCGACTCGACGGCTCTATGCCTCAAAGTGGTCGGTATTCTCCAGCTGGTGTATAGCTCGGGGATGTTCACCCCTCGACTGTGAGGTGACGGAGGTTCTCTCCTTCCTTCAAGAGCTGTTGGATAAGGGCAGAGCCCCCTCCACGCTCAAAGTATATGTGGCGGCTATCGCAGCGTTCGCTGAAACAACGCTCGGTCAGTCGATAGGAAGGAATGATTTGGTCATCTGCTTTCTCAGGGGAGCTAGGAGGCTGAACCCTCCCAGACCCCCATCGGTCCCTGTATGGGACCTCTCTACGGTTTTGGAGGCCATGAAAGGTTCCCCTTTCGAGCCCATCCAGACGATTAGCCTCAGACATCTGTCATTTAAGACAGTGTTCTTGCTGGCTCTTGCTTCAGTGAAGCGCATAGGTGACCTGCACGCGCTCTCTGTGAGCCCGTCGTGTTTGGAGTTTGGGCCTAGTGACTCGAGAGTCATACTCAAACCTAGGCACGGTTATGTGCCAAAATCCCTCAACACACCGTTTCGGGCTCAGGTTATTTCCCTGTCTGCCCTGCCGGTGTTAGAAGAGGAAGGAGACTTGAGTTCTCTTTGCCCTGTCAGGGCTTTAAGAGCTTATGTGTCTCGCTCTGCTGTCTTCAGACAGACTGAGCAACTGTTTGTCTCGTTCAGTGGACGTTCCAAGGGAATGGCTGTTTCGAAACAAAGCCTATCCAGGTGGATAGTTGACGCCATAGCGTTAGCTTACACTTCCAGGGGTCTTCAGTGCCCGCTGGGTGTCAGAGCGCACTCCACGAGAGGCGTTGCCTCGTCGTGGGCCTGGTCTAGTGGGATATCCTTACAGGATATATGTATGGCGGCAGGTTGGGCCTCGCCGTCTACATTTATCAGGTTTTATAACCTTGAGGTTCCCGCCTTACAGGCTAAGCTGTTGTCAGTGTAACTGAATCAGTAGTCTGACTTGAACACTGAGAATGCAAGCGCAGTGCGTTGCTAACTAACTTACGGGCAGTATTACGTAAGACCCATATTCCCACATTAGTCAGGGTTTGCCTTGTCTAAGTGACGTCATAATATTGCGTCTGCGGACGCTGCTATATATGGGGACGGAGAGTTCCTCCTCCTGTTCTAGGACTCTCTGTGAGTCCCTTTGGTGATTGTGCACTGTAAATCCTGGGCTTCGCCTCCAGGTTTATGGTTGTTAATCCCTGCACGCACGGCGTCTTACATTGGGTTCCCGCAGCGTCTTAGCTAAGACGCAGTACGAGAGAACTCTCGTAAGAGAACGTACTCGGTTACTAACGTAACCTCGGTTCTCTCTAGTAGAGACCATAGACCCCATGTTAAAATGTCCGTTTTCACAGCATAAATTCATGTTTTTACAGGTTGGTCCCATGGACTTTTATTGTATTTTTCGATAGGTTCCGAGTGCCTGACAACTGTGAGGGGGGTGATTTTTTTCTAACTCGCTAGTTTAGATAGTATTTAGATATAAAATGTATGCCAAATAAGGGCGTGGTTAACTTTGATTGACAGCTTGATTGACAGCTGATAACGAGCATAGGCTGCGCCAAGGAGAATGACAACATAAGAAGCACCATTTTTTAATATACAGTTGAAATATAATACTACTGTTTTTGTATCATGAAATGTAGTTTTAAGAGTTTTTCAGGCGAGAATGTAGTTGTTTAAAGCTCAAATCTGTGGTTTATTTATAAAGATTTATGAAAATTTTATCCAGGTTATGAGATGCAGGCGATCACCGGGCGCTCGGCGCTCATGTACCCCGCCGGGAACAGCCTTTCCTCTGCTAGTGGTTCTGACGTTTGCCGCTGACTCTGGCGTCTCTGTAGTGGTTAAACATGAGATATAATTCGTCTTGTGTATATCTAACGGGCGATTTTTGGTCTCGTGAATCTATAATTTGTTCCCTGGCCAATCGTTTTGGCTGAGGGCTAAGTTAAGTGAAATTTCATAACTTTATAAGCTATTTAACTTTACCGTTGTATGGTTAGACTAGAGCGCTGACTATGTATGTTTGACTGAATTGTTTGCTTTATTTGTATAGCTTCTTGTACCTTTTACTTATACTTTTATAATGGCTAATATTGATAAAACTGAAATTTAATAAAAAGAGACTGGGTTGAGTTTTGTCATTTTAAATTTTAATACAACGAAGATGATCTGTAATGTTGTTTACTGCAACATCTGTTGTTTAGTACAAATGCACATATTGCCTGGACCATATTAAAATGTTTAATATTTTTATATTATATTTAAACGAAAAGAGGCAGGGTTAGTTTTATATGTCGTTTTGTTATAAATAGGCTAACGTTATATGCAGTGAATATAATCAATACGCGTTGCTTGAACCACATTTGTGTGGCTATAATGTTTAAGATTTCTTTAAATGAAAAACGAAGAGAGGCAGTGTGGTGTTTTATAACTTATTTCGTTTTATTGTTGCCTAAAATATACATACAGAGATAACCGGAGTAACAGAGCGATCTGAGTGACGCGCGCGCGCGCTGTTCCATTTGCAGAATAACCGGACTCGCGTCCTTTACCCATATATGGATTGGCCAGAAGGCGGGCGGGGTTAGGATTTCCCAAGATTTTCCAAGATGGCGCCGCCCATACCCCCCATAAACGGCTTCAAAACCGTTCTTAAGAAAGTCTATGGGTGACGTCACAGACGCTTTGTCCATATTTTTTACAGTCTATGGTAAAAACAAGTGGAAAGCGCGAGCGCGCCGCTGTCTCCTTTCCACAACGCTTGCTCTCCCGTGGCGTCTGTCGTTGCTATGCAACCATGAACTGCACTCTCCATGATGACAAGGAAGTATCAGCAAAAGATTAATAGATTTCTAGCCCTTGCATTAGCTTGACTACTAGATATATTTATGGAGATGAAAAATAATAAGGAGCCCTAAGCTATGGTCAGCTGTTCGGCCGAGCATTCAATGTTGTTATGCTGCAAGCTGATCAGTTGGTTCGTTGCTGCCACGCTCTATCACTCGCACACCATAAAGAGCAAATTGTTTTTTAATGTTTCAATTTCGTGATTAAAATGGCATAATTTGGAAGCGGATAATTTCTTCACAAACAGCTCATTATGACTCAATGTTAGAATGCTGCACCTACACTCGATAGTGTGAATAAGATCAGTGCAGCGCAGACCACTGCATTGACAGCGTGAAACATATGATCTGTCTACGGCCAGGGCTCAGCGGAAGACAGAGAATGCCGGTCCAGCGCTGATTGAGGAATTAAATTAGAAAATAAAAGACAGTTTGACATCTTTTTTCACGCATCTGTGAATTTATTTTTTAATAATTTGTTCTGAGATGAAGCGAATATATTTGTGCGGGAATTTCTCGCACTATAAAAGCTAACCTTGCAGGAATGGTTTAAATTATGCGCAATCCCCACATCCCCGCACCGAAATTCAAGCCCTGAAATGGCAGCGGGATGTGTAACTCTAGCATATGGCGCATATGTCATATAAAGTTAGGCAAGGCCAAACAGCGTTATCCATGTTGTTGCGATTGCATCGCTAGAGTAAGCTAATAGTGAAACTGATAGCGTTTTTCATTTAATTACAATATGAGGACTGACGGTAGGCTATAAAAATCAGCGTTTCTGTGTAGGTGATGACAACCATCTTGACAGCAGCAATCAAAGCATCGCTAATTACGGTAGACCCCAATTTGAGATAGTAAATTTGTTCCTAATCAAAGGGAACACTCAACCACAGAACAGCTGGGTGAGTTTTGTATTGGCTTATTGGATACAGTAAATGAAGACTGTCAACTTCTTTTCAATAGGCTACTATTTCATCACCCAATACACTCCCACTCTCTGCTGTATATTCATATCCAATTATTTCAAAACCAACAACCAAGCCACATAAACAATGCCATTGGCACTAGTCTACATTGCATACATGTCTCTTAATGCACATAACTTTTCACCTTTTTGCACAATCTTGAAAAAAGTACTATTGTTGAAATTCTCAGATCAAGCAAACTTCAACGCACCCTTATCCACTACCTGCTAACCTTAGTGCACCGCACCCGAGCAAGCACACTTTGCAGTTCCTCCGGAAATGCATTTTTCTAGTTACAGTTATTACAATAACTATAGGTACTCAGTGTTGGGGAGTAACGGAATACATGTACCGGCGTTACGTATTCAGAATACAAATTATGAGTAACTGTATTCCGTTACAGTTACCATTTAAATAGTTGGTATTTAGAATACAGTTACATTGTTGAAATCAATGGATTACATGACGATACTTCTCTGTTTCACGAGTTTATTCACTCTCTAAAAAAATGAAGGCAACTCCATGCATTTCCCAGAAGCCCCAATATGAAAAAAAAGAAGAAAAAAAAAGCGCGGTTTGCGTGATCAGTCACAATGGAGTCGGAGTAGCAGCGGGAGCTAGAGGTAGAGATGGAGCCGGAACAACAGAGCAGGGCAAGAATGCGTTTCTATCTTGGAAATTCAAACAGCATTTCACATTAAAGAAAGAGAAGGGAGAACAAAATATAACTGTGCAGTGCAACCTCTGCTTGCCAGCAACCAACCTCCTTTCAGCGTCGTCCAAAGACTTCACCTGCAACCTGAAGAAGCATCTTAAAGTAGGCCTACGTTTTTTTTTCCAAATACGTGCAGTCAAAACTTGAAATATAAATTCTCAGAAAATGCATTATACCAATAGTGAAACGTCTGTATATATCCATACTCCCTTAATAAAGGAGTCCATTAGAAACATTAGAAAAATATCGGTCTACATGCGTTTTATATTTAATATGAGGGAAATAAAACGTACTCGGTTACTAACGTAACCTCGGTTCTCTCTAGAGAGAGGAACGAGTACTGCATAGAATACGCTAGGGGAAAATCCTTTTCCACGAGAATACTGAAGCCAAAAAATTATCCTTTAATTTTGTATTAATGTAAAACGCGTTGCTGCAGCATACAGGCATAGGCGAGACAGCTCGCGCGCCTATTGGCTGGTCTGCTGGCAACTGCTTGAGCCTATCGAGCGAGACCTAGAGTGACGTCATACCCAATGAGGGCGCTTTGCGCCCTCTGCGTCACGTCCCGCCGAAACGGGCGTGGCTTAGGTCTATAAATATCGCTCGCGGGCTCATATCTCTGATTTTTCACAGTGAAGCAACCAGAGCGCGTGCATGCACGGCAGGATACGCAGTACTCGTTCCTCTCTCTAGAGAGAACCGAGGTTACGTTAGTAACCGAGTACGTTCTCTTACGAGAGATTTTCTCGTACTGCGTAGAATACGCTAGGGGAACCTAATGTAAAACGCCGTGTGTGCTGGGATCTGACACCATAGACTCAAAGGGCGACAGCCCGGAGTTCATATAGTGCACAATCACCTAGGGGACTCACAGGGAATCCTGGAAGAAGAGGGGTTTAGCCACTATCTTCCGTATATGGCAGCTTAGAGCAGCACTGCTATTCACAATAGCTGTATAACTCAAGACTGACAGTGTCAGTTTAAGAGATTTGGCCGTACTAGACCGACAGTAGCCTGGCTTGTAGTGCGGGAACCTCTAGGTTGTAAAACCTTATAAATGTAGACGGAGAGGCCCAGCCTGCCGCCATACAAATATCTTGCAAGGCAATCCCACTTGACCAGGCCCACGATGAAGCCATGCTTCTCGTGGAGTGCGCCCTGACACCCAATGGGCATTGCATGCCCTTGGTTGTGTAAGCTAGCGCTATTGCGTCCACTATCCATCTGGATAGGCTCTGTTTCGAAGCGGCTAGTCCCTTAGAACGCCCGCTGAATGAAACAAAGAGCTGCTCCGACTGTCTGAAGGCAGACGAGCGAGACACATAAGCTCTTAATGCCCTGACCGGGCAGAGGAAGCTTTCGTCCTCATTTCCTTCAGTGAAATAGAGATTTGGATTTTACTGTATTGCAGACAGGGAAATGACCTGTGCCCTAAACGGTGTATTGAGGGATTTAGGAACATAACCGTGCTTAGGTTTGAGTATAACCCTAGAGTCATTAGGCCCAAATTCCATGCATGTCGCGCTCACTGAGAGCGCGTGTAAGTCCCCTACGCGCTTCACTGAAGCGAGAGCCAGAAGAAACGCCGTCTTGAACGACAGGTGTTTAAGATCAATCTTCTGCAAGGGCTCAAACGGATGACCTTTCATGGCTTCCAGTACCGTAGAAAGGTCCCATATAGGGACTGTGGGAGGTCTGGGAGGATTCAGTCTCTTAGCTCCTCTAAGGAAGCGAATGACTAAATCGTTCCTTCCTATAGACTGGCCAAGCGTTGTCGTAGAGAACACTGCTATGGCCGCCACATAGACTTTGAGCGTGGAAGGGGACCTGCCCTTATCCAGCAGCTCCTGTAGGAAGGAGAGAACCTCCGTCCTTCCGCAATTCAGGGGTGACACGCCACGAGCTGTGCACCAGCCAGAAAACACCGACCATTTGGAGGCGTAGAGACGTCGCGTAGACGGAGCTCTGGCCTGCGTGATCGTGTTTAACACTCCCTGTGGGAGGTCAGCGGGTACCCATTGATGGTCCACACGTGAAGGGACCACAGCTCTGGGTGAGGATGCCAGATCGAGCCATTGGCTTGAGAAAGGAGATCCTTCCTCAGAGGCACTGGCCACGGGGCGGTGCTTGCTAACTGCATCACAACTGGGAACCAAGGTTGGCTCGTCCAGAGCGGCGCTACAAGCAGCACTGAACATCCTTTTTCCCTGATCCGTTCCACCACCTGGGTCAGGAGGGAGACAGGGGGAAAAGCGTAGAGAGGACGGCGAGGCCACATGTGGGTCAGCGCGTCCTTGCTTTTCGAGAAAAATTCTGGACAGTGAGCGTTTTCCTGAGACAGGTCTACTTCCGCTCTGCCGAATTTCTTCCACAGCAGCTGTACTGTCTGTGGGTGCAAAGACCATTCTCCTGTCGGAACGTGGTTCCTGGACAGTCTGTCTGGTCCTATATTCAGGAGCCCTGGCACGTGCGCTGCTTTCAGCGAGAGCAGGTTGCTGCGAGCCCATATCAGGAGGCGTCTGGTTAGCCTGTACAGGGTCAGGGACCTGAGGCCGCCCTGGCGATTTATGTAGGATACCACCGACACGTTGTCTGAACGTACTAGGACGTGGTACCCCTTTATCAGGGGACGAAAGTGCGTGAGCGCTTTGCTCACTGCTAACATCTCGAGGCAATTTTTATGAAGGAGATTCTCCCGTTTTGACCATTGGCCAAAGAGCGGTCTGCCCTCGAGCAGCGCTCCCCATCCCGAGGCGGATGCGTCCATGGACACCACCATCAGTCTCGAGGAAGTCCCCAGGCTTACACCTGAATGGTACCAGTCTTTTGCCCCCCAAGGGTTCAAAGCTGCAATGCACGCTTGATTGACCTTGAGGCGAAGCCGACCGGAGGCCCACGCTCTGTGAGGCACTCTCTCTCTGAGCCAGAACTGCAGTGGGCGCATGCGCAGCAGGCCCAACTGGAGAACTGATGATGCTGAGGCCATCAGACCTAGCATCCTTTGAAATTTCTTGAGAGGGACTACAGCGCCGCAGCGAAAGGAGCCGACTGCGCGCTGAATGTCCAGTGTGCGCTGAGATGACAGGCGTGCTGTCATTGACAGCGAGTTCAGTTCTATTCCCAGAAAAGATATAATCTGTCTGGGGAATAGCAAACTCTTTTCCCAGTTTACTGTGAGACCGAGATTCTCGAGGTGATCGAGTAAAATGGTTCTGTGCTCCACGATCTCTGAGTGAGATTGGGCTAGAATCAGCCAGTCGTCCAAATAGTTCAGCAGCGTCCATGCACTTCGTAAATGTACAGGGTGCCAGGGACAAGCCGAAAGGCAGGACTTTGTACTGATATGCCTGGCCCTCGAAGGCGAATCTCAAAAATCGCCTGTGACGTGACGCTATCTGTATTTGAAAATACGCGTCCTTTAGATCTATTGACACAAACCAGTCCCCTCGGCGAACATGCGCAAGGATTTTTCTGGTCGTGAGCATCCTGAACTGACGTTTCATAAGCGCTCTGTTCAGTTGCCGCAGATCTAGTATGGGTCTGAGACCCCCGTCTTTCTTGGGTACCAGGAAGTATCTGCTGTAAAGCCCCCCTTCGCTTTGAGCTTGAGATAAGGGTTCTATAGCCCCTTTGCTCAGTAGTTTCAGAATTTCGGCTCGAAGTAGATGTGCTACTTTCGATTCTACCGTGGTCTCGACGCGCGCCGTGTGGCGGCGAGGGCGTCGGCGAAACTGTAGCGAATAGCCTTCTTTTATGATGTTTAGCACCCATTTCGAAACCCCGGGAAGCTTCGCCCACGCGTTTGCACGGGTAGCTAGGGGCTGGGTGCGAAGCGATACAGCGGCTTCGGTGAGCTGTGACATAAGCGTCGCGCTCATGACATCTGAGGCAGGGGGCGCGCTGATAACAGCGGGCAGAATGCCCGCGCTCGACTCCTCTGTGGTGATTAACCGAGAGGGGGAGGGCTGGGCGAGTTCCATTGGAACTGTGATGTCTGTGTGTGGACGTGGGCGCGGGGTAGCAGGCACATTTACCACCTTTATAGCATCGCTCGCCTGAGCAGAGCGCCTACATACTGGTTTTGTTTTTACAGAAACCGTGAGACATGTAGGAAGTAGCGTTTGTGGGCACTGGGTCGTGGGCACGTTTGCTACGTTTAATGCGCAATCGATCTGAGTCGATTTTACAGTGCCCTCCACAATTATTGAACCCCCTGGTAAATATGATCAAAATTGGCTGTAAAAAATAAATCTGCATCGATTATCCTTGTGATCTTTCATTCAAAAAATGTGCAAAATTCTAACCTTTCATTGAAGTAAAAGAATTGAAAGTGGGGGGAAATCACATTATGAAATAAATGTTTTTCTCCAAAACATGTTGGCCACAATTATTGAAACCCCTAGAATTTTTTACGAGTAAAATATCTCTGAAGTATATTCCCATTAATATTTACCTTTTTTAGTACACCAGGGTGACTAGGAACATGAAACTGTCCAGCTATGACTTCGTGTTTCACAGGAGTTTAAATATGAGGAAACACAAAGGCCAAATCCCCTTAATCATCCATCACAATGAGTAAAACCAAAGAATATAGTTCTGATGCGCAGCAAAAGATTGTTGAGCATCACAAACTAGAAAGTGGCTGTAAGACAATAGCTAAAGAATTGAAAATCCCCATTTTGACCATCAGGACAATAATTAAGAAGTTATAACCAACTAAAGATGTTATGAATCTGCCAGGAAAAGGACGTGTGTCTATACTGTCTTAATGCACGGCGAGTATGAAAGTTTGAGTGGCCAAAGACTCTCCAAGGATCACAGATGGAGAATTGCAGAGATTAGTTGAGTCTTAGGGTCAGAAAGCCTAAAAAAAAAAAATATCAAACAACCCCTACATCCCCACATGTTGTTTGGGAGGGTTTAAAAAAAAACCTCCTCGCTCATCCAAAAACAAATTCCAGCAAATTTAATTGTCAGACACGACTGGATCTTCAAACAACACAGGGTTCTGTGGTCAGATGAGACTAAAACAGAGCTTTTTGGCAGCAAACACACTAGATGGGTTTGGTGAACACAAGGATAAAAAGTACCCTATGTGTAAAATGTAATATACCATTGGATCTTTAATGTTGTGGGCATATTTTTCTGCTGGAGGTCCTGGACTTCTTGTTCAGATACATGGCATTGTGGATTCTATCAAATATCAACAGATAAAAAATCAAAACCTGACGCCTTCTGCTAGAAATCTTATAATGGGCCGTGGTTGGATCTTCCATCAGGACAACGATCCAAAACAAAAATCAAAATCAAAACAAAAATTTGTTGCGGAGCACAAAATGAAGCTTCTGCCATGACCGTCTCAGTCCCCTGACCTGATGAGTGGGCTGAACTGAAGAGGAGAAGCACCAACATGGATCTGGGAATCTGAAGGATCTGGAGAGATTCTGTGTGGAGGAATGGTCTCTGATCTCTTGTCAGTTATTCTCCAAACTCATCAGGCATTATAGGAGAAGACTCAGAGCTGGTATCTTGGCAAAAGGAGATTGCAAAAAGTATTTAATAAAAGGGTTTCAATAATTGTGGCCAACGTGTTTTGGAGAAAAACATTTATTTCATAATGTGATTTTCCCCCCACTTTCAATTCTTTTACTTCAATGAAAGGTTAGAATTTTGCACATTTTTTGAATGAAAGATCACAAGGATAATCGATGCAGATTTATTTTTTACAGCCAATTTTGATCATATTTACCAGGGGGTTCAATAATTGTGGAGGGCACTGTATGTGCGCGAGCCCTGTGTGAGGGGCTGTGCTTGTGTGTAGGAATGGGCACTGAGTAGTGGGCATTTTTTCTACACATGAAACACCATCGGCCGTGGCCGGGACACCAGAAAATACACTCTTTAAGGGATTTATCTGGGTAGCCATAAAAACGGCTTTTGTGTGCAGGCAAGCGGGCAATGGAACCGGCTTGTTGGCTGCTAAATACGCTGGACCAGTCACATTTCTTGGAACTGGACGAGCGGCAAGCTTTGGTGGAAGTCCGGCCGCAGCGGGACTTGGACACCGTCGCTTTCCTAGGCGCGCTAGGACGACTTCGGGGCCTCTGGCTTCAACGCAATCTTTGGCCGCGGGCCACGCGGGACGGGGCAGCGGCCGGAAGAGCGAGAGCGCGGTCTCGAGCTCTGGGTCTGGCAGCGTTGTGAAGAGGAGGCAGTGGGCGGAGGCTTAGGCTGTGTGCTCTGAGCAGACGGTTTCGCACGGCCTGCTGCAGAGCTGGAGCGCTTCGGGAGGAAGTGCTTCATGGCCTGGGTCGCTTTCTGTACCTCAGCGAACCTGTCGGTGAAGTCTTTGACCGAGGTTCTGAAGAGGCCGGCAGGGGAAAGCGGCGCGTCGAGGAACGCAGTGCGCTCCGACTCAAACATGTCCGAGAGCGTTAGCCAGAGATGTCTCTCAGACACGGTGAGCGAGGCCATGCTCCGTCCTATGGCCTGTGCCGCAGACTTGGTAGCGCGGAGAGCGAGGTCTGTAGCAGATTGCGTCAGGTCCTTTCTCGTCCAGCTTGCGGAGATCAGCCTGGTAAATCTGGAGCGTGGCCATGGTGTGCAACGCTGACGCGGCCTGCCCGGCGGCGGAGAAAGCGCGGCGGAGCAGGGATGACGTCGTGCGGCAGGCTTTTGAGGGCAGCGCCATCTTAGCACGCCATCCAGCGGAGGGCGGGCATAAGTGCGCTGCAATAGCCTCTTCGACCGGCGGCAGGGAGTGGTATCCTCTGTTCGTCGTCGACAGCGGAGAACGCCAGAGAAGCAGAAGATCGTGTCCTGGCCGAAAAAGGGGAGCTCCAAGACTTAGCGACTTCTTCGTGAAGCTCAGGAAGAAAGGGCGCTGGTTTGGATGCAGGTGAAGTGCGCTCCCCGGGCAGGAAGTAGCCGTCCAGCCGGTTGTGAGCGGGCTGCTCAGGCGTAACCCAATCGAGGCCGAGGCTCGCCATGGCCTGAGTGAGTACACGTATGAGCTCCGCCTCAATGCTCGCTCTCTTTCCCGTCGAAGCACGGGCAGGGGGCGCGAGATCCTCAGAGCTCGCCCAGCCTTCACTGCCTGATGCCAGGAGAGAGCAGGAATCCCCTTCTCGCAGCATCGCGTCAATCTCATCCGCGTCATCGACGGAAGCGGCGGCAGACCGCAGCTGTTGTCCGTCAGGAAGCGAAACTGATGAAGCCGGTGAAGCAGGCGGGCGCACCGGCGAGCTTTGGCTGCTGGGAGAAGGTTCCGGGATTCGTTGAGCGCGGTGCTTTTTACGGCGCGGCACTACAGCAGGTGTGGGCGCAGTCTCATTGAAAAATGCCAAGCGAGTCCTCAGAGTCGCTATGGGCAACAGCTCGCAGTGAGGGCAGCCGCCGTCAGCGAGCGCGAGAGCTGCGTGTTCTTCACCCAGGCAGGAAACGCAAATCACGTGGCGGTCCCCGTCGCTGAGTGTGGCTCTGCACGAGCCGCAGGAAGGCATCTTTAAAAAGACGCGAGCTCTTTTAGTCGGTGTGTGTCGCGCCGGCGAACACACACACAGTGCAGAGAAAAGGATATAGGCGCTGGATAGCGCAGCAGGAAGGCGATGAAGGCGGCGCGGCCAGCAGCTTCTCGACTCGTCCCGCTGAGATGCTTCTTCAACAGCGCGGCTTCTTCTCGGATCCAGCGATGTGAGTTGCTTCGCTGAAGGATTAAAAATCAAAGATATGAGCCCGCGAGCGATATTTATAGACCTAAGCCACGCCCGTTTCGGCGGGACTTGACGCAGAGGGCGCAAAGCGCCCTCATTGGGTATGACGTCACTCTAGGTCTCGCTCGATAGGCTCAAGCAGTTGCCAGCAGACCAGCCAATAGGCGCACGAGCTGTCTCGCCTATGCCTGTATGCTGCAGCAACGCGTTTTACATTAATACAAAATTAAAGGATAATATTTTGGCTTCAGTATTCTCGTGGAAAAGGATTTTCCCCTAGCGTATTCTACGCAGTACGAGAGAATCTCTCGTAAGAGAACATGCGTGACACAAAAAATCTTTAACTTTTAGGTGACAATCTGTGAATTACACTGCGCAAACCAAAAGTAATACTAGGCCTACTCACCGGATGAATAAGGGTTGGCTCTCCACAGAACATAAAATATTTATTTTATTTTATTTTTCGTATTCGCATTTATGAGAAAAAAAAAACAATGTTATGGTCGTGACAGTTCTCCGTTACGGACATGAGCGTTGCTCTGAAAGCGGCACTAAAAGACTGCTTTAAAACTTTCACAGAGACCTCAAACAGAAAGCACAAAGCCTTTCTTTAAAGTGAATTTCGTTTTGTATTAATTGTAATTTTAATCAATATTTCATCAACCAATAGTAAATATAGCAGACAATAATCACGGAGGTGCCAGCGCGTGAACTGGAGCTGGTCTCATAAATGAACGCCCGTTTCACACATAGCCTACTCTGTTTGCAGTGCGTATGCGGTGCGTATTTTTTCTCTCCCGTACCCAGGTTAACAGGTTAGAGCTTTCACACTGCGGTCCGTTTATCCGTCCCAGTTGCGGTGCGTATACAGCAGTGCAGAGATCGTTTCCGCACCGAGTCTATTTCTGCTGTGCTGCAAACACTGAATTAAAGTGACAGCGCATGTTTTGTGGTCAAAATAAACACAGATTCAGCTGAAAATGTAGTAATTTCACCATAAATGCATATAATTAAATAAAATGTAGTAATACCATCATAAATGAATTTAATTAAATAGGCCTACTGCTTTTTTTTCCCTGGTCATCTTTTTATTTTTAGACCTGGGTAAAACAATGAAAACTAGGCCTACAGTTTACTTTAACAAGGCGAAATAATGAACAACACTCGTCTGATTCATGGAGGTTGAAAAACAAGTTATTTGTGGCATGCAAGATTTAGCCTATTGTATTAAAAATTCAAATGCAAAAGAAAAGGCATGAGAGTCGGCTGTTTTTGTCAATTTTAAGTTTTAATTTAAAATGTTTGTGATTTTAATAGCCTACATGTTAAATATGTTACCACTTGCTTGAAAAACTTAATCTATATAGAAGTAATGCATTGATTAATACGTTGTTTAAATTGTTTAAACTTGAATACGTCTATTAAAGAGTGTGTATGTGTAGGCTACAAAGAAAATTGCTCCGGTGACAAAACTTTTTTTAAATAAAAGTTGCTGAAAACTTCTGGATTTGAAATACAAATATTGTGTATGTGTTTGTGGTATCAGTGGATCAGTTACGCACTGCAAACGCATCATATGTGAAAGCACTATAGCGCGTGCTGCTCTCCTGCACCACATACGCACTGCACACAGAGTATGTGTGAAACGGGCGCTCAGCCTATAAGGTAGTGGGCCCAACTTGCCTCACAGACATGTCTACTTTTAAACAGAACAATTCAACACGAAAGAACTGCTCTCTGCATATGTAATCCGTATGAAATGTGCATTTCTCTCTGGCGCGTTCACTACTGCGAAGATCGCGCGTCAGCATCGTCAACTTCATCTTTGTAGCCGACACTGACAAAGAAAACACTTGTTTAATAAACAATTAAAATATCTCTTTTCTATATTTGACATATTCATAATTATTACTTTTGCCGGTTCTTTGTGACAGCTTATAGGTGCTTTATTGGGATACGCGTCACCACCGCATCACTGCACCCCCACCCCACAAAAATAGGCCTGTTTATTAAGCAGGATTTGATGTCCGACACTTATAAAATGCAATTCAATGTGGAAGTAATCCAAGTATTCAGAATACATTACTCAGATTGAGTAACGTAACGGAATACGTTACAAATTACATTTTTGGGCATGTATTCTGTATTCTGTAACGGAATACATTTTGAAAGTATCCTTCCCAACACTGTAGGTACTAACCCTGAACCTACCCTTAACCCATGTAGTTACCTACCAGTACTTTCTTAGGTAAGTACACATACTGCAAAATAAAGTGCAACCTTACAAATGTACAAATTGCCAGATCAACAGCATATTTTGCCAAAGTTATCCCAAGTGTACCATAAAGTGCCTTGGAGACTTCACAATTTCCAAAATAAAAATCTGAGATTTTCCATTTAACTTCATATGTGTTGTATTAAGGAGACCTTAGGATGTTAGAAATGCATATTGGTCAAGTTGGTCAAGGTCACTTTTTATAAATTAACTGCAAGCTGACAATATATGAGCAAACCATAAAATGTGTCCACCCTGTCATGGACAAATTCAAAGTAGAATAAATACATTTTCATTGCATAGTGATTCTAAAATGTAGATCTGCAGAAAGATAATGTGTCCCCTTCCCAACAAAACAATTTAGTTAATGGTAAAAGTCTTTTGATAATAATGAAGTTACTGCCTAAATATGTATTGCCCAATAAAATATGCGATAGTTGCACATTCTTTTCTAAATAAAATCTAACAACAAAGATATTTAGTCAAACTTTAAAACAATACTAACTGGCCCTCATTTGTTTATTAAGAAATCACACACAAGGTTTTGTTAACTTGTTAAAATATTTTTTTATTTTCATAAAAGTTGAAGATGACAGGGTGGACAACAAGATGACAGGGTGGAACTTGGCATGACAGGGTGGGCAAATGCTTAAATGGGTGAACTAGAAGAGAACAGGAACATTAGAGAAACAACAGGAACAACAAGAAAGACACATGAACAAAGACACATGACAAATGAAAACAAACTGAAAGTCCATGTAAACTAAACACACTGAACATACTGTGACAGAATGCCCCCTACCGGTTGGCGTGACCTTGCGCCGTAACAGAACAAGTGAGGGAAGGATGGAGGGGGCTATGGAAGTGGCCGAGGCGATGCCGCAGGCAAGGAGCCAGGAGATGGCAAAGGGATGGTGAAGGGATTGCAAAGGGTAGGCATGCTGGCAGAGGAAGCTGGAGGAGGTTCAGGCAGAGGGCGGCTGACCGGCAGGAGACAGAACTGAAGGGTCCAGGGTGGTGCAGATGGTTGTGATGGCATGGTGGTGAGTGGACGACGATCCCTTGGTGGTGAAGGTGGAAGCAGTCTGATGGCACAGACCCAGAGCTCCCCAGTGAGCCAGGTGGTGTAGTGGCTGACGACAGCTGGGGGATGACCACGGGGATCCCCAGGCGCAGACGGAGGACTGCAGGAGCCGAGAGACGTCGCTGGTGAAGGAGACCCAGGCGACGTCTCGGCGACGAGCATCGCAGTTGGAGCCAGAGAATCCGAGGACAGGGGCAACGCTGAAGGGAGGAAGGAGCCCGCTGCAGCCGTAGGGGAGAAGGGACATAGCGCAGCAGAAGGCCCGGATGTCCGTAGCGTAAGCAAAGCAACGACCGACCAAGGATGGGACAAGGTTGCCGGTGGGACAAGGGAACCCTGTGGAGTCACATGGACGAGTGTTCCTGGAGGAGCCGAAAGTGGGAGGAGCCAGGGCAGAGCCAACAGGTCGATGCGCTGAGATGGAACGAGGGTGTCTGAGGCCGGAGGCGGAACCTTAGGATCCTCAACTACCGCCGCTGCTGATGGTTGCTCGACCTGCGGCTTGACGTGTTTGCAAGGCATCTCCAGGGACGTAGCAGGACAGCAAATATCCAGTAGCGGCGGGGCTGGAGGACTCGTTTCCCGTTCCCTCGTCCATTGATGTCGCAGGCTTACACCCCTGGTTAGACTCGCTCGGGGGCTCTACTTCCGGCACGATGGTGAACTCTGTTCCTTGGTCCTCGGGCTCTGGCAGGTGGTCCCTCAACGTCTGTAGGGGGCTCTCGCGCATTCTCCGCGGTCGAAGATTGTAACTTCGGCTCTGGGTCTGGCTGGGTCCTGGATCGGAGACGGACGCTCTCCAGACACTGGATGATGGCTTGCTTCCAGTTCAGACCGGTGGTGTCTGGGAGGTCAACTGGATGGTGAAAGTTCGCCCCGATCCAGAACAACGACTTCAGGGTCTCGTCGTCGAAGGGGCAGGTGCAAGCAAGAATAAAAAACTCCCCTGAAAAATCTAAAAGGTTGTGGCTTTTCTGAGCCGCAGAATTCATTTTAGGGTCGGTTATTCTATAGTGTTAGACAAGGATGAGATAACACAAGATTTTATATAATATTAAGAACAAACAGCCAACACGTGAGACAGTGTGCTATGCACAAACAATAACCGACCAGGAGTGCAGGTGAGGGAACAACTTAAGAAGGAACACGAACTAGGATAATTGATCACACACAGCTGACACATATGAACTAATGATAACGGTAACCAAGGAGACAAACGAGTGGTGGGAATCTGAACAAAGACACGTGACAAATGAAAACAAACTGAAAGTCCATGAAAACTAAACACACTGAACATACTGTGACAC
This sequence comes from Squalius cephalus, assembly GCF_949319135.1. Classification (NCBI taxonomy): domain Eukaryota; kingdom Metazoa; phylum Chordata; class Actinopteri; order Cypriniformes; family Leuciscidae; genus Squalius; species Squalius cephalus. The sequence continues at coordinate 15,049,290 of NC_137128.1, read as the reverse complement.
TGATGTGCTTTGACTGTCTTTTTTTCCATTTTTTCCATTTTCCCCTCTCTTTCTCAAGGTACTTTCTTCTTCTCTCTGGGTCAGCATCACAACATTCCCTATATCTCCTTGCTATCTCAGCTCCACTTAGACTCATTCCTGGAAAAAAATTATAATATTTCAAAACAATTCAAAACTTTCTCTTACAAATTTCCCTTTAATTGGTCCAGCTAAACTAGGCTTGCCTAGTCTTATTCATTTACATTGTTAGGGCTGTATTTTTCAATCAAATTATCATCATCATCAAAACACATGCTGATAGTGATATTGCCAAAAAAGTTCGGTGTACCTGCAAGTGATTTACTGTTGAAGCTGAACTGTGCACTGTTTAAAATATATATTTAGAATTTCTGAAAAGCATTTATATTAATTAATATTTCACAATGACATGATGAAAATTAGGAAATATAAGTGTAGATACTTACTGTGTGTGGAACAGATGTTTTAAGAAAGACCAAATGGGGGAGGGGATGTCACTGAGTACATCAGTTGGTTTCTTAAAGGGGCGTTTACCCCATAATGACAGGGTGGACAGCAATTTCAGGGACACATGCAAAATGCTTACTATTATTATGAAAATAAAATATAAATAATCAAAATGACTTGTTTTATTAAATAACGTGTTGAGGACAATAAGTACATTCAAAAAGTATTTTAATTTTATGTAATTTAACCACTTTTTACACTCACTGAATTTAGCTGAGCAGGCTCATGCTAAAATGACATACATACATACATTACAGTGTGAAAATGGAGACATTCAGTTCATTACTGGACTATCAATACATATTTTCAAATCACTGATAATGTTGAATAAACTGTGTTAATCATGTTAGATATTGTATTTTTACTGAAATATTCTAAAATGTGTTCTTGGTTAATTGTCATTAGCTGCTTACTATGCATTTTCATAGACTTCTTTTGATGTGACATCAACCGTATATTAGTCCAAATTTGACCCAATGAACATATTTCTGGCCAAAAGAGTCCTTGAACTTTTTTCTATACATTCTCATAGACTCCTTCTGATGTTACATCAGCCATACAGTAGTCCAAAATTGACCCATTGAACATATGACCAAAAAGTCAACGATCTTGAACTTTATACATGATCATAGCAACATGATCTGATGTAACAACAGCCAGAAAGTTGTCCATATTTTACTTATTGAACATATTTACAATCTCATAGACTTCTTCTGATGTTACATCAGCAATATAGTAGTCTAACAAAGACACCTACCTGTATACTAAAAAAAATCTATCTGTGAAATGTATTCTGTGAATTTAAAACAATTATTTATTAATAAGAATAATAATAATTGCAAACTATTTATTTTTAGTATTGCATAACATGGACTTTGCAAGTAATAAATGCACACACTGTATGTTAACATGCAAATAACATGCAAAGCTCAAAACCTTGGAAACAATGTTCCAGTGGTCTCAAGACCTAGATCAAGACTCAATTTCTGATTCACAGGCCTGTCAAATCAGACCTGACACACTGTACACCTCGCCTAATACATTTGAGAAGTGATCAATATCCCCTCATCAGTATTCATATCATGGATCACTGGAAGGACATCTTAAAGACATCTAGTGCAGTGCTGGGAGTACTCCAGGACCAGGGTTGGGAACCACTGCAATAAAAGGCTCAAATGGAGTGGTTTTCAATCCTGGTCTTGGGGACTCACTGCTCTTCACATTTTGTATGTCTTCCTTATTTAACACCTGGGGCCGTATTCACAAAACATCTTAAGGCTAAAAGTAGCTCCTAACTTGCAGATTTAGGAGAAACTCTTAAAAATAATGGCCGTGTCAGTCCTAATTTAAGGACTCCTACATTTTTGCTCTAAGAGTATTTCACAAAACATTTTAGTACTAAAACCAGCTCCTAAATCAGTGAAAAGTTAGAGGACTTGTAAGTCACTAAGACCAAATCACAAACGATCCTAAAATGCTGTTGCTGGCAATCTGCTCAAAGACAATGTACACCATTGAGGCAATAGATGATAGAGCCTTGGGTGCTGAGCCTTTTCTTCATAAATGCAATAAATATTTTGATTTATAGATTTTAATCTGCAATGACATAACATAAAGGTTAATTTATATACAGGCAAAATGCATTGAATGATGGAGAATTACAAAACATTGCGGTCAAGTTGAAATTAATGCCCTTGTGGGCCGCTCGAATGACCCGAGTTCGAGTTTTGGACTAATTGTAGCTTGTTTATCGAGGATGCAGGACAACCAGCTAGTAATGTTTTACAGTAATCTAGTCTAGAGGTCATGAATGCATGAACTAACTTTTCTGCATCAGAAACAGATAGCATGTTCCATAGCTTAGCGATGTTTCTGAGGTGGAAGAAGGCTGTTTTTGTAACATATGAAATATGATTTTCCAAGTTTTACCAATATTACCAAGTGGCAGCATATATATTGAAAATAGCAGAGGGCCTAACACAGATCCTTGCGGGACTGATGATTTTGATGATTTACTGACGTTATCTTAGATTTTTGCCCTTTAAAATTACAAAATTGTAACCGTCTCATAGGTACGATCTAAACCAGCTTAATGCCTTTCCCTGAGTACCAGTGTAATTTTGTAGTCGATCTAAGAGTATTTTAAGATCTATAGTATCGAAACACAGCACTAAGATCAAGTAAAACTAGTATTGAGATACAGCCTTGGTCAGAAGCTATAAGTAAGTCATTTGTAATTTTAACAAGCGATAGATACAATTTTCTTGCAAAGAAAGAGCACGATTGAGCAGACAACTTTTTCTAGTATTTTAGACATAAATGGAAGATTTGAAATTGGTCTGTAATTGCTAATTCATTTTGATCTAATTGTGGTTTCTTAATGAGAGGCTTAATAACTGCCAGCTTGAACGGTCTTGGAACACGACCTAGAGATAAAGACAAGTTAATAATATTGAAAATAGGTTCTTCTGCTACCGATAACAATTCTTTCAGTAGTTTAGTGGGTATTGGATCTAATATACATGTTGGTTTAGATGCAATGATAAGTTTATTTAGATCTTCCTGTCCTATAGTTGTAAAGCACTGCAATTGTTCTTGAGGGGCGATAATTGAGGCTGACTTATAAGACACTGTCCAAGGTTGTACATTGACAATTCTATTTCTAATGCTTTCGATTTTCTCAGTGAAGAAATTAATAAAGTCAGTAGGACTAAACTGTAATGGAATATTTTGTTCAGGTGATGTCTGTTTATTTGTTAAGCCACTGTACTAAATAAAAACCTTGGATTGTTTGGTTATTTTCTATTAGTTTGCGGAGATGCTCAGCCCTGGCTGCTTTTAGAGCCTTTTTATAACGGTAAGTTCTGTCTTTCCGTGCGTTTCTAAAGACCTCAAAGTGAGTTTGTCTCCATTTGCGCTCTAGATTATGAGTTTCTCTCTAGATAGTGTGGGTAGTACTGTTGTACCAGTTAAGATTAAATAGACCATTTGAACGTGCTCCTCCCAAAAGATAATTTGTTGCTTGAATTCTGCCCTCTCTCTGCAGACATGTAAGAGGCTGACAATTAGCAGAACATATACTTGTTTAATTAGTGACACAGAGTACATTTTAAAGTTTTTATATAGCAACATTTTTATTTTAAAATCTTTATTTGAATATGGCAACATGCTACCTTGTTCTACAATATTTCTATGATTAAATCACTGACAGAGACCCCTCCCCCATCAGCCAATCACTGTGTGCATTGTTAGTAAGCGTGTTGACATCATCCATAGCAACGAGGTAAACCCCGCTCTTTCTCTTAGCTTAAGACTTTTCTTTGTTCCTTAGTAAAAGTTGATCTCAGTAGCTTTGTGAATAGCTATGAACTCTCACCCAAGACTTCCGTCTTGGGTGAGAGTACGCTGTGCGCGAACTGGCTGCCGCTTCTCATCGCAAATCGTTGTTTTGTTTTGTTTTGTTTTGTAAATCTTTGTTTGTTACGTTTCCTCTATTAACACCGTGTTGCTTGCCTCTGGGCGATTCTGTTGGAACGGAATCTGGACTTTTTCTGTTTGTTACGCCTCATGCTCAACATCATGTTGTTTACTTCTGGGCGACACTGCTGAACGGAGAATCTGGATGCTTTTCTCGGGATACGAAATCTGGATATATAATCGGGATAAACCTGCTGTTGGCTTCTGGATGTGCTTTCTCGGGACATAAAAATTTAATGGAACAGTGTTGGATGTTTGAGTTAAGCATCAGTTGCATGGATGTTACATTTTCGGAAGTCTCTGACACTCCCTGGTCAATTTGGACAATCTCTGCTAACTTCTGTTCAGCGTCTCACTTTGTGAAATCCCTGCGAGCCCTCTGCCCACTGTTTCGGCTTTACCATTCTTCTGCACTCTCGGTGGGTAAGTTTCCCCTTATTCATTGCGTAGTGTTTTATTGTGGTTCTGCCCTCTTTGGTCTGGCTAACGTGGTGGCCTCGCAATTAGCCTACTTTCCCCGCGAGCCCTCTACCGCTGCATATCTGTGAGTCCCATAACATCTGATGCAGCAGGTAGGCAAGTTTTAACTTGTTTAGCGAGCTGTTTAGTTTAGTTTTGTGGATCACCAGCTGGGTTTGGCTAACGTGGTGTTGTAGTAACGTGGGTGGCCATTCGGCTTTCTGTGAGTGCTGTCTTAAACTGCAAAGAGATGTACTTTGCCATTAATAACTCTCCGGCATTGAGACTGCTGGCCCTGGGCTTTGCTGGCCTTGCTCTGCTTCTCATTCACGGTATGGATTTAAATTATACTTCATTGCAACTGCATAACCTAAATCGTCTACTCCGTCTGGAATCCTCCACGTTTGATTTGTGTACTACTTTCGGAATTGCACGTCGTACACGTTATATCCATCGGTCTGCTAAACGTAGATGGCTTTATAACTACGACTCCTGTCTCTCAATACCTGTGATCCTGTCTCCAAGATCGGAGCGTTACCATAGTAACGATGTGACTCTCCACCGCGCCAGGACTCTCATACCCCTAACTAAAGATGTGACCTACTCGTCGCATGTTCCTCATCGACACAACTGCGCAGTTTTGAACACTCGTTCCCTGACTGGCAAGGGTACACTACTGAATGAAGTTACAACTGAGAGAGACCTGGATTTACTCTTTCTGACTGAAACCTGGCAAACACCTGACGATTTTGTTGAGCTGAACCTTTTAACCCCTGCTGGATATAGTTATCTGACAAAACCTCGACTTAGTGGTAGAGGTGGTGGTCTGGCAGTGATCTTTAAGAACAATTACAAAGTGACTAAATATGACATTCTTGATGTTCCAAGTTTTGAATGTATTTCACTTCAACTTGCTGGCCCCGCTCCGCTTCTGATTCTACTGATTTATAGACCCCCTAGAAACAACCCAAACTTCTGCTCTGATCTGACTGAACTACTCACCCTCGCATGACAGAATAATGATGCTTGGTGACTTTAATATACATGTTGATTCTGATTGTACTGCTGCAAAAGACTTTTTGTCTGTTCTGGATTATTTTGAAGTATCTCAGCATATTGACTTCCCAACACATTCTCACTCTCATACTCTCGATCTGCTCTGTACTGTTGGTATTGACAATGTGCATGTTCATGGTCATAATCTGGGCATCTCTGATCATAAACTAATTCTCTTTGATTTCTCATTCCCCATTGTAAAACCTATAACCATCACTATTATATCCTACCGAAATCTGAAAACTATAACTGTTGAAAATTTCTCCGCTGCCATTGCTGTTTCTGCTCTCCCTTCCTCACTCAATCTGCTGTGTCCTGATGAGATAGTTTCTACCTATGATAAATCGATTGGTGATGTATCGGATGAGCTTGCTCCTTTAATAACTAGAAATGTTCCGTCTACTCATTCCTCTCCTTGGTTTACCCCTGAGCTCAGAGTTCTGAAAACTCAATGTAGGCGTCTTGAAAGACTCCACAACAAATCCTCCCTTCTTGTCCATGCCATAGCCTTTTCTGATTCAGTAGTGAAATACAAAGAAGCACTTAACATTGCACGCTCTAACTATCTTTCTACTGTTATTAACAAAGCTAAATGCAAACCTAAAGCTCTTTTCACAGAAATAAATAAACTGGTCAAACCGTCCACCGTAGCTCTTACTGGTTCTGCTGATCTTTGTGAAAGTTTTCAGTCTTTTTTCCTTCAAAAATTGACAACATTTATCAGTCGTTTTCTTCTACTGCAGCTACCCCTTCAACTCCATATTTGATTGGTTGTCCGCTAGACACTTTTTCTCTCACTAATACATCTGTGGTTGAAAAATTGATTAACAAATCAAATTCTACCTCCTGTACACTTGATCCTATTCCAACATACCTTCTAAAAACTCATTTGTCTTTACTCATTCAACCTATTACCCACCTTATTAACAGGTCTCTTGCCACTGCCACTGTTCCGCTTAATCTGAAAGTAGCGGCCATTACTCCAATCCTCAAGAAGCCCGGCGTCGACAACGCCATTCATAGCAATTATAGACCAATATCAAACCTCGCTTTCGTTGGCAAGCTACTTGAGAAGGTAGTTGTGGCACAACTGCAATCACACTTAGAGAGACATAATCTCTTTGAACCTCTTCAATCTGGTTTCCGTACATACCACAGCACAGAAACAGCTCTTCTAAAAGTACTAAATGATCTCCTTCTGGCTTCTGATTCTGGTGCACATAGTATCCTGGTTCTCCTTGACCTCAGTGCAGCATTTGACACTGTGTGCCACTCTACACTTATCTCACGATTGTCTGCAATAGGCATCACGGGTGCGGCACTTCAGTGGTTGACCTCGTATCAATGTGATAGACAACAATTTGTTAAGATAGGTAAGAATCGCTCACGCTCTGTGTCTGTTTCTCACGGTGTGCCCCAAGGCTCTGTACTTGGCCCGCTTCTATTTCTAATCTACTTGCTACCGTTAGGCCAGATCATCAGACAGCATGGCCTCAATTTTCATAGCTATGCTGATGACATTCAAATTTACTTCACGATCAATCCCAACTCATCATTTCCACCCTCTTCAGTTATCTCCTGCCTCCACGAACTTAAAACATGGATGTCCTCTAACTTTCTACAGCTTAATGCTGGTAAAACCGAAATCCTGTTGATTAACCCTAGATCACAGAGCTCACCCAGACATGACATTTTTATCGATATAGATGGTATTGAGATTAGGCCTTCAAAAACTGTACGGAATCTGGGAGTTTTGTTCGACCCCATGCTCTGCTTTCACTCACACATTAGTCAGACTGTCAAATCATGCTTCTTTCACCTGCGGAATATTGTTCGTATTCGCCCCTCTCTTACCTTTATAGATGCAGAAACTGTCATTCACGCTTTCATCACTTCCAGATTGGACTTCTGTAATTCATTATACAGCGGACTACCCACCAAAGCAATACACCGCCTTCAAATGGTACAAAACTCTGCTGCACGAGCCCTCACATATAATAAAAAATCTGCCCATATCACTCATATCCTTCACCAACTGCACTGGCTTCCTGTCATAAACCGCATCCAATTCAAACTGTTGGTCCTAGTGTATAAAGCCTTACATGGCCCGGCACCCAAATACCTTGTTGATTTGGTACAGCCATATGTTCCAACTCGGGTCCTTAGGTCCAGCACTGAAAATCTACTCGTGGTACCCCGGGTCAGACTCTCTACGGTGGGCGGTAGGGCTTTTAGTGTTGTTGGCCCAAAGCTTTGGAATAAGCTACCCCCGAATCTTCGTGCGGCCGACAACATCTGGTCTTTCAAAAAACAACTTAAAACTCATATCTTCAAGCTTGCCCAATAAATAAGTATCCTCGACACTGTTTTCTCTGTTCTCCACTTTCTCAGCCCTATCTGCTACTTACTTTGTCGTAATTGTATGCTTTGATAAATAGTACAATATGTTTTTCTTTGATTCATGTCAATTGTTTGTCTGTTATAAGCAGATGGCCTTTGTATCTGTTTGCTTGCTGTTTGTTTGTTATTTGTATTGCATTGTGAAGCGACCTTGGGTTCTTGAAAGGCGCTATAGAAAATAAACATATTATTATTATTATTATTATTAATAGGTTTTAAGAGGAAACTCTTACCTAAGAACTTTTACTGCTATTTAGGAGAAGTGGTAAGATCAAATGTTTTGTGAATACGGCCCCAGATTTAGATCATCAGAGAGCTCCATGAACTGAACTGAGTGTCTCAGATAAGAGAGAGCGGTGGGTCCCCAGGACTGGGACTGAAAACCACTGCTCAAATGGATGGAAAAGGGGAAGGCAAACAATTGGAGGCTTTAAATTCGTGCTGCATAAATTCACTTACGTTTTTCCTTCAAATTATTAAAATTAGCATGCAAATTGTTAGATGTTTACTTTGACTATCAAGTCATTTTTGGTATGATGTTTGCAGGGCCACAATAGAGGAAGTGGAGGGAGACTATGGAGAACTGGAGTCAAAACTTGATAAGGTATGTTTTTTTATTACACCCTGTAAAGGCCTGGCATATGAAATATGTAAAAACAAAACAAAAAACATTTAGATACAAAATAAAACAGTTCATTGAACCTTTGCACAAAATATAAAAAATAAATATTTAAAAAGTTTGCATTTGTTTGAGTATCATATTTGGATACATGATGCTTTTATGGCTCATTTAATATGATATAGGTGAATATGGTGCTCAATACTCGAGGAGGAAAAAACACCCTGAATTTTATTCAGAGACCAAAACTAAGCAAAAATATGCAATTTGGTTTGTCACGGGTTTGGTTCCGCAAAAGACAAATGGAGGATCTATGTGCAGCAGGATGGAGTCAATTCAAACATTACAAACAGTTTTTTAAAACATTAAAGACTTTAAAACAACTTTTTCTAGTATTTTAGACATAAATGGAACACCTGAACAAATAGCAATAGCAAAAGAAAATAGTTTTGTAAGAGAAAAATAAATGATTGAGTTAAAATGTTTTTTGCAAAGAAAAATAATCGCAAAAGAAAAATTAAGTATTGAGAGAAAAAAAGTTTTGCAAACAAGAATAAAGAAACACAAAATATAAATAAAATAGCACAACAATAAAGATATAGGCTAATTAATAAAAAAAATCAATAACTGCTGTAAATGAAGCTTAAGAACTTTGGTTCTTTCTTTTTTTTTTTTTATCTCTGCAACGGATTTTTAGCAACAATGATTCTGCACCACATCTTTTCCATGGCCCCAGCTATAAATTAATTTGCTACGCTCCTCTTAATCTGCATTTCAGTCAAGTTTGATCTCGCTATACCGTTTTCCTATTGCGTTTCACTTTATGGCATTGTATTGACATGGGGGTGGAAGTCAAGGGACTGGGGAGTGTACAACGGGCACCATGGCTGACCAGAGGCATGCAGATGGACCGCTTCCTTTTATTTACTAGCATTAAAATGTGCATGGTTTCATTTTGTTAAAAAAAAATGTGTATCAACCAGTGATGCGCGGGTTGATCCAAAATGAGCGGGTGCCTGCGGTCACCCGCGGTTATGAGTCATCCAAAAATATTTTTAATGATATTCGGGTCGCGGACGGTCGGGTCAAATTTTAAAGGAGTGTCTTGCAACATGTTATCTACTACTAACATGTACAAGTTCAAATAAAGTTTTGACAAAAGAGTTTTTATAAAAAGATAAACCTCGCATATTTCAGCCTTTAAATCATTTTTTATAAAAAGAATGAGTCAAAAAAGATAAATTACTGACATTTACAATGCACATTAGCTTATCTTTTATTATTAATAGTAGAATTCGGTCCGATTTTCCCGTGGCATCTGTCGTTGCTATGCAACCATGCACTGCGCTCTCCACAACGACAAAGAAAGAAGTTTTAAGAGCTAATGGATTTCCACCATCGAAAAACGCTTGCTGTAGCTCTGTTACTAGATTTATTTACGGAGAAGAAGAAAAAACACCCGTAGTTTGGGTGCACCCCCATCCATCATGTTGACTCGCTGCGCCTGGAAAAAATGAGCGCGTTGCTTCAATTATTTGAAATAACGAACTTGAGCGCGCAAAAGACGCGATATGTGAACGGCCCTTGGCGAGCTACCTCCAATCAGGCCACGAGCTACTGGTAGCTCGCGAGCTACGTGTTGGAGAAGTGAGAAATCCTTATTTACCTTTTGAATGTTGAGCGTTATTAACTTTTGAATAAATGCTGACGCGGGACAAAATGCCCGACTTCCCAACACGTTGAACTGAGCAATGCCATTGTACCATTTTAATAGGCTACTTTTAAACGCATATAGCTCAGTAATGTCAGTTTTATGTATTTTCTGAGAGGGGGCGGGATTTTTGTTTTGAAAGCCGGGGGAGAGCTCCCCCGCACCCTTAGTTCCTACGTCTATGGCCCAATGACGCTACGATGAGCATTTACTACTTTTAAAAAATGCGGGTCAGGAAGCGGGTCGGGTACAATATTTTCTTTCTTTTTTTTGCGGTCCGAGTTGCGGGCGGGTTAGTTGAAAAACGTCGGTCGGGTGCGGGTTGTTTATACATTGACCCGCGCATCACTGGTATCAACAGCGTTTTTTTTAAGTTAAAGTTAGAGAAACTCACTAATGTGAACGTGTCTGAATTAGCCAGCATCTGTTTATTTCTCTCAATGTGCACACTTTTATACTGTTGATGGATTCTTTTGTTTACTTGTATTAATATGCCTACTTATTGTCCACTCCATAATATTGTACCAGTGTGTGCAGGCAAGCAGACGAAAACACAGAAGAAGGTTCCAACACAAAGTTTACTTCTCATAGGTAGCGATCCGAACAGGCAACAGGGTTACACACACATTGATTATAATGGTGACCGGATCAGGAAATCAGGATACAACAAAATATACTAAAGATAACAAGGTGATAAACTAGACACAGCTGACATAAATTAACTAATAATGATGGTAACTAAGGAGACAGATGAGTGATGGTAATCTGAACAAAGAAGACATGTGACAAATGAAAACAAACTGAAAGTCCATGAAAACGAAAATAAACTGAACAGAATGGTGGCAAGTATGGTGCATTATGAAATTGCACACATACACACCTCTCAGGCCAGGAAGTGGCTCTAATTTTATATATTTTTTGTCTGATGCCTTTCCATTCACCGTTTAATCCCTCATTTCTTTGATCAAACCTGTCACTTCACCTTCTTTGATTTGGTATCAAATGCCCTTCTTTAAAAAAAGAAACATTCCAATGATCTTTACTTTTCAAAATAGCTCAAAAACATAATCGCTCACTCCTGGTAACAGGTGCATAAGGGCTAGCTAGCATGTTAGCTTAGCACAGCATCAAAACACGACAATTTATGAGATTATAGCCATGTTTTGCTCCAAACTCACTTTATAACATCACTCGAGTGTTTGAAATAAACTTGTGATCCGATGTGGCTTCTTATCACTAAATGAGGCAAAAGATATATTATTTTATAGCATTCTTTACTATCACTCTCTCCTCCACCCATAGCTGGTGTGTGGTTAGTGCACTGGCGCCGTTGTTCTGTGGCTGTCATCAAATCATCCAAGTAGATGCTGCACAGTACACACTAAAGGTGGTTGAGGAGAGACCCCCTGATATAATTGTAGCAAAAACGCTTTTGGTGTACAGTAGTACATAGTAAAGTGCAATATAAATGCCTCATTCATTCATTCATTCAATATTTCTCCAAATGTGCACACTTTTGAACTAAGGCCGTGTGTCCACCAAATCCTTTTTACCAGAGACTAGCAAATATTTAGGGGGCAAGCACCGAAGGTGCGGAGGCACCTATTGTATCTGTTCCCGTTCTTCTTCTTCTTCTTCTTCTTCTTCTTCCGCTCTGGGAGTCTATGGCAGCCCATAGAACCGCTTGCGGGAAAGTTATGAAATTTGGCACACTGATAGAGGACAGTCTGAAAAGTCACCATAGCAAATTTGGTGTCTTAAAACCAATCCCTCTAGCGCCACCAACTGTCCAAAGTTTCACTCATGTTTATGCTAATAACTTTTGAACCCTAAGGCCTATCAACAAAATTCTTTTGTCCACTTATTCCCTAGCTCAAGTTAGGGAATAAGTGGCAATAAGCCACTTATTCCCTAGCTTATTCCATAGTTCAACTTCTGAACTATTTGTCCAAAAATCATAAAATTGGTAGGGCTGTACTCAACCAAAGAAAATCTTGGTCGACTGAAGTCCTGAAATTTTAAAATCGACTAAAATCGACTAAAAATTACGTTAGAAAAAAAAACCCGTTAAATTAATTAGATGCGCACTGTGCGCAGGACTTGGTAGCCTTGTTGTCCGCCTAAATGAATTATAAATAAACATAAACAACTAGTAGGCTATTTGCAGTATATTAAATCTTTTTTGACCTAATTATTTTGCACTGAAATGAGTCTGACACTCGAGTTTGTCAGCTCTGACAGCGCTGCATCACGTGCACCTGCGCAATATCATAGATAGCTTATGATTTCCGAAAATAGTACTATGTTGTCAACTAGTGATATCATCACAAGAACTGTTGAGGAATATGCAACATAATTTAGACAATTATTTTTGTCATATGTTATAATAATAAGTTATAACTGTCAGACACTATCATTTCACCGTGCATGTCCTCGCACCGAGCGAGGCTGAACATGAGCTCAGCTTCGCAGCTGAGACACGAATAGACTATTAACTTAAAGCTTTTACTCTTAATAAACACAAAAGGCACGTCCACTTTAATAAAAAAGAATATTTATTAAACAAACCAGATCAAGAGCAGAAACGAAATAAAGTGCATAACTGAAAAATAAAGCATCCTAGGCTCAAAACTAACACAACCAACAGCACAGCGCAATTGCGCATTAGGCTCCAAATAAAAAATAAAAAAGTTAGGTTATCACACTAAAACATTGAAATATGCAAATTCTGATATGTAAATATAGCCTAAGTTACTCAAAACAGACAGGGCAAGCTAAGGCAGACAAGTGAGCTTACCACTTTTAGATGATATGTCATGTTTGTCATCGAGCTGTGGAAAACTGTTGCTTGCAAACTTTGCATTCGACCTTTTTCCTGTTATCAATTTTAACAAAATGCTGCCACACTGTCGATTTCTTTGTTGTTGACATGTTAGAAGAGGACTGACTATTAAACGCTCTCACAATTAAATAAATAATATTCAGCATCAAACCTTCTAGTTATCGCTCGACGCTCTCTCTTGGGTTGGGCTAATCCAAAAAAGGTGAAAACAAGGGGGGTGTTTTGAAGACAGACTGTTACAGTGAAACAAGGGTACTCTGAAAACACCCCCATTAGCAGTTAGTGCTTTATTCCACCTGATGAAATGAGCGCGCCTCAGCGCGGCAAAACTGATGAAATAAACGCGGCAGAAAATCGACCAATCAGAATTTTGGTCGAACCAGAACGTATCGACCAAATAATCGACTAATCGACTAGGACAGTAAAGCCCTAAAAATTGGTCTTGTTAGATTCAGGGCAACATGCCGAGTCGACTGATATCCAATTTTACCATATCGGCCATTTTGACTGTCGGCCATTTTGAATTTTGTGCTAAAATGCTGTATTTTAAGAACGCATGAACGGATTGTTACGAAACTTGGTATGGGTCATCAGCACGATGTTCTGAAGGAGCCTGAGAAGTTTCGAAACAGCGCCACCTAATTTTTTTTTTCAAATGCTTATAACTTTGGGTGTGGTCGACTTATTTTCACGAAACTCATCTCATTAGACTCCTGAATCCTTGCCGAGTCCTACGATACCAAACATGCTAGGTTTCGCCTTACGGTTTGTGTAGCGTTGTGATTTAGCGCTTAAAAAACATTTGGCTATATCTTCGAAACCGTTTGTCCGATCGAGACGAAACCCCCGTCAGAAGTTTGGAAACATAGGTCGATAGCTATACGCCAATGCCCAAATGCAAAAATATTGATAGTAAGCGGTAGTAAAATCCAATCAAAGTCATGTGTCAGTCATTTTTTACGTGTTTTTTCATATAAATGTCTACTCCGAAGCGAATTGAGATATTTTGACCAAAATTGACACAAATATGCATGGGCTCACTCTGAGGACACATAAAAAAAAATGGTGGGACTGAGCCTCTTGGTGGCGATATAACAGAACAAAACATGAAATTCCAATTGACTTCAATACAGTTTTGTGAATTAAAATGCTATACTAAACAAATGCATTGGTGTAATATTACGAAACTCAGAATGTGCCATCAGCACCATCCCCTGAAAGTACCCAAAATATTTCGAGACAGCGCCACCTAGTGATCAAATGTTATGACAAAATTTCCAAAAAGGCTAATAACTTTTGAATAAATCTGGCTTTTGAAATGCCACTGGTCTTAATATATTCCTTGGGTCAAGCCGAGAACACAGATACCAAGTTTTCCTTATTTGGCCGAACTTCCTGTCCGCCATCTTGATTTTCATTCAAAACCTACTTTTTCGAACTCCTCCTAGATCGTTTGTCCGATTTTCACCAAAATCGAATCGAATCATCTCCAGACCGTGCCGACTAAAAGTTATGGATTTCATGTCGATAGACGAAACCATTTTTGTATAGCGCAGCAGCAAAGTTGAGGCATCCAAAATGCTTATAACATATGCTTCCAAATGCTTATAACTTTGGGTGTGGTCAACTTATTTTCACAAGACTCATCTCTTTAGACTCCTGAATTGTTGCCGAGTCCAATGATACCAAACATGTTAGGTTTCGCCTTATGGTTTGTGTAGCGTTGTGATTTAGCGCTTAAAAAACATTTGGCTATATCTTTGAAACCGCTTGTCCGATCGAGACGAAACCACCGTCAGAAGTTTGGAAACATAGGTCGATAGCTAAACGCCAATGTCCAAATGAGAAAATATTGATAGTAAGGGGTAGTAAAATCCAATCAAAGTCATGTGTCAGTCATTTTTTACGTGTTTTTTCATATAAATGTCTACTCCGAAGCGAATTGAGATATTTTCACCAAAATTGACACAAATATGCATGGGCTCACTCTGAGGACACATAAAAAAAATGGTGGGACTGAGCCTCTTGGTGGCGATATAACAGAACAAAACATGAAATTCCCATTGACTTCAATACAGTTTTGTGAATTAAAATGCTATACTAAACAAATGCATTGGTGTAATATTACGAAACTCAGAATGTGCCATCAGCACCATCCCCTGAAGGTACCCAAAATATTTCGAGACAGCGCCACCTAGTGATCAAATGTTATGACAAAATTTCCAAAAAGGCTAATAACTTTTGAATAAATCTGGCTTTTGAAATGCCACTGGTCTTAATATATTCCTTGGGTCAAGCCGAGAACACAGATACCAAGTTTTCCTTATTTGGCCGAACTTCCTGTCCGCCATCTTGATTTTCATTCAAAACCTACTTTTTCGAACTCCTCCTAGATCGTTTGTCCGATTTTCACCAAAATCGAATCGAATCATCTCCAGACCGTGCCGACTAAAAGTTATGGATTTCATGTCGATAGACGAAACCATTTTTGTATAGCGCAGCAGCAAAGTTGAGGCATCCAAAATGCTTATAACATATGCTTCCAAATGCTTATAACTTTGGGTGTGGTCAACTTATTTTCACAAGACTCATCTCTTTAGACTCCTGAATTGTTGCCGAGTCCAATGATACCAAACATGTTAGGTTTCGCCTTATGGTTTGTGTAGCGTTGTGATTTAGCGCTTAAAAAACATTTGGCTATATCTTTGAAACCGCTTGTCCGATCGAGACGAAACCACCGTCAGAAGTTTGGAAACATAGGTCGATAGCTAAACGCCAATGTCCAAATGAGAAAATATTGATAGTAAGGGGTAGTAAAATCCAATCAAAGTCATGTGTCAGTCATTTTTTACGTGTTTTTTCATATAAATGTCTACTCCGAAGCGAATTGAGATATTTTCACCAAAATTGACACAAATATGCATGGGCTCACTCTGAGGACACATAAAAAAAATGGTGGGACTGAGCCTCTTGGTGGCGATATAACAGAACAAAACATGAAATTCCCATTGACTTCAATACAGTTTTGTGAATTAAAATGCTATACTAAACAAATGCATTGGTGTAATATTACGAAACTCAGAATGTGCCATCAGCACCATCCCCTGAAGGTACCCAAAATATTTCGAGACAGCGCCACCTAGTGATCAAATGTTATGACAAAATTTCCAAAAAGGCTAATAACTTTTGAATAAATCTGGCTTTTGAAATGCCACTGGTCTTAATAGATTCCTTGGGTCAAGCCAAGAACATAGATACCAAGTTTTCCTTATTTGGCCAAACTTCCTGTCCGCCATCTTGATTTTCAGTCAAAACCTACTTTTTCGAACTCCTCCTAGACCATTTGTCCGATTTTCACCAAAATCGAATCGTATCATCTCCAGACTGTGCTGACTAAAAGTTATGGATTTCGTGTCGATAGACGAAACCGTTTTCGTATAGCGTAGCAGCAAAGTTGAGGCATGATGCTAAATGCACTATTCAGGCTTTATCTCTGCAATGCCTTGACATATTGACACCAAACTTTGTATGTGACATTGTCACTTCACTCTGACCACATCACATCAGTTTTATAACTGCGCCACCTATTGGTCGAAAGTGATAATCCATTAAATCATATTTTGAAAAAATCACCTGCCTGTAACTTTCTAGTAATCCTGAGGACCTCGATTAGCTTGTTCAGGTGTGTTTGATTAGGGTTGGAGCTAAACTCTGTAGGACATTGGCCCTCCAGGACCATATCCCTGGTATATGGGGATGATCAGGAGGCCATGATGGACAGGGGCCAATGGGCAAATTTGGCCAGGATGCCAGGGTTACACCCCTACTCTATTTCGAAGGACATCCTGGGATTTTTAATGACCACAGAGAGTCAAGACCTCGGTTTAACATCTCATCCGAAGGACGGTGCTCTTTTGACAGTATAGTGTCCCTGTCACTTCACTGGGGCGTTAGGACCCACACAGACCACAGCGTGAGCACCCCCTGCTGGCCTCACTAACACCTCTTAGCCCTGCTTAGCTTCAGTGGGCAACCAGTCTTGGGCTACAGGGTGATATGGCTGCTGGCGTTATAGTTTTTAAAACATACATCTCATGACATGTAAGACTCTAATACCTGCATCGATTAATTTAGAATCAAGTTTTCCTGCAGTGGCCAACTACAAGTCTCAAGTAACCGGTCACATCAAACAAGGCTGTTTCTTTAAAGGTCACATTGCATGAAAATTTCACTTTATGAGGTTTTTTAACCTTGAGTTTCCCTAGCCTGCCTATGGTCCCCCAGTGGCTAGACGTTTTGATGGGTGTAGTTGCTCAGTGTTTGGATGTACAAATGAACACAAAAGTATTTTTTTAGTTCCTTCATCCGAGCCTCTGAAGAACCAGTGGGTTATGTGAATTTCTGATGTGTAATTGTTCAAGTTCAGACAGATAATCTTTCTCTCAAAGTCGTTCAATACTGTTTATGCATCAGCAAATCAAGCCAGTGACTAAACGATCAACTTCACGTCGTTTCTCTTAGTAGGATGAAAATAATCTTACTTAAACTGTGATTAATATATAAACAGAAAGCGATCTCTTTCCAATCGCCCAAGCTGTCAATCACACAGCGCGAGTTTATCTGGACACTTGCCAAAACTCGTTATGAAATCAATGACGCTGTTACACTGCACAACGAAGCTCTTACTGTACTTACCTCATGTTTGCATTGGTGAAATCATTAGTGAGAGTGCAGAAACTGTTGTAATGATAAGATCTTCATTCACGCGATCAACATGCTGTCATCTGCTCGATGCTCATCACTGCAACCTTTTATGTGATGGGAATAGATCTAAATACTTAAACTTCTCACGATTTGTTAATCTCGATAGCTGTAATAGTAAAAACGTATAATAGCTGTAATAGTAAAAGTTTTCGAGAGAGTTCCACATGTAATGCTAGATATTTCATATGCAAGCATGTCAGCCAATCACAGCAGTGGGCGTTTACACTGAAGTCTCACAGTAGACGCCCCTTCAAACAGAGCATTCAAATCAGAGGCTAAAATCAGGCTAGGAAATATGCCTTTTATTTCTAAATTATAACAACTTTTGATCTAAAAAAACTCTTTTCAAATGTAAACATGAGTTCACAGTGGGAATTTGCATTAATCGCTGTTCCAGACTTACTGGGGACAGAGGTTGATTTACATGGAAACATTTGCTAACAATGGGAATTTGCATTGAGTTTACACCTTTGAGAGCAGGATGCCATTTGCCTGGAAGACACACCCTCCTCTGTGTGCGAGTTATCTATAAACTCCTAAATACCTTATTACCTTTTGGTTTGCTTCTTTGGGAATGATACCTTTGTACCAGTCGCACTGAGACATTTCAAATGATACCAAACGTGTAATACGATAATTATTCACATTAAACCATATAGATTCTGGGGTGAATTTTGGTGATCTCAGCATGAGAGAGAAGGAATGGGGGAAGAGGGAAAGAGATGTAGATTAGGATGAGGTGAGACTTGTGTCTTGAATGGTGCACAAGAGTGAGTTCAAATGTTAATTTCCTTTGTTCTCTCAGAGAGTTGTCCTATCTTCCAGTTTTTCCAGTCTTACAAGATCTACATGTAGATGAAAATAGTGTCATAGTCCAGCCTAGTAAGTTCAGTGATGTTTCATTTCTGTTGTAAAAAAGTTAATAATTTAGTTAATCTATACAGCCACTCTGGAGAAAACAGTGATGCAGGCAGATCAATAATATTGTTGAATATTAAGTGTCCCCAACTAAGCAAGCCAAAAGCCAAAGGTGACAAAGGCAAGGAACCAAAAGTCCATCAGGTGACAGAATGGATAAAAAAACCTTGGGAGAAACCAGGCTCAGTCGGAGGGCCAGTCCTCCTCTGGCCAACGAACGAACAGTGTATGATTATGATTCAGGCAGCATTACAGGTCAGAAGTCAGATTGGATCAGAGCATTCAGAATATTTGTGCAGTTCCATCTGGTTGAAGATCAAAGTCACACAGGTATGTTGAGGATATGGGTTTGTTGAGGATCAGTGCAGATGGCTGTCGTGTTGATGAGGCCTTCACAGAGGAGAGTCTAGTTGACATAATCTCTGCTGACACTTCAGGGATGCGTTGTGATCATGTCTAGACGCAGGTCCTCCATCTGATCTGGATACGGCCCGGATCTGGCTGACTACGGTAAACCTCTGGATAAAAAGAGAGACTAATATTAAGCGTAGATGCCATTCTTCTTATGATGTAAGAGTACATCGGATTTTATAGGAAATGTTCCCAGTTCCGGCTGACCTAGTTTATGCAGCCTAACAATCATTTAACTGATTTGAATAATAGAAATTGATAATGTTCTATGTGTATGCCAGGTTAAAGAGTTAAGTCTGACAGTGTGTCTGCTTCTCGAACAATGCTAGGATGACTACTCCAAAGTTTAGGTGCTAAATAGGAAAAGGATCTTTCGCCTGCAGATTATTTTGATTCTCTAGGTATTATCAACTGACCAGAATTTTTATATCGCAATAGATGTGAAAGACTATAATGCATTAAGGGCTCGCTCAAGTATTGGGGAGCTAAACCATTTAGTTCTTTGTAAGTAATCAGCAATATTTAACAAATTATACAATGTTTAATAGGGAGCTAATTGAATGTTGCCAGAACTGGGCTATCTGGTCATACTTCCTGGTTCTAGTAAGAACTCTAGCTACTGCATTTTGGGCCTGCTGGAGTTTGTTTATTAAGCTTGCAGGGCAACCACCCAGTAGAGCATTACAATAATCTAGATAAAATAGAATAAAGTTTTTCAGGCAAGAAAGTAGTTGTTTAAAGCTAAAATCTGGTTTATGCTGGAGTTTGTTTATTAAGCTTGCAGGGCAACCACCCAGTAGAGCATTACAATAATCTAGATAAAATAGAATAAAGTTTTTCAGGCAAGAAAGTAGTTGTTTAAAGCTAAAATCTGGTTTATTTATAAAGATAGCAGCTATTTGAAACTTTTTCAGATCCAGTCAATCACCGGGTGCTCATTAAGCTCGATGGTGTTTTAAGCCCCCAATGGCTCCTTAGAGGCAGCTAACCCTACCCTCAACCTTAAACCTACCCATCCCCACGCTGCCTGGAAGGTGCCGTTGGGGGCTTAAAACACCAAACACCGCTCATTAACCCCACCTGAAACAGCCTAATCTCAGCTAGTCCTTCTGATGTTTGCCGCTGGATCTGATGTCTCAGTAGTGGTTAAACATGAGATATAATTCGTCTTATACATGCAAATATTTCTTAAATATATACATGTGTGTGTATTTATATAGAGAAAATAATTATACACCGTACACACACATGTATTATGTAAAAACAAACTTTTATTTTGGATGTGATTAATCGCGATTAATCGTTTGACAGCCCTAATATTTATAACAAAACGAAACATAAAACACAACCCTGCCTCTTTTTGTTTATATAAAAAAAATATTAAACATATTAATATGTGGTTCAGGCAATATGTGCATATTAACTCTAAATTATCTTCACTGTAATAAAATGAAATATGACATAAAACACAACACTGTCTCTTTTAGTTAATGTCAGTTTTAATTATCAATAATAACAATTTTAAAATATAAGTAAATGGTATAAGAAGCTATACAATAAGAAATAAAGCAAACAATTCAGTCAAACGTACAAAGTCAGCGCTTTAGTAGACTACAAAGGTAAAGTTATATAGCCTAAATATTAGTGCTGTCAATCGATACAAAAAAATTAGTTGATTAATCACACATTTTTTTCTGTGATTAATTGCGATTAATCACAATTAAACACACTTACGTTTTTATAGTTTTATAGTGGTTTATATATTTTATAAAGTAATAATTTCACAGTTAATCTCCAAATTAATGTAGAGGCAACAAAGACAGTATATGTTTAATGGCATCTTTTTATGAATGAAGGTCAGTATCACTAATACTAATACAGCTATTGATGTCTGTATAAAAATGACCACCCCTCCCCCCCACCCCCCATTTTAAACATTAATAGCCATCCAACATTACAGTGTAATTGAAAGCTATATATATATATATATATATATAATCTGTGTATATATATATATATATATATATATATATATATATATATATATATATACAGTGAGGAAAATAAGTATTTGAACACCCTGCTATTTTGCAAGTTCTCCCACTTGGAAATCATGGAGGGGTCTGAAATTGTCATCGTAGGTGCATGTCCACTGTGAGAGACATAATCTATAAAAAAAATTCAGAAATCACAATATATGATTTTTTAACTATTTATTTGTATGATACAGCTGCAAATAAGTATTTGAACACCTGTCTATCAGCTAGAATTCTGACCCTCAAAGACCTGTTAGTCTGCCTTTAAAATGTCCACCTCCACTCCATTTATTATCCTAAATTAGATGCACCTGTTTGAGGTCGTTAGCTGCATAAAGACACCTGTCCACCCCATACAATCAGTAAGAATCCAACTACTAAAATGGCCAAGACCAAAGAGCTGTCCAAAGACACTAGAGACAAAATTGTACACCTCCACAAGGCTGGAAAGGGCTACGGGAAATTGCCAAGCAGCTTGGTGAAAAAAGGTCCACTGTTGGAGCAATCATTAGAAAATGGAAGAAGCTAAACATGACTGTCAATCTCCCTCGGACTGGGGCTCCATGCAAGATCTCACCTCGTGGGGTCTCAATGATCCTAAGAAAGGTAAGAAATCAGCCCAGAACTACACGGGAGGAGCTGGTCAATGACCTGAAAAGAGCTGGGACCACCGTTTCCAAGGTTACTGTTGGTAATACACTAAGACGTCATGATTTGAAATCATGCATGGTACGGAAGGTTCCCCTGCTTAAACCAGCACATGTCAAGGCCCGTCTTAAGTTTGCCAATGACCATTTGGATGATCCAGAGGAGTCATGGGAGAAAGTCATGTGGTCAGATGAGACCAAAATAGAACTTTTTGGTCATAATTCCACTAAACGTGTTTGGAGGAAGAAGAATGATGAGTACCATCCCAAGAACACCATCCCTACTGTGAAGCATGGGGGTGGTAGCATCATGCTTTGGGGGTGTTTTTCTGCACATGGGACAGGGCGACTGCACTGTATTAAGGAGAGGATGACCGGGGCCATGTATTGCGAGATTTTGGGGAACAACCTCCTTCCCTCAGTTAGAGCATTGAAGATGGGTCGAGGCTGGGTCTTCCAACATGACAATGACCCGAAGCACACAGCCAGGATAACCAAGGAGTGGCTCTGTAAGAAGTATATCAAGGTTCTGGCGTGGCCTAGCCAGTCTCCAGACCTAAACCCAATAGAGAATCTTTGGAGGGAGCTCAATCTCTGTGTTTCTCAGCGACAGCCCAGAAACCTGACTGATCTAGAGAAGATCTGTGTAGAGGAGTGGGCCAAAATCCCTCCTGCAGTGTGTGCAAACCTTGTGAAAAACTATAGGAAACGTTTGACCTCTGTAATTGCAAACAAAGGCTACTGTACCAAATATTAACATTGATTTTCTCAGGTGTTCAAATACTTATTTGCAGCTGTATCATACAAATAAATAGTTAAAAAATCATACATTGTGATTTCTGGATTTTTTTTTTTTTAGATTATGTCTCCGATGACAATTTCAGACCCCTCCATGATTTCTAAGTGGGAGAACTTGCAAAATAGCAGGGTGTTCAAATACTTATTTTCCTCACTGTATATATATATATATATATATATATATATATATAATTTTTTTTTTTTTTACATTTATTAGGCTTAAAAAAATATAACTTCAAGTGAACTTCAAACAAATCCTCAAATAAACCCATAATAAACGTCATATTTACCTGTGCCCTTCCTGTCTAACAGGTAGGACATATACTGAAATTGAATAAAGTTATCAAACAGTCTGCAATGCATAAATTATAAATTAAATATAGACTAATCATTAAAGCTACAAACGTTCTTTAGTCAAGAGCAGTGAGTAATTGTCTCTGTTCCCTTTGTTCTTTGATTAACTTCACTGACAGACAGCATTAGTGGCGGTTGCCACTTTAAGACATGCCGCTGCTGACAGAGACGCGGATCTCACACACGAACTTACGTTCATTTATGACTTTATTTAACTCATTTAAGACTGCTCTTATGAGGATACTCGACAAAATAGACATTTTGGCATAATTGTGTGTGTTATTGTTCGTTCAAACGTGAAAGAGAACTCGATTCTGGTGCGCTGTCTGTGCGCACGATACTGGCGCACGTTTTTCTGTGTGTCGTGTGTGCGTCAGCAAATTCACAGACCGTGCGGTCTCTTCTGTCTCGTCACGCTTAAATGGTTTAAAAGCATTTGCATGAATAAGAGCGGGATCATATCATGTAACACTACCCAAAGGATGACAAAAATGTACGTATGCTGCGTTAAATATTTTAACACGTTAAACTGGACAAAAGTTAATTGCATGCGTTAACGTTGACAGCCCTACTAAGTATATAAAGAACTGAAACTTCACTTTGCCCTCAGTCAAATCAATTTGCCAGGGAACAAATTTTAGATTCATGAGACCAAAGATCACCAGGTAGATATATTTATATTATATATAATTTATATTATATATAAATATTTTATATATAAATAACACATTTTCTTAAATATATATATGCATGTGTGTGTATTTATATATAGAAAATAATTATACTCCGTACACAGACATAAATTATGTAAACACAAACTTTTATTTTGGATGCGATTAATCGCGATTAATCGTTTGACAGCCCTAATAAATATACATGCAGTGAAGATAAACAAACACTGTAAAAAAGAATACGCAATATCTAATCATTAAAATTGTGGCAACAGATTGCAAGCAATATTATTAATTACATTTAACAAATTAGAATTGAGTAATAATTAATCAAATTAATTCCTTAAAAGTTTGCCAATGACCATTTGGATGATCCAGAGGAGTCATGGGAGAAAGTCATGTGGTCAGATGAGACCAAAATAGAACTTTTTGGTCATAATTCCACTAAACGTGTTTGGAGGAAGAAGAATGATGAGTACCATCCCAAGAACACCATCCCTACTGTGAAGCATGGGGGTGGTAGCATCATGCTTTGGGGGTGTTTTTCTGCACATGGGACAGGGCGACTGCACTGTATTAAGGAGAGGATGACCGGGGCCATGTATTGCGAGATTTTGGGGAACAACCTCCTTCCCTCAGTTAGAGCATTGAAGATGGGTCGAGGCTGGGTCTTCCAACATGACAATGACCCGAAGCACACAGCCAGGATAACCAAGGAGTGGCTCTGTAAGAAGTATATCAAGGTTCTGGCGTGGCCTAGCCAGTCTCCAGACCTAAACCCAATAGAGAATCTTTGGAGGGAGCTCAATCTCTGTGTTTCTCAGCGACAGCCCAGAAACCTGACTGATCTAGAGAAGATCTGTGTAGAGGAGTGGGCCAAAATCCCTCCTGCAGTGTGTGCAAACCTTGTGAAAAACTATAGGAAACGTTTGACCTCTGTAATTGCAAACAAAGGCTACTGTACCAAATATTAACATTGATTTTCTCAGGTGTTCAAATACTTATTTGCAGCTGTATCATACAAATAAATAGTTAAAAAATCATACATTGTGATTTCTGGATTTTTTTTTTTTAGATTATGTCTCCGATGACAATTTCAGACCCCTCCATGATTTCTAAGTGGGAGAACTTGCAAAATAGCAGGGTGTTCAAATACTTATTTTCCTCACTGTATATATATATATATATATATATATATATATATATAATTTTTTTTTTTTTTACATTTATTAGGCTTAAAAAAATATAACTTCAAGTGAACTTCAAACAAATCCTCAAATAAACCCATAATAAATGTCATATTTACCTGTGCCCTTCCTGTCTAACAGGTAGGACATATACTGAAATTGAATAAAGTTATCAAACAGTCTGCAATGCATAAATTATAAATTAAATATAGACTAATCATTAAAGCTACAAACGTTCTTTAGTCAAGAGCAGTGAGTAATTGTCTCTGTTCCCTTTGTTCTTTGATTAACTTCACTGACAGACAGCATTAGTGGCGGTTGCCACTTTAAGACATGCCGCTGCTGACAGAGACGCGGATCTCACACACGAACTTACGTTCATTTATGACTTTATTTAACTCATTTAAGACTGCTCTTATGAGGATACTCGACAAAATAGACATTTTGGCATAATTGTGTGTGTTATTGTTCGTTCAAACGTGAAAGAGAACTCGATTCTGGTGCGCTGTCTGTGCGCACGATACTGGCGCACGTTTTTCTGTGTGTCGTGTGTGCGTCAGCAAATTCACAGACCGTGCGGTCTCTTCTGTCTCGTCACGCTTAAATGGTTTAAAAGCATTTGCATGAATAAGAGCGGGATCATATCATGTAACACTACCCAAAGGATGACAAAAATGTACGTATGCTGCGTTAAATATTTTAACACGTTAAACTGGACAAAAGTTAATTGCATGCGTTAACGTTGACAGCCCTACTAAGTATATAAAGAACTGAAACTTCACTTTGCCCTCAGTCAAATCAATTTGCCAGGGAACAAATTTTAGATTCATGAGACCAAAGATCACCAGGTAGATATATTTATATTATATATAATTTATATTATATATAAATATTTTATATATAAATAACACATTTTCTTAAATATATATATGCATGTGTGTGTATTTATATATAGAAAATAATTATACTCCGTACACAGACATAAATTATGTAAACACAAACTTTTATTTTGGATGCGATTAATCGCGATTAATCGTTTGACAGCCCTAATAAATATACATGCAGTGAAGATAAACAAACTCTGTAAAAAAGAATACGCTATATCTAATCATTAAAATTGTGGCAACAGATTACAAGCAATATTATTAATTACATTTAACAAATTAGAATTGAGTAATAATTAATCAAATTAATTCCTTAAAAGTTAACCATTTAAAATGAGTAAAATTTACAACAAATTTTTTTTGTAACTTTTTTTTTTTATTGCCAACATTGAAGACACCTGATGTTAAAAAGCAGAATCACTGAAGGAGAAAACCGTAATTTTCACCATTATGGTGATTAGTGTTTGTTTTAGTTGGGCTCTTGACCCTTAAATCATTGACTTTAGATTTTGTTTGGCTGCTGTACCTGAGTTATAACAGCTAGATGAACAACGAGAAAAGGTGATCTGATGGTGTTGGTTGTGTTTTAACATAATCATTATTTCACAATCATTTGACCTGAATCACTGAACTCATATAGAGCCCAAATTCTGAGTTAGGTTTACTTTATTAATTATAGCAGCACTGTCCTTGTACAGCATCATATTTTTAGCCTTTTCAATGAAATCCATATGATCAAATCAATTAAAAAAAAAAAAAACTAAAAAACTTCAAAAAAAAGTTTTTATGAAGGCACACACAGACATCAAGAATTTGCGTATGAATCTCAGCAATGGTGACAAACAGATCACCTCTGACCATAAGCTCATTATTTATTCATGCAGCAATGTATGATGGGAGCAATGAATGAGTTTTTATTGGTGGCACCCAGAATGCACTGCAACATGCTTTATAATTGTCACCATTGTTGAGATTCACAGGCTGATTATTGATGTCTGTGTGTCTAAAAACTAAATAAAAACAAATATATATATATATTTTTGTATATGAGACACGTCTAAGAAATTTTTGGCTTACATTGTAAAAGTTCAAAATACTATGCTGTGCAAGAACAGTGCTGCTATAATTAATAAAGTAAACCTAAATTGGTAAATTAGGTTCCCAAGTAAATTGGGCTCTATATGAGTTCAGAGATTCAGGTCAAATGATTGTGAAATAATGATTATGTTAAAACACAACCAACACCATCAGATCACCTTTTCTCGTTGTTCATCTGGCTGTTATAACTCGGGTACAGCAGCCAAACAAAATCTAAAGTCAATGATTTAAGGGTCAAGAGCCCAACTAAAACAAACACTAATCACCATAATGGTGACTTAAAATTAAGGTTTTCTCCTTCAGTGATTCTGCTTGTTAACGCCAGGTGTCTTCAATGTTGGCAATAAAAAAAAAATGCTTAAAAAAAGATTGTTGTAAATTTTACTCATTTTAAATGGTTAACTTTTAAGGAATTAATTTGATTAATTATTACTCAATTCTAATTTGTTAAAATGTAATTTCGTTCGCTCATTCTTCCGCTTCGAAAGATGGCGGCCACGTGCAACTAGAGCTGAGACTCGGAGTGTGTATTACCTCTGGATACTGGATATTGGATGCTTTGGCGTATAAATCACCAGAATGCCCCCATCGAGGAAAGGCCCGACACCGGAGGAGTTCGAGGAGATAAAGCTCTTTCTCCACTCCCTGTGCGGCGATGTGACTGCGGTTAGAGGAGCAGCTCCTGGGGCTACTGGAGGAGGTGAAACAACTACGCCTCCAGAACGCGGAAAAAGACCAGCGCATTGTGGATCTTGAGCGGCGAGTGGACAAGCTGGAGCAATACTCCCGCGTGAATGATGTGGTCATCACCGGCATCAAGATTAGGCTCTTATGCGCGTGCGGTGGCCACGGACAGCGGTGAGCTCAGCGACCAGGAGATACAGTCGGTGGAACAACAGGTTGTTTCCTATCTCCAGAGCAGGGGGATAGAGACGGACCTGGAGCACATTGAGGCGTGTCACCCACTGCCCACGAAGAACGGGAGACCACCAGCGGTCATTATGAGGTTTACCAATCGGAAAAAGAAAATAGCACTTCTGAAGCAAGGACGCAAACTGAAAGGCACAAATGTTTTCATAAATGAACACTTGACAAAGAAAAATGCTGACATCGCAAGGATTGCACGACAACTTAGAAAACAAGGCAAGATTCAACAAACCTGGGTAACTAACTGTAAGATCTTCATCAAACTAAATGGGACACCGGAGGAAGCAAAAGTCTTAGTGGTGAAGAGGATAGAAGATCTTGATAAGTATTGACATTGATACAGCACCTGCTATCAAAGTAGCTTGTGACTCACATCATCAAAATGCTAAACATACCAAGAACACAGACTACACCAAGTATTGATATGGACATGTTACAGAACATCCTACAACATCAACAAATGGAACTGGAAACGTGTGAGTATAAAGAGCACACCACAACAGAGACAGATACTGAGATAGACCCTGACAATAATTTTCTCTCTTCGATTGTTAAAAACTGCAATTATTTTACCCAAGAACAATATGAAAACAGTGTAAAATCAGAAGATAACCTGTCAATAATACATTTTAATAGTCGAAGCATGTACACTAACTTTGAGGCTATCAAAGATTACTTGGAACACTTCTCTCATCCATTTAGCATTATTGCAATTACTGAAACCTGGCTTAACGATGATAAAGTTATTGATTTTTGTCTTGATGGCTATGAATTAAGATATACAAACAGAATAAACAAAATAGGAGGGGGGTTGCTTTGTACCTTCATAAATCTGTTAAATTTAATGTTTCAACTGATATGACCATAGCTGTGGATGGCTTATTCGAATGCATAACAGTGGAAATTCATAATGATAAAAGACAAATATCTTCATGAGTTGTGTATACCGGGCACCTGGTTCAAGCATAGAAACTTTCAATGAGTGGATGGGTAAACTGTTTTCTACTGTGAACCAAAAAACATATTTATCTGTGGTGATTTTAACATTGATTTGTTAAATCCAACCAAACTAAAAAACGTTGATGACTTCACTGACACAATGTATAGCTTGTCTCTGTACCCAACTATAACAAAACCGAGCAGAATAACGTCACATAGTGCCACAATCATTGACAACATTTTTACTAACATTATGGGAAATCAAATCATCAGTGGTCTATTTATATGTGATATCACTGACCACTTACCTGTTTTTACTTTGTATGACTGTAATCTCAAGAAAACAAAAGACACTATGGTAAAAATCTCTAAACGAAAAATTACTGAGGACATGATCCGTGCCCTAAACAATAGTTTAGCGCTCCAGGATTGGACTTCAGTTTACAGAGAACCTAATGTAGACAGTGCTTATTGTAATTTTTTAGATATCTTCACTTCCTTGCATAATAAACACTATCCTGTGAAAGAATATTTTATAAAGGAAAAACATAAGAAAAGCCTCTGGATTACGAAAGGAATAATTAATGCCTGTAAAAAGAAAAACAATCTCTATAAATTGTTTATTAAAGTAAAAACAAAAGAAGTGGAACAAAGATATAAGAAGTACAAAAATAAATTAACTGATATTATAAGAACAAGCAAACGGTTATATTATCAAAAAAGGAACTTGGGATGTTTTGAATAGTCTAATCAAACAAGGATCCTCAAAGTTGACATATCCTGATCACTTTATTGATGAAAATGGTGAAGATTATAATACGAGTAATGTAGTAAATAAGTTCAACAATTTTTTTGTAAATGTTGGCCCTAAGTTGGCCGCTGATATTCCAGACAGTGGAGTTGCAAAATCAACTATTGAACGGAATTCTTTGTCATTCTTCCTCTCAGCTACAAATGAGCAGGAAGTGACAAACATTGTGTGGAAATGTAAAAGTAAGTCCTCCACTGACTGTCATGATATCAGCATGACATTGATTAAAAAAGTTATACTGAATATTGTAAAACCCTTAACTTATATTTGTAACTTGTCATTCCAGACTGGCTGCTTTCCAAGTAAAATGAAAATCGCTAAAGTAATTCCACTCTTCAAAAATGATAACAAACACACTTTTACTAATTACAGACCAATCTCTCTTTTGCCTCAATTCTCAAAAATTTTAGAGAAACTCTTCAATTCTCGACTTGAAAAGTTTCTCGAGAAACATCATGTAATTAATGATGGTCAGTATGGCTTTAGGTCCAAAAGAACTACCTCAATGGCAATAACTGAAGCTATTGAAGAAGTTAATAATGCACTGGAGCAAAAAAAGTATGCAGTTGGTATCTTTATTGATCTAAAAAAAGCCTTTGACACTATTAATCACTCAATCCTATTAAAAAAGATGGAAAGATATGGAATTAGGGGGCTGGCTGGAGATTGGTTAAAAAGTTATTTAACAGGGAGGTTACAGTTTGTAAAAATCGGTCAGTATTTATCAGATACTCTTGGCATTGTTTGTGGTGTCCCCCAGGGGTCAGTATTGGGGCCAAAACTGTTCAATGTGTATATAAAGGATATTTTTAATACATCCAAAGTACTGAAACTCATACTATTTGCAGACGACACGAATATATTTTACAGTAGTGACGATTATAATGAGCTCGTAAATACGGTAAACAGGGAACTAAATATAATAAAAAAGTGGATGGACACAAATAAATTATCCTTGAATATAAATAAAACTAAGATAATGATGTTTGGTAATCGCAACAACATGTTTGAACAGAGAATAAGTATTGATGGTATCCAAATTGAAATTGTGAGTGAGAATGCATTTTTGGGAGTAATAATTGACAGTAAATTGTCATGGAAACCCCATGTCAGACACATAAAAACAAAAATCTCCAAAAGCCTCTCAATTATAAATAAAGCAAAACTATACCTTGATGAAAATGCACTCTGTACTTTATACTGCACCCTGGTACTGCCATACCTTACTTTTTGTGTTGAAGTGTGGGGAAATACTTACCAGAACACAATAAATCCTCTGATTATATTACAGAAAAGAGCTGTGAGGATCATTCACAAGGTTGGTTTTCTAGAACCAGCCCGGTCTCACCCCAAAACGTCATGTACTGACGGGTCTTGACCATACGGCAACATACGACGAAAAGGGTACCCCTAAAACGTTGTTACGTCCAAGGACGTATTCATTGTGTGACTATTGTGTCAAGAGTGTTATGTGCATATGTTTCTTCTCTCTCTCTCTCTCTCTCTCTCTCTCTCTCTCTGTCTCTCTTCTTATGAGTCTCTGATTAATAGGATTAAGGGCTACCACCTGTGCTCGTTACCTGTGAGCGCTGCCCGCGCACTGATTGGTGCGTGTCCTGAGGAGTCTAATACAAAGCAGGCGAGAGAGCGCTGAGGAAAGGAGAGAGACAGCGCGGCGTTTGAGATTGTTCCGCTCTCCAAGTCCAGACGAGCGGTTTGCGCTCTCTGTGGTGTACAGTATGTTCACAATGTGTGAGAGAACGTGCCTCTGTAGCTTTTGTTATTTATGATTAGTTAAGTTTTTATGGGTAACGTAGGGTGGAGGATACCCTTAACTTTTCTCCTGTTTATTGATTAGTTAGGGAGTGAGGGAAGATATGTTGTTTTGTTTTGTATAGGTAAGTTAATGTTATCCCCTTTTTAGTTAGAGGTATTGTTTTGTTTTCTTTTGATTTGGGCCCTCCTCCCGAGGTAATACTTTTGTTTGGATTCATTTTGTAATATGTTTCTCTACTTAATATTTTTTTCTTCTTATAACGCCTGCTGACGTTAAATAAAAAGGCAGACACGCCATGAGAAAATAAACTTGTTTGTTTATTCATTTTTCTGTGACTCTGGGACTGGAGAGCTGGAGATTCTCAAAGTCTCTCCACTTTTTTTTGTTCGTCGTTCCCTATTTACCCCTAGATTAAGGGTTAGACGTAACAATTGGGGGCTCGTCCGTACGTGCAACGTGAAAGCTTTTCAAGTGAAGAAAACATAGTGGTAAGTTAATTTATTCTCTTCTCTCTTTATGTTGTCTGTGATGTCTTCGTAATAGGGGAGGGGAAAGAGACTTCTTGTGGTAGGAGAAATGGAGTTTGATTTGACAGCTTTCACTCTTTCTCCAACCACAGAAGTTTTTGAACGTTGCAGAAAAAAAGATCTATTGGCGATCGCAGATTTTTTTAGTATTCGGGTGATGAGAGAGGCTACTAAACAGGTTATAAAAAAAGAGTTGTATGACAAGCTAGTAGAGGATGGTATTTTGGCAGAGGGTTCAGATAAGGAGAAATATCAGGATGTGGCACCTATATTTTTTTCAGATTCTGAGCAGGTGCGGTATGATCCCAGGTTGGAGATTAGACTTAGAGAATTAGACTTAGAAATAAAAAAACAAGAATGTGAGTCTCAAATTATTAGGCTGCGGGTTATAGAGGCGGAGAAGGAGCGTGAAGTTCAATTGCGTAAATTAGATCTTGAAGCGTTAAAAAAGCCGGTGCCCGTACCTCGTTCTCGACCACCCTCTATAGCTTCCCCAGTTTCGCCAGTTAGCCCTGATCATGCTTCTACTGTTTCTGCGTTTGACATCAGCAAATATGTTAAACTCATGCCTCCTTTTAGAGAAGCTGAAGTGGATGCTTATTTTGTAGCCTTTGAGCGAATAGCTGGTAAGCTCAATTGGCCGAAAGATATGTGGGCGTTGTTGCTTCAATGTAGTCTCGTGGGTAAGGCACAGGAAGTTATTTCAGCGTTAAGTCTGGAGGATTCGCTTGATTATGATGTGGTAAAGATGACAGTACTTCGTGTATACGAGTTAGTTCCCGAGGCGTATCGCCAGAGGTTTCGATCTCATGCGAAGACATCCAGGCAAACGTATGTTGAGTTTGGAAGAGAGAAGAGAGCGTTGTTTGAGAAATGGTGCCTGTCTAGCAAAACTGACACCTTTGAACAACTTTGCGAATTGGTTTTGTTAGAGGATTTTAAAAAGAGTATTCCAGAAAAAGTTGTGCAGCACTTAAATGAGCAGAAGATAACCACGCTTGCCGAGGCCGCTGTATCCGCTGATGAATTTGTGCTCACGCATCGTAAGTTTTTCTTGCAAGAGTTACCAACTCCGAATTTTTCTTCATCCGCCGATAAGTTTGTAAGGGAAGAGTTCCCTTCTCAAAGTTTTTCTTGTTCGCGGAAAAACGATGTGCGTCCAAAAATGACTGGTCGTAATTCGGCGCGTCAGGGAGACAGGCGGGCTTGTTTTTACTGCCTGGATCCTGGACATTTAATTTCGGAGTGTAGGGAATGGAATAAAAAGAATGTGAAAACAAAAAGTGTTGCGCTCACGCAGACGTTTTCAGGGGTGAGAGAGGCTGAAGTGTCTGGTTATGAACCATTTATTCTGAATGGGCAGGTTTCAATCTCTGATCTTCAGTTTACGCCGGTGTCAATCTTGCGAGATACGGGTTCTTGTCAGTCATTTATATTAGAGAGTGTTTTGCCTTTCTCTGAAAAATCGTATACCGGTGCTGATGTGTTAGTACGAGGTATAGAAATGGGCTGTGTACAGGTGCCTCTACATGAAGTAGACTTAAAATCAGATTTTGTTTCTGGCATTGTTAGGTTAGGTGTTCGTAAGCAGTTGCCTGTTGCTGGAGTTCATCTTATTCTAGGAAATGACCTTGCAGGGGGCAAAGTTTTTCCTAGTCCAGTAGTGATGCATAAACCCATGGTTAAAGCAGTCTGACCTAGGTGTTCAGTTCCCTTCTGCTTTTCCTGCATGTGCAGTGACTTGCCTGTCAGCTATCGCGCTCCAGTTTTAAGATTGGCACATGAAAATCCCATGGCAGGTCATTTAGGAGTGACAAAAACTGTTCGCCGCATTTCTAAATACTACTTTTGGCCTGGTCTTCGATCATCCGTTGTTAACTTTTGTCGTTCTTGTGATGTGTGTCAGCGTATTGGAAAGCCTAATCAGAAGGTACCCGTGGCCCCTCTGTATCCCATACCGGTAATAGAAGAACCATTTGAACGACTTATTGTTGATTGTGTGGGTCCGCTGCCCAAGTCCAAATCAGGACATCAGTATGTGCTAACAATCATGTGTGCAGCTACTAGATTCCCTGAGGCCATTCCCTTGCGTTCGTTGAAAGCACAGACGGTAGTAAAAGACTTGGTTAAGTTTTTTACCACGTTTGGTCTACCGCGAGTAATACAGAGCGATCAAGGAACTAATTTTACTTCTAAAACTTTCTCACAAGTTTTGAAGGAATTAGGAATTGAGCACCGAGTATCTAGTCCTTATCACCCTGAGTCCCAAGGAGCCTTAGAAAGGTTCCATCAAACCCTTAAAACAATGATCCGTGCATATTGTTTGCAGACGGGAAAGGACTGGGTGGAGGGGTTGCCTTTTCTGTTATTCGCTGCCAGAGAAGCGGTTCAGGAGTCCTTGGGGTTTAGTCCCGCCGAACTGGTGTTCGGGCACACCGTGAGGGGTCCGCTAAAACTGCTGTATGAACATTTGTTGATGAAAAATCCTTCTTCTGTATCTCTCTTGGATTATGTGAGTTCTTTCAGAGAGAGACTTCATAAAGCTTGTGATGTAGCTAAGGCCCATCTATCTGTTGTTCAGTTGAAAATGAAGCAGCAGTTTGACAAAAAGAGTGTTCGGAGGAATCTGCAGGTCGGTGACTCTGTTCTTGTGCTTTTACCAGTGCCTGGTGATGCTTTGCAAGCCAAGTTTTCAGGACCATATGTCATAGAGCAAAAGCTCAGTGAGACTGATTACGTTATTCAAACTCCTGATCGTCGGCGAAAAACTAGAGTTTGCCATGTGAACATGCTTAAGGCATATGTGGAGAGGGAACCGAAAAATGCTCCGTCTGTTGACGTGCCATTGGTTTCTTCAGTGGTCACTATAACTGCCTCTTGTGCTGTAGAAGACGATGGTGTTGCTCAAACTTCTACTCCTCATCTGAAGAATTCCAGCATTTTGGGTGATTTATGCAGTTATTTGGTACATTTATCTGAAAAACAGTATGAGGATGTGTGTAATTTGATCCAGTCTTTTCCCTCACTCTTTTTAGATGTACCTAGTAGAACATCTGTCTTATGTCATGACATTGAAGTGGGAAGTGCATCCCCGGTGAAACAACATCCGTATAGGGTGAATCCAAAAAAACGGGAAATTATGAAGTGCGAGGTAGAATATCTATTGAAAAATGGGTTAGCCGTGCCAAGTCAGAGTCCATGGAGCTCCCCATGCTTGCTAGTACCCAAATCAGACTCCACATATCGCTTTTGTACGGATTATAGGAAAGTTAATAATCTTTCAACACCTGACTCGTTCCCACTGCCTCGTATTGAAGACTGTATCGATAGGGTGGGAGCAGCCAAATATGTGACGAAGATAGATCTGTTAAAAGGGTACTGGCAGGTGCCTCTTACGCCACGGGCTTCAGAAATTTCCGCCTTTGCTACACCCGATAACTTTCTTCAATATACTGTCCTTGCTTTCGGGATGCGAAATGCTCCTGCAACGTTTCAAAGACTTATGCAGAAGGTTTTATCTGATGTACCGAAGTGTGATGCATACATAGATGATGTGGTGCTCTATTCAGACAGTTGGACAGAACATATGACTAATCTTGAGTTATTGTTTACTCGATTGTCAGACGCTTCTCTGACTGTAAATCTCGCAAAGTGTGAATTTGCGAAAGCAGAGGTGACATACTTGGGAAAGAAGTTGGGTCAAGGAAGTGTGAGACCAGTAGAAGCGAAGGTTTCTGCAATAACAACCTATCCATCTCCATCTAATAAACGTGAGCTGAGACGTTTTCTTGGAATGTGTGGGTATTACAGAAGTTTTTGTCAAAATTTCTCCAGTGTTGTGACCCCACTTACTGATCTACTCAGTGATAAGAGAACATTTGTATGGTCTAATGAGTGTGAGCATGCTTTTTTGTCTGCTAAAGATCTTTTGTGTCACGCACCCGTTCTTAAGGCTCCGGATTTCCATCGCCCATTTAAGCTGCATGTGGATGCAAGTTCATCTGGGGCAGGAGCAGTATTGTTACAGGAGGACCATATGAATATTGATCATCCTGTATGCTATTTTTCCAAAAAGTTTTCAAAGTGCCAAAGTAACTACAGCACAATTGAGAAGGAAGCTCTTGCTTTAGTTCTGGCGCTCCAGCACTTTGAAGTTTATTTGGGAGGTAGTAGTGTGCCCATTATTGTATTCACCGACCATAACCCTCTGACGTTTCTTTCCCGTATGTGTAATGCCAACCAGCGTTTGATGCGATGGGCATTAATTGTACAGGAATACAATCTGGATATTAGACATTTGAAAGGCACTGAAAATGTTGTCGCGGACGCGCTGTCCAGAGTAGTGTGTGCTGAACCATAAGAAAGGTTGTTTTTGTTTTTCCTAAAATTGGGGGAATATAGGAAAAATTTATTGGTGGGGGTGTTACGTCCAAGGACGTATTCATTGTGTGACTATTGTGTCAAGAGTGTTATGTGCATATGTTTCTTCTCTCTCTCTCTCTCTCTCTCTCTCTCTCTCTCTCTCTCTCTCTCTCTCTCTCTCTCTCTCTTCTTATGAGTCTCTGATTAATAGGATTAAGGGCTACACCTGTGCTCGTTACCGGTGAGCGCTGCCCGCGCACTGATTGGTGCGTGTCCTGAGGAGTCTAATACAAAGCAGGCGAGAGAGCGCTGAGGAAAGGAGAGAGACAGCGCGGCGTTTGAGATTGTTCCGCTCTCCAAGTCCAGACGAGCGGTTTGCGCTCTCTGTGGTGTATGTTCACAATGTGTGAGAGAACGTGCCTCTGTAGCTTTTGTTATTTATGATTAGTTAAGTTTTTATGGGTAACGTAGGGTGGAGGATACCCTTAACTTTTCTCCTGTTTATTGATTAGTTAGGGAGTGAGGGAAGATATGTTGTTTTGTTTTGATTTTTGTTTTGTATAGGTAAGTTAATGTTATCCCCTTTTTAGTTAGAGGTATTGTTTTGTTTTCTTTTGATTTGGGCCCTCCTCCCGAGGTAATACTTTTGTTTGGATTCATTTTGTAATATGTTTCTCTACTTAATATTTTTTTCTTCTTATAACGCCTGCTGACGTTAAATAAAAAGGCAGACACGCCATGAGAAAATAAACTTGTTTGTTTATTCATTTTTCTGTGACTCTGGGACTGGAGAGCTGGAGATTCTCAAAGTCTCTCCACTTTTTTTTGTTCGGCGTTCCCTATTTACCCCTAGATTAAGGGTTAGACGTAACAACGTCCATATGAGACGAAGACATAAGCGCACCAGCAGCGCCTCCTAGCGGTACCCTAACGCATACCTAAACCTACCCATAACCCGAATAGTCACATATGGACGTTTTAGGGGTACCCTTTTCGTCCTATGTTGCCGTATGGTCAAGACCCGTCAGTACGTGACGTTTTGGGGTGAGACTGTGTTACTAGAACATACTCATAATCTGTTTACGCAGTCAAAGTTGCTAAAATTTGATGATCTTGTAAAATATAATACATCAATAGTCTTATATAAAGCATTTAACAAATTATTACCGCCTAACTTACAACGTTTTTTTAAAACTCCAGTGCGAGCTCATAACTTGAGAGGTTTTGGATATTTTTCATTACCGAGAGCCCAAACCATTCGTAAACATTATTGTGTGTCTGTATGTGGAGTGAAACTCTGGAACAAACTGAACTTGCAACAAAAGCAATGCCAAACTATTCATCAATTTAAACTGTTATATAAACATTGGGTCTGGTTAAAATACAGAGATGAGGGTCTTTAATTTAAATTGCTGTTGTATTCTGTCTCATAGTGTTAACATGTGCTCAGTGTTTCCTTACCATCGTTGGCATATTGTCCATTACTATTGTTGACATTGTTTATTTCTATTACATTGTAGTTAAATTGCTGTTGTACTCTGTCTCATAGTGTTAAAATGTGCTCAGTGTTTCCTTACCATCGTTGGTATATTGTCCATTACCATTGTTGGCATTGTTTATTCCTATTACATTGTTGGTATAAACTGTTGTTATAATAATTACTTGTTACTTGTGGTAACGCCACCATGATATAACATTTGTAAATAATCCGTGAGCAAAGTAACAATGAAGCTCAATTATTAATTACTAAATGGGGAACTGGGGTGGGATTAAATAAATTGTCTTCTTCCCACTCCCTTTCAGGCAGAATTCGATCGTCATATTTGAATACTGTATATTCTGTTTTTTTGCACTATATGATTTAACTATATTTTGTCTACCTTGTACTTTTTTTGTGCCATTGCCTGAAATAAAAATAAATAATAATAAAATAAAATAAAATAAAAATAAAATAATAATATTGCTTGTAATCTGTTGCCACAATTTTATTGATTAGATATAGCGTATTCTTTTTTACAGTGAATGTACGCTTTGCCTGAACCATATTTGTGTGGCTATTAATACGTTTAAGACTTCTTAAATGAAACAAAAAGACGCAGAGTGGTGTTTTATAACATATTTCGTTTTATGTCTGTCTAAAATATACATACAGAGATAACCGGAGTAGCCAGAGCGAGCTGAGTAAATCTATCAAGAATGTTGCTGTTCCGTTTGCAGAATTACTGGACATTTGCGCCTCCCGTCCTCAGGAGTTCGTTCTCCTTAGTCGAACTTGGCAAGTCTGAACTTTGTATACTTGGTATTTAGAAATACAGTGAAAAGACACACCACCCTTTACTCTTTGAAGGGGTCATATAATGGTACATGCACTTTTACAAGTTGATTGTACTGAAATGTACGGAGCCCCTGAGGGGACCTGTGGAAAAATAAATAAATAAATTTTATTTATTTATAAATAAATAAATTTATTTTTTAAATAAATTTCTCGTGCACACGAGAAACTTTTGGTTTGCGTTATAGCGTCATTAATACAAATGTGGAAATATGGATGATGTATATATCATTTATGTTGTTGTTTGACATGTTTTGAAGTGTATATTTTAGCAAAAATCTCAAGCAAGGTGCTATTAAAGACAAGACTTGAGGCATATTTTAGTCACAATTCAAATAATTGTATTAACTTTGAATATACTTTGAATAAACTTTGTATTTGTATGTGTATTGATAAAAAATAAACAACAGGCTAATAATCTTCTGCTACTGAGATGAAGGAAATTTTTTTTTTTAAAGAAGTAAAGTTCACAAGATTGCTATTTATCTTGATCAAACTGTTCCGTCATCAGCTCTTCCTCAGTTCTGCACTGCAGAATAAAATAGTCATCCTCTGCTGCAGTTGTACGGATTCTTAACGCATTTATTGCAACTACATTTCATCTTTTTCTCTTCAAACAACCAGATTAACGAATGGTTCGACACAACCCGTACCGAAGAGCCTAGACAGGTCTTTCTTCTGTATAGATATACTGTATACAGGGTAAATGACGACTGTTGGCCTACCATGGTCGCCCTCGTCCAGTAAGTTTAAAATAATAATAATAATAATAATAATAATAATAATAATAATAATAATAATAAATTAAGATATAAATCAATATAATTCGTTGTAAATTAAATATTTTAAACAATAGCTACAAAAAGGTAATAATTGACTGTATAGTCCTAACGTTCATGCATGAACTGTCATTCAGACTTACTGTCTAACAACCAGAGAACAGAGAACATCAGAGGTATTAAAATACATACTCTTCTGAGTTTTATGATGTAGGCCTTTTTTTATTAAAATTTATCGGCCTATATTATTATTAGGCTTTACTAGACCGCATTATATTATTAGGCTAGTCTATTCAGAAATAGTGTAAAAGACCTGTAAATAAAATACAACATTAACATTATAAACACTATTAATAACATATAGGCTATGCGTATTTTACTTCCCCATAGCCAAATCCTTAAATGAATGGAATCAGAAAACAACAAGAAATGAAAAATAAGTAACCACTTATAATAATAATAATAATAATAAATACATAGTAGTCTATAAAAATAGCCCATTGTGCCCTTATTACAAACAACTTTTAGCCTATTTTAAACGCCAAGCCTAAACGAATTTATTTGAATCGAAACTGAAACTATACCGCAAAGTTGGGTTCGCGCATCTTTCGTTCGGTCCAAAGTTTAATACTGAACAGGAATTAATAATCATTTAGGCTAATAATGAACCGGCTGTGATGTCAAGTTAATGCCAGAAGTGAACCGATGTTGTTAATTTCGCGATTCGCCGGCGCCATCACTTGAATTTGTTCCTCAGTTGGGGAAATAACTTAATACTTTATCGTTTCATACTCTGTCATTCGAAACAGTAAAATGTATATTTTTATTTGTGTACATTCAAAATGACTACAAAATGTCATGCCTTTGAAAAAGAAAGAAAACAACATGATGCGGACGTGTAGAACTTTATCCAAAAGCTGTTGTAAAGCCTATAAACAATCTGTTAGGCTACAGTAATTTTCTATTATATGCAAACGCTGCTTGCAACCATATTGTTAAAAGCGCTAGGCTATATAAATGAAGGCGACTTCACTTGACCTGACTAGAAATCGAACAATTCAAGCTGTTTATTAAATTTTCTACCTCAGAACGAAAAACGTTTTAGAAATATTGTTTATAAAACGAAAAAGGAACTCTTTTCTAATTTTCTACTTTAAATATTAAATAAAAAAAAACTATACTGAACGAAAGACACAATGATTCAATTACACTAATTGCAGTTTGAATAAAAAAAATCAAACCTTTATCTAAAATTTATATTTTTATATTTTATATAAATTTAAAACATTGTCTTTTTCAGACTTTCTTCTGTGAACACAAAAATGTTTTGCAGAATGTTCATTGAACAGTCATCAGCTTTCTTTGTCATCATTCTTTTTTCGATTTCTAGTCAGGTCAAGTCAAGTCGCCTTCATTTATACAGCGCTTTTAACAATATGGTTGCAGCTTTTGGATATAGAAAATTACTGTAACAGATTGTTTAGGCTTTACAACAGCTCTTGGATAAAGTTCTACACGTCCGCATCATGTTGTTTTCTTTCTTTTTCAAAGGCATGACATTTTGTAGTCATTTTGAATGTACACAAATAAAAATATACATTTTACTGTTTCGAATGACAGAGTATGAAACGATAAAGTATTAAGTTATTTCCCCAACTGAGGAACAAATTCAAGTGATGGCGCCGGCGAATCGCGAAATTAACAACATCGGTTCACTTCTGGCATTAACTTGACATCACAGCCGGTTCATTATTAAATGATTATTAATTCCTGTTCAGTATTACACTTTGGATCGAACGAAAGATGCGCGAACCCAACTTTGCGGTATAGTTTCAGTTTCGATTCAAATAAATTCGTTTAGGCTTGGCGTTTAAAATAGGCCAAAAGTTGTTTGTAATAAAGGGCACAATGGGCTATTTTTATAGACTACTATGTATTTATTATTATTATTATTATTATAAGTGGTTACTTATTTTTCATTTCTTGTTGTTTTCTGATTCTATTAATTTAAGGATTTGGCTATGGGGAAGTAAAATACGCATAGCCTATATGTTATTAATAGTGTTTATAATGTTAATGTTGTATTTTATTTACAGGTCTTTTACACTATTTCTGAATAGACTAGCCTAATAATATAATGCTGTTTCCCTCTCAACATGACTGAGCGTGCCACGCACAAGCGCGCATCCTTGAGATATAAATTAGGCCGATAAATTTTAATAAAAAAAGGCTACATCATAAAACTCAGAAGAGTATGTATTTTAATATCTCTGATGTTCTCTGTTCTCTGGTTGTTAGACAGTAAGTCTGAATGACAGTTCATGCATGAACGTTAGGACTATACAGTCAATTATTACCTTTTTGTAGCTTTTGTTTAAAATTTAATTTACAACGAATTATATTGATTTATATCTTAATTTTTTATTATTATTATTATTATTATTATTATTATTATTAAACTTACTGGACGAGGGCGACCATGGTAGGCCAACAGTCGTCATTTACCCTGTATACAGTATATCTATACAGAAGAAAGACCTGTCTAGGCTCTTCGGTACGGGTTGTGTCGAACCATTCGTTAATCTGGTTGTTTGATGAGAAAAAGATGAAATTTGCAATAAATGCGTTAAGAATCCGTACAACTGCAGCAGAGGATGACTATTTTATTCTGCCGTGCAGAACTGAGGAAGAGCTGATGACGGAACAGTTTGATCAAGATAAATAGCAATCTTGTGAACTTTACTTCTTTAAAAAAAATGTTTCCTTCATCTCAATAGCAGAAGATTATTAGCCTGTTGTTTATTTTTTATCAATACACATACAAATACAAAGTTTATTAAAAGTAGGCCTATATTCAAACTTAATACAATTATTTGAATTGTGACTAAAATATGCCTCTAAGTCTTGTCTTTAATAGCACCTTGCTTGAGATTTTTGCTAAAATATACACTTCAAAACATGTCAAACAACAACATAAATGATATATACATCATCCATATTTCCACATTTGTATTAATGACGCTATAACGCAAACCGAAAGTTTCTCGTGCGCACGCGAAACTTTCGCGTGCGCACGCGATAGTTTCTCGTGCCCACGAGAAAGTTTCTCGTGCGCACGCGATAGTTTCTCGTGCGCACGCGAAAGTCCTATATTTTTTTTTTTCACAGGTCCCCTCAGGGGCTCCGTAGTAGGCCTACTTTTTACCTGCCTTTTCTTTTTTTTTTTTTTTTTTGGCCTCATAAAAGGTGAAAAAAAAAAAGGATTTGCACAAACATTTGTTCTTTAACTTGTAAGAATACACATTTAAGTGCTGTCAAGTTATTAACGAGATCCATACAAGTAATAATAACTCTTAGAATACAGATAGCCTATAGACCTAGTGCAGCTCGTATGTAAACAAATCACACGCGGCTGTGTTGATGGCTGGGCAGCTGTTAGTTACAGCGTTCAGGAACCGTTAAGCAGAACTAAATTAATATTGTTATTACTGGTAAAGTTACCGGGTAGGCTACCGGACATTTGGACACAACATCTGTGCAACTGTCATTGTAGGCTACTGTAGCCTATGTCAGCGTTGCATTATCTCATCTCATCTCACCAACAGTTTAATACAACTCACACATTCAAACGTAACTTAGTCAGAGAAGACGCATCTTTCTCTCCGATCACATACGTTCCGAAACACTCAAACTGCGCTGCTTTCACAGATGCTTTCTTTACTCCAGTAATGTGCCGCCACATTTTTAGCTAAAATCCAACGAAACATACAACTTCGTTTGAATCGTCAAAGAACAGTTGCAAAAAAAAAAAAAAAAAAAAAAAAAACACACACACACACAAAAAAACAATCGCCCCTTTAGTTACTGTTGCTATGTCCGACAAGCTACACCGCGCGCGCTCACGCCAAACCATGATCTCACGCAATGAAAAACAGATCGCGCAGCAGAGAGGACACTGACAACACGCTGACAGACAAGACAGTCCAGGTTACTTTTGATATTAAACAAAGTCTCAACGTTAAAATTTGGTCATTTTTAAAGAAATTTAGACAATACCGTTTTGTGGCTCTGTAATGTATCTTGACAGATCGCTGTGGTGCCTCAAGTTAAACCTGCTCGTGAACCGATCATCTCTTCCTTCTAGTTAATTTATAGCATCAAATAAACATGAATGAACATAAGAAGGAATGTAGTTTTAACTGCGGAAAGATGTCAGTACACTGTTAACGATTTTCTTGTATTTTTACAGTACAGTACTGGCAGCACGGTGGCCAGCAAGTTACTGTATTTTGATTTACAGCAACTTTACTGTAATTTACTTTACAGTACACAATATCAGTACTGTAAACTACAAAACAGTACTTTACTGTATTTTTACTGTATTTTTGTAATGTTTCTGTTTCTGCTGTAATTAATTATACAGTATTGTACTGTAAAATCTATATTGATACATTATTGCTAAATTTTATAATTTTCAAATTACTAATAATGATAATATTATATTTATATAATATTGAGTTATTATAGTATATACATTTACAGGTAATAATATTATACTGCAACTTCAGAATAACTGCAAATCAATCAATCCAAACAATGTTATTGTCAAAAACATTTTTTATTAATCAATTACACTATTGTGTATTTGTGAAAAAACATTTCATTTAGGAACACTACATGTCCAGTACACCAACACTTTACAGGTAAACAGCTTTTAAAGGGATAGTTAAAGGAACACGCCGACTTTTTGGGACTTCAGCTTATTCACTGTATCCCCCAGAGTTAGATGAGTCCACACACACCCTTCTTATCTCCGTGCGTGCTGTAACTCTGTCTGACGCACCCACCGCTAGCCTAGCTTAGCACAAAGACTGGAGGTAAACTACGGTGGCCGAGAAGGGTCACAACACATACAAACGCCACAACAACTTCATATTCAGAAAACAACTTCGTCGATTTCACATCACGTACGCTGCAAATATTCACAGCACGAGCAAATAGGGAAACGAACTGCAAACTGCAAAGACACAACGGAAATGTTTCCAGGGGGGCCTTGATCAGTGACGGACCCGCATCCATCTGGTTGTCCTCGCGCTATCTGAATGTGCGCTTTTGTTGTCTATGTCTACAAGAGCAAGAGGTAAGTGTTTCTCTTTTATTATGACAGACTTGTAGACAAC
This sequence comes from Squalius cephalus, assembly GCF_949319135.1. Lineage (NCBI taxonomy): Eukaryota > Metazoa > Chordata > Actinopteri > Cypriniformes > Leuciscidae > Squalius > Squalius cephalus. Next base: position 15,004,799 of record NC_137128.1, on the reverse strand, counting down.
AAAAGCTAATTTCCAGATATCCGCAGAGTGAGATCCATTCATCCAGCGAGTGATCTGCTGCGATCTGCCTGCAGTTGTGCTCTGACGTCAGTCGGGCGGCGCGCGCTCTCTCTGTTTACAGCAACCCTGTATTATTGCCAGGCATATTACAGCCAGGTTACAGCTAGGTTACAGCAACACTAAAATGTACTGTAAAATGTTCCCGCTCAAACAAAATTACCCACAATACAATGCAAATGACGGTACTTTACTGTAATATAGAAATGCAGTATTGTACTGTAGGTTATTACAGTACTGTGCTGCTAAATCTACAGCGACATTTAACAGTGTAGGCTTACTCAGTACACTCTGTTTTTTCAAGTTCAAATCCTCCAACGTTGAACTCTCCTGACTGCTTTGTCGGACAAAAAAAATGCGGATTATGATTGGCCAGATCGCCTGTCAATCAAACTCCCCGCGAAGGGTCGATTCTCATTGGCTGCCTGCCAATGTGGCAGGTAGATTGACAGTGTTACCCGCCAATTGAAGAATTCACCCGCATTTGGCGTGTGGTCGGGTGTTAATTTCAGGCCCTGTTCCCCACGATCAACATGCATTCATGTTTGCGCAATCATTTCACACCAGACAGCTTTACAAACGAATAAAAACGGATCGGTACCAACGTGTTCCTGCTGAACCTCCAGAAGAAGTGAGTGTAATGTTTTATTAACCTTTATATTAATATTTATATTAATCTTTGCAAATTTGCAAACCTTGCTGCACGCTTCACGATGAATGCATCTAAGGTTTACACTCAGGGTACATTACAGCATGTTTTCTATGTATGACGTTCTCAATATAATTCATAATCCCACGTTTATAATGAACAACGCGTTATGGTTATTGCATTATTATTTCAAACGGTGTATGCACAGAACAGAGGGGCGGAGTGAGCAAAGCTCATTATCATTTAAAGACACATGCACTTAAACGGCGTGCTGAAAACAGAGCTGTTTTTGACCAGGTAAAATTAGTGTTTTCTTACAATACTAATGAGAATTTTTAATTAAAGTATATTACAAACTTTTAATTTAGACCCTAAAGAATCATATTAGCTTGTACAAAATGGCATTATATGACCCCTTTAACACACCACCCATACTCTCATTAACGAGGACACGCTTTCAGCATACAACATTCAAAACAATGAAAAAGCATTTTCATTCCCCTGCGCTGTGTTGAAACGCAGTGCTAACTCATTATATCATTTGGCTAGTCGCACTACTAAATTACACTAAATTACAATTACACTAAATTACTTCACAATATATAGACGGCTGACCTACCCGATCCCATTTACCACATAAGATTTTAGAGTAAAACAGGTCGAAAATGTAACCTTGTGTATTAAACCTTTTAATTTGTCAAGTTACTTTTACATACTTCTACAGTAACCAGTACTACAGTAACCAGTATAGCAGTAGCCCTAAACTAAAGTAAACAAAGGACACTTCAGTGTGCCAGCGTCTTCAAGCAAAGGTTTTAAAAAACGCTGTTAATACACATTTGGTTAAAGTCCCCCTGTGGTAAAAATCAAGCTTTTAATGTTGTTTATTTGTCTATGTGTTGTTTTTAATATGCTTTGCATGTGCAAATTCATTAGTCAACACCATTGCTTAAAACTGCAGTGAACCAAAGGCAGTCTCCAAAACGTGGTTTGAAATCGCTGGTGTTTCTGACGTCACAAACTACCTTGTAACCAATCAGGTCAATGTGTGATCATCAACGAGTGGATCTCTGAGCTGGTGCGAGTGAGTGGAGGCGGGGCTAATATACATATTCATAGAACCTCGTATACTAAATGAGGCATGGGTGTAGAGTTACATTCAAGCTATTTTAAGGCATGAAAGATTTTTTTTTATGTCAATTTGCTGATCAAAGATGAATTTTAAGGGATAAAATTATTGACTACAGGGGGACTTTAACCAAATAAAACCATACACGTTTTAATGCTAGTGAATAAAATGCAAATACAAAGTCAAAAAAGGTTAAGTGAGAGGTTTGATAAAAAAAATAGGGATTAAACCGTGTTAATATAAAAGCATCAGTAATAAAGAAAAAAGACAAATCCACCCTACTATGGTGTTAACAGTAAGTATAAATATATATATTAGGGCTGTCAAACGATTAATCGCGATTAATCGCATCCAAAATAAAAGTTTGTGTTTACATAATATATGTGTGTGTATGGAGTATAATTATTTTCTATATGTAAATACACACACATGCATATATATTTAAGAAAAATGTGTTATTTATATATAAAATATTTATATATAATATAAATTATATATAATATAAATATATATACACAGTATATACATGCAAATATTTCTTAAATATATACATGCATGTGTGTGTATTTATATATAGAAAATAATTATACACCGTACACACACATATATTTTGTAAAAACAAACTTTTATTTTGGATGCGATTAATCGCGATTAATCGTTTGACAGCCCTAATATATATATATATATATATATATATATATATATATATATATATATATATATATATATATATAAGTAAAAAAAGGAATCCAGCATCAACAGTATAAAAGTGTGTGCATTGAGAGAAATAAACAGCAAATGCTAGCTATTTCAGACATGTTCATGTTAGCGAGTATCCTATGACTACAAAACCACCAACTGCTCTAACTTCTTTAACTTAAAGGCAGGATAGACAACTTGTTCTATAAACATTTTTTGTTATGCTGGTTGAAAGTCTCTTCACATCCTGATAGCAATCACTAAGTTTAGTGATCTAATTTATATATATATCATCTGTGGAAGGTGTAGGACCCTAAAATGCTCGTCCAATCATTGCATTTGGTCCGAATGCAATAATATGATGTCCTGTCAATGTATGTATTTTTATATCGCGCAACCATAACACGTCATCAGCGAGTTTCATGCTATGCAGAGTTAGACAGACGTCAGTCACTGAGCACCACAACCGAAACAGCAGCCATCTTTTACAGTTCCGCCTGAACCAAAACAACAAGCTTATGCTGTGTTCACGCCATAACTACTGTAATTTGGAAGAAATGAAAACCCGTCACGTTATACTCGGAGTGGTTTGTGACTCAAACTTTGCGTTTTAATGGCAACACTATCAACACCAAAATGAATCTGCAGCAGTAAGGTGGTACAGGTCAGTGCTCTTTAAGCTGTTTATGTTCATTATTATTGTAACGTTATGTGCTTTGAGACATGAGGTAGTTTAACGCCGTCTCTCGTCACACTTTTGTTTGCTCCCTGCTGTACACTTTCATGTATTTTGGAGGAGATGTGGCTTTGGTGAGTGCTCTGAATGGAGGGTGGAATCTTATGCTTTTTAAATTGCTAGCCTCTCCAAAAATTGCCTACCATACATTTAAGCAAACAGTTAACACACATTTAGTTAACAAAACAAAACCATACACATTTTAATGCTTGTAAATAAAAGGAAACAATCCAAGAAACAAGAATCTGCTTAGCCATGGTGCCTTGATCTGTCTCAAACTGATTACGTAACTTGTACGTACAGATGAAAAATAGCCTTTCGGCTAATTCTGGCTTTTTTTAACCATGTTTGTTCATGTGTTTTATGAAATTGCACTGTCCCCTCTTAAATAAACCAATAAAAGAAAAGAAAAAGAAAAAGAACTTTGAGGGAGGCATTCCCAAGTCCGTTGTACACTCCCCAGTCCATTGACTCCACCCCCATGTCAAAACAGTGCTATAAAATGAAACGCACAGAAAACTGAAGCACTCACCCTTGACTGAGGAGCTTGCAAATTAATTTATACAGTAAGTGTAGCCATGGAAAAGATGCGTTGCAGAATCATTGCTCTTAAAGAGCTTCTTTTACAGCATTGATTTTTTGGAAATAATTCTATCTTTATTTTTGCTCTATTTTGTTTATATTTTGCGATTCTTTGATTCTTTATTTGTCAAATTTTTTTTTTACTCAATTTATTTTTCTCTTGCAAAACTTTATTTTCTTTTGCAATACTTTGTTTTGCAAATATATGTAGCATGGAATTGACTCAATACCCCTGAAAATAGATTTTTCTGTCATTACTTTTCTTTTGCAACTTTATTTTTATTCGTAAAAAAAATTGTTTTGCTCAATACTAATTTTTTCTTTTGCAAAACGTCTCAGGTTACGACTGTAACCTTGGCTCCCTGAGAAGGGGAACGAGACTCTGTGTCATGGAGTTGACGTTATGGGAACGCTCCCCGTGAGGCGGTGTCCGAACGCCAATGTGTGTTACATGCCAATCTTGATTGTTGACTGCTGCAGTCAGGTGATGTCACAGGTGCGAGTGACGTCACACGACGCAGTGTCTCGTTCCGCTTCCTAGGGAGCCATGGTTACAGTTGTAACCTGAGACGTTCCCTTTCGAAGTGAAACTCTGCACTGCGTCATGGAGTTGGCACTATGGGAACAAAATACCCTCTATGCCATACTGCTCAAATGCCTGCTCATTCTATTGTGAATTTACCAGCAAAAGATTGCCATACAGCCCACCTAGTGACCCAGAACTATCAGCCAAAGGCAATGTACACAGCTCAATACCACCCATATTATGGCATCACATCCAGCTCCGCCCCCTTTGCTTTCTATCACCGATTATCACGGGGGCGTGACTGCCCAGCCTCTTCTCAGGACCAAAAAACTTTGCTGCCGAACCTCAAGGTTCCATGAGAAAAAAGCAAGACGCTGCGTCTCCCTACCATACTCCCTGTATCTATGTGATTGACTTGCTTTGGCCTATTAGAAGCTAACAATGTTTGGTCTGGGTGTGCTTTATAGCTTCCTGATTCTGACGTCACCCACCCGTGATGTTCCGTCATGCCATTGGACTGATTTCACACACGTGCTTCAGACACAATCACCCATTCCCAAATTATCAATGATGATGACACAGCGTCTCGTCCCCTTCTCAGGGAACCAGGGTTACAATCGTAACCCAAGACGTTTTATTCCCTGACCCAATGACAGCAAATCTTGGTTGGTCAGATTTGCTTGAGTCCCTCAGTCCAAATAGATGGTTACCTATTCAATATGGTATGATTGCAATAAAAAAAATTAAAAAAAATCTGTTTTTGTGGAAGAAATTTATTTTATTTTTTCTGATCTTACTACCTTACATTTGCAAAGAATTGTATAAAACATCTCAAGTTTGACTAAATGTGGGGACCAGTTTTTAGTTTCTTGCTGAACCACATTGATTGATTGATTGATTGATTGATGTTGTTGTATTGCTGTCATTGTCTGTTTTGGATTTTGTTAAAATCATAATAAAAATAATATTCTAAATAAACAAAATGTATTAATGTGAAAAAAAAAAATTCCAGCATTTGTACATTGACATCACTTAGAAGATGACAACCACTAATAAGCATATTCTTTATCAATGCAACCTTTGTATCAACTTGGAAACTTTGAAAACTTGTGTTTGTGTTTACTCCTGCATGCAGTGAGGTGGTATTTACCAGTGATGCGCGGGTCAATGTATAAACAACCCGCACCCGACCGACGTTTTCAACTAACCCGCCCGCAACTCGGACCGCAAAAAAAAGAAAGAAAATATTGTACCCGACCCGCTTCCTGACCCGCATTTTTTAAAAGTAGTAAATGCTCATCGTAGCGTCATTGGGCCATAGACGTAGGAACTAAGGGTGCGGGGGGGCTCTCCCCCGACTTTCCCAACAAAAATCCCGCCCCCTCTCAGAAAATACATAAAACTGACATTACTGAGCTATATGCGTTTAAAATTAGCCTATTAAAATGGTACAATAGCATTGCTCAGTTCAACGTGTTGGGAAATCGGGCATTTTGTCCCGCGTCAGCATTTATTCAAAAGTTAATAACGCTCAACATTCAAAAGGTAAATAAGGATTTCTCACTTCTCCAACACGTAGAGGTAGCTCGCCAAGGGCCGTTCACATATCGCGTCTTTTGCGCGCTCAAGTTCGTTATTTCAAATAATTGCGCTCATGCAGCGAGTCAACATGATGGATGGGAGTGCACCCAAACTAGGGGTGTTTTTTCTTCTTCTCCGTAAATAAATCTAGTAACAGAGCTACAGCAAGCGTTTTTCGATGGTGGAAATCCATTAGCTCTTAAAACTTCTTTCTTTGTCGTTGTGGAGAGCGCAGTGCATGGTTGCATTGCAACGACAGACGCCACGGGAAAATCGGACCGAATTCTACTATTAATAATAAAAGATAAGCTAATGTGCATTGTAAATGTCAGTAATTTATCTTTTTTGACTCATTCTTTTTATAAAAAATGATTTAAAGGCTGAAATATGCGAGGTTTATCTTTTTATAAAAACTCTTTTGTCAAAACTTTATTTGAACTTGTACATGTTAGTAGTAGATAACATGTTGGAAGACACTCCTTTAAAATTTGACCCGACCGTCCGCGACCCGAATATCATTAAAAATATTTTTGGATGACTCGTAACCGCGGGTGACCGCAGGCACCCGCTCATTTTGGATCAACCCGCGCATCACTGGTATTTACTGAATGTGAATACACTGTTTTACAGCTGGTGAAGTTGTGTATAGGGATGATAGATGCTGGAAGAGTTTATAACCAGGCCAACAAGCAGTTTGTGAATGGAATCAGAGAGCTGGCTTTGCAGTCCACCAGAGATGAGGTCATCGGGGTAAGAGACAGTCCAGACCAGCTGTCCTTTTTGTTTTTTGTTTATCTTTGTTCTTTTTGCTTGCTTATTTCTAATTTACACTCTTTAGTAATTCATCTCACAAACTGTGGCCCTGTCCTAAATTGGGCCTAAGCCCTAACAGTCTGGTAGTCTGCTGAGGCCCCCGCATTTGGGTCAGGGTCCTGTTTTTTTTTTTTTTTTTTTTTTTTTTAAAGTCCAGGCTGCGAGTTGTCAGATATGGTTTTCTGCTTCTTTGTTTGACTATTTTTGGAAACACTGACATGTTGATCCAATGCAGTGTGTGATGTGTTTTCTTTCTCTCCTCAGTCCAGTTTAGCAGCATTTGCTGAGACTCTGCAGGAAATGAACAACTATCATACAGTAAGACATTTGAAAGTATTAGATATCTGTATGTTTGTGACAAAACCTTCCTTTGGGGAGACCTCAAAGGTATAATATATATTCAAACTTCAAAACTACACTGTAAAAAAAGTATGTCTGTGATACTAGTGGCACCAGTCGGAATTACAGAAATAAAGCATATCTTCTGCACGTCGCGCCTCCCCTTACTCAAACTTCACAAACACAGCTCTTACGTCTGCTTGTGAAGGCATGTCTCAACGGGTAAAAATAGACTACTTTCAATAAAAGTTCCAACATATTAAGAATACTTTTAGCTGTGTTGCTATGTGTCATTAGTAAGCAATTGAGTAGGCTAACACTCTGTCTAGAGTGACCGCAAGCATCTTGCTTACCGTTTCTGACGTATCTGAACCGAGTGCAGTTTTTTCACATGATGCACCACAACTCTTTGAGGCTCATCAAAGTAAATATAAACTGATACATTTGTCTTTCTGAGCTGGTTGCTGCACATAGCATCACAATGACACGTTCGGTTTTGTGTAATCTTTGAAGGTCTAAATGCACCGAATTTTGGTTTGTGCTTCTATAAAAGCAGCTGAATGTCTACCACCAGTTAAACCCCTCCTGGCTCAGCCCTCTACAGAAGCCACGTTCTCCAATCAAATTAAATCAATAACAACAAAATTCATCTTTGCACTGCAAAGATAGCACAGAAGTTGCATTTGAATTTAGTACAATTACACCTGCATTTATAAATAATGTTGAGAATAATGTAAAATGTAAAATAATGTAAAAATATAATTTTTAATATTTAAATAAGACTTTACACTTTTAAATATGAAACTAAAACCGCCATTAGATGGCGGCAAATCACTTAATGAGTGAGTCTAGGAATTATTTAGGAATAATTAACTAAACTGAATTTTTCGAAGCAGCTGATTTTAACGAAACAGTAACGAAACACCGCTGTGTGTGTCAGGCCACCAAAAACAGTTGTCGTGTAAATGAATGGCCAGAATGCATTAAAAGTTTTTGTGGATGTGGCCCCTAAGTTTATAACCAATGATTTTTACAACAGAAATGAATCAATGAAAAACGTACTTAAACTGGACAAATTACTTTCTTCTAGAGCTGCTGTACAGCCAAAACAATCTTTGTTCCTTTCATTTCTTATTATCACTGTAAAGCTGCTTTGAAACAATGTGTATTGTAAAAAGCACTATATAAATGAAGGTGACTTGACTTGACTTGTTGCTCGGACACACACAGTTCTGTTATGTATATGTTTGGAACTATTTTCATTGCCAAAATGCAAACACAGCCTTGCCCTACAGTAGCCATGCCCCTCGCTATAGGTTGAACTGGAAATAAATTGATGGATCTGTGTGAACCACTCTCAATGTTTTGTTGATGCTTGGAAGGCTCTATGTTTAGACTTTTGAGGGAAATAAACCCAATAGGCCTACTGAACACAAATAAACAAAAATTACTTCCTCTGAACACCATGCACCAAACATAATTTTAAATATAGAAATAAGATGGAAAATAAATTGATAATTTTAAATATGAAGCTAAAACAGCCAGTAGGTGGCGGAAAATCACTTAATGAGTGAGTCACAGAATAATTTTTTAACCAATTTGTTCGAAGCAACTGAATAATTTCAGTAATAAAACGCTGTTCAGTTCTGCTATGGATTTGTTTGGAACTATTTTCATCGCCGAAATGCAAAAACTTTAAAATCGTGTCTAAAATGTAAGTCAGAGATCTGTAGAGATTTTGGACTATCTCTATCTCAGTTACACTCATGTGACATTTCTGTGCTGCACGTTCATGAAAGCTTATCATTTGCATGCAGTTTTTTAAGCATTGTGGTTTAAAAACATGTGATTTTAAACCGTTGAAGCGCAATGAGCAGCGAAAGAGAACTAATTTCTCCATATGCACGTGCTGTCTGACAAACACATGAAGCCGCTGCTCATAAAGCATGTGAGAACTAAACTGAGTGCTTTTTGCCGCCTAATTGGGTTGAACATTTTAATATACATATCTATGTGTTTTTGATACATATCCTGATGACAAAGATTAATTAATGATTTTAAGAAGAGGATCTATGACCTCTGGAAGCATTTCTTTCAGTCGGTATAGGGTCTAACATACATGTTGTTGATTTAGATGATTTAAAGAGTTTAGATAATTCTTCCTCTCCTATAGCAACGAATTAATGGAATTTTTCCTCAGGGACACTACAATGCACATCAGTCTGTTGTGATACTGTAGTAGACGATTGCATAGTTATAATTTTCTCCCTAATATTATCAATCTTACAAGTAAAGAAGTTCATAAAGTCATTACTGCTATGCTGTTTGGAAACGTCAGAAGTTGAAGCTTTATTTCTTGTTAATTTAGCCACTGTATCAAATAAATACCTAGGGTTGTGTTTATTTTCTTCTAAGAGAGTCGAAAAATAAGCAGATCTAGCCGCTCTGTACGCAATCGTGCTCTCTTTCCACGAAATGCAAAAAACTTCTAGTTTTGTTTTCTTCCAGCTACTACTACTTGCTAGTTCACTCACCTCTTTCATTTTAGTGATCTCCGACTGTCTAAGTCGAGCATCATTAGTGTCGACATGAATAATAATCTTAGAGAATTTACAATTAGCATTAGCCAGCACTTTTAAATTTGCTTTGATGTCAGGCGCTTTGGGTCCTGGCAAACATGTGACTATGGTGGCTGTTGTCTCTATTTTCACGTTCTGTGTGATAGAATCGCCAATAACTAGAGCACTTTCAACAGGATTCTCAGTGGGTAAAACCTGTTTGATGTTTTAATCGGAACGGAACATGTGTTTTGTCCCGCGACAATGCCGTTTCACAGTCACCCAGTTGCCCTGCTGCATAGGCTCTACAGCCAGAACCAAACAATGTACAGAGTTCACTAAGCTAGTCACATCCAAAGTAGTATTTAAAGCCCTTGCATTCTTACTATCCTTAATTAAAGTTTGGATGCGTGTCTCTAGTTCTAAAATCTTTTATTTTATTTACATAAGTGTTCATGTTACCTCATCATTACATAAATAAGTAGGGCTGTCACTTTACGTTCGAAAATAGATTGCACAATCGATCGGACCAACCAACACAAGTTTCGAAAACGAAAATAGGGAATCGATTTTAACAGTCTTTTCTCGGAACGTGTCCAGCTCGTCGCGATACGCCCGCAGCGAACGCGCATCACACAGCAACTCTGACAAACACACATTATTCTTCTTCATAATGTTTCTATTTTTACTACAAAAATGTGAATTCTGACGGTATTCAGACAGTCTCGTCATGCATACAGATACAGATTCAGGCTACGGTCAACAATCGCCTACGTAGGCAACATTTGTTTGACTTTTCTAACCGTAAACACAGGCATGTTGAAGACTGCAGTAATGTTTTTCACTGATGTTATGGCAGTCCACTCTGCTTATTGCTTTTTGAGAATGTTGCACTCCTGTTTGTCATTGTGCACGAAACTTCACGCCAATAAATCAACAGGAATATTGCTGACTTGTGCGCGTCTCAAGCGCCCTCTTTACGTTCGTCCTAATGCTTGTTAGTTGTCCGTGGATTTGCCCATATTTGGCGTTTAAAATGGAAACGTCTTTAGACATGGAAAATCGATTTTACAATCGATTCAATGAACACTTATGTCTCAAAAATCGAACAGGATTTTTTCACAAAAGTGACAGCCCTATAAATAAGTACTCTATAAATCATACAAAACATAACATTGTTTAATTAACATAATTTTGGGGATTTCTTCTGGTTACATATTGTTTTTTTGTTTGTTTTTTTGTTATTGTAATTATAATAATGATCATCATATCTATTAATAAATTAAAATACAACAATGACATTAATATAAAATAATTAGGGTTGGCTATCAAAAAAATCTTTAATTATGATTAATTTTATTTATATTTAAATAATCTCATCATGGGCCCTATCTTGCACCCAGCGCAATTGACTTTGTACACCGACGCATGTATCATTCCTATTTTGCACCCGCGCAAAGCGGACTTTTCCCTCCACAGATGCACGTCGGTAAGTTAGAAAATACACTTGCTCTCCCCAGGGCGGTTCAGCGCAAAGAGGAGGCGTGTTCCGGCGCAAACGTTCCTTCATGCTATTTTGCAGGTTTAGAAAACAATTGCGCCACTAACCAGGAAAAAATAGTTTAAAGTCAGTGGCGCATGTTATTCATATGCTATTTTAAGGGCGCATGCTTGGCCATAATCAATGTAGCGTGTGCAACGCGCATACACTTTGATTCTCTCATCTACACAGAAGCAGCAGTTTTCATTTTTGCAAATCATACATTATTATGATAGATAGATAGATAGATAGATAGATAGACAGACAATTTATTATAAAAGCATACATCTAGATTACACATTTACCCAAATTATCATACGCCTGTTTAACCGAAGTTAATTTGGGTGGGTTTCTCCATTTCAATGTAACTTCTCTCTTTTACGGCCGTGACGAGAGCGTTGCTCTCCTTGGTTGTGAACCGCTCCTGGTGCGCGCCTGGCAAATCCGCCGTTACAATAGCAATCCGCTATGGAAAAAGCACGTCTGCTCTTAAAGGGAATGTGAGATGATGCTCTGATTGGTTTATTTCACGTTACGCCCAAACCACACCTATGAGTAATGAAGCTACTTCAGACCAACCCATTTTAGATTTGCGTCAGGCGCAAGAGTCATTTATGCCGCCGGTATAATAGCAACAGGTGTGGTTTGGGCGTAACGTGAAATAAACCAATCAGAGCGACATCTCACATTCCCTTTAAGAGCAGGCGCGCTTGTTCCATAGCGGATTCCTATTATAACGGCGGATTTGCCAGGCGCACGCGAGGAGCGGTTCACAGCCGAGGAGACCGACGTTCTCGTCAGGGACATGGTGGATGGAGAAACACACCCAAATTAACTTCGGTTAAACAGGCGCATGATAATTTGGGTAAATGTGTAAGCTTGATGTATGTTTTTATAATAAACTGTCAATCTATCTATCTATCTATCTATCTATCTATCTATCTATCGTAATAATGTATGATTTGCAAAAATGAAAACTGCTGCGTCTGTGTGTAGATGAGAGAATCAAAGTGTATGTGCGTTGTGCACACTCTACATTGATTATGGCCAAGCATGCGCCCTTAAAATAGCATATGAATAACATGCGCAACGCGCCACTGACTTTAAACTATTTTTTTTCGGTTAGTGGCGCAATTGTTTTCTAAACCTGCAAAATAGCATGAGGGAACGTTTGCGCCGGAACACGCCTCCTCTTTGCGCTGAACCGCCCCCGGGAGCGCAAGTGTATTTCTTAGTTAACCGACGTGCGTCTGTGGAGGGAAAAGTCCTCTGTGCGTCAGGTGCAAAATAGGAATGATACATGCGTCGGTGTACAAAGTCAATTGCGCTGGGTGCAAGATAGGGCCCCATATGTGTTAATGTATTCCGTTCTAATTATTAGGTTAAATTATTGGGTTCAGCAATATGAAACAATACACATTCTATATTTCTCAAATGGCATCAGTTAGTTTTCTAAAATAAAACCCACCTTTAAAATTGATTGTATATTAGTGTTTTTTTTTTATTACCTTTCCTTTTAGATATTATTTGATCAAGCCCAGAGATCCATCAAGTCTCAGCTTCAGGCTTTTGTGAAGGAGTAAGTATTTAAGTTTTAAATGCTTTATACATTTTTTCAACACTGCTGAGAGGGTTGTTTTTGGGACCCTTTCTCCTCTTAAAACTTTGATTTGCAGAGACTTGAAGAAGTTTAAAGATGCTAAGAAGCAGTTTGATAAGGTGAGTGAAGAGAAGGAGGTGACCCTGGTGAAAAATGCCCAGGTGCCTCGTAACAAACAGCACGAGGTAGAAGAGGCCACCAACATCCTGACCACAACACGCAAGTGCTTCCGTCACATCGCCCTTGACTATGTGCTACAGGTTTGTTAAGCGCCCTTTCTTTTATTATTAAACATTTCCTAGTCAGTCCGTTTAGGTTGTAGTATCTATAGTATCTATCAATCTGTCTGTCTGACTGTCTATCTATAATTTTATGCTGTATATTATATAACTATAGGCTTAATGTGTGAGTGTACAATAAAGGGTGTGTGTAAAGCGTCTAGTGCAGTAGTGTAGTGGTGCTGGTAATTAGTGCATGCTGCATGCCGCGCTGTGCTCTCTGCTTGTTACTGTCTGCTTTCAGCTGTTGCCGCTGACTAGCCTTCTTGACAGAGGGTGAAAAGAGGAGCTGAGTGCGTAAGCCTCCTCCTGCCAGTACAGAGCCTCTCCACCACCAAGACTCCTATAGTGCCTCCTCGGGGCCACACATGGAAACTGGGTATCATACTGTCCCAGGCTAAACTACAGGGGATCTCGGAGCAGCAGTGGGCCCCAGAGACGTGCACAGTCCCACCACTGCGTGGACACGCCCGTCAGCCACTGTCCCAGCTATGGGCAAATAGCCCACTGCCTTGTGGTTAGTCTGTTGAGACAAGGCTAAGGGAGCACACCCTGACAGAAAAGCAATGCACTGGAGGTGCGTAAAAGGTGGGCCTTAACAGACGAAGGACCCGGCAGCCTCCTGCAGCCAATATGGGGGACCGGTTGTCCTGGGACCACCCTTGCCATCGGGATTTACCTCAACATTGTGAAGATGCTACTGGGGATGGCGCACCCCCTTTGGCACTTTAAAACCTTCCTTGTGCAGGTCTCCACCTCTGACCACGTTGACAATACCTGGACCCTACAGTGATGGGGCGTCTGGCAACGGGAGCAGGTACATTCTGGGACTGGGAGCTCCTAGTCAGAATCCTGCACGGCAGTGGCACAGGGTATTTGTTTGCTATCAACTGGGACTGAGTGGCAGCTGTTTCGGCAGACCCCTGTGCGACTGAGCAGCCCCATTTAGGGACCGCACTGCTCACCCCAATTGGGGAAGGGCCTAGAAAAGATGGCCTGAAAATTGCCCATTCAACCATTTACCTGGATAGGTTACCGCGCCTATCGGGTTATTCCACTACTGCGGTCGAAATAAGGAAAATAAGAAATAATACAATATAAAACTGGCAACATGGAATGTAAGGACTCTCCTGGACTCGCATGGCATCTCTGACAGACCTCACAGGAGAACAGCCCTGATCTCTGCTGAGCTGAGCCGCTACAACATCGACATCACTGCCCTGAGTGAGACCAGGCTTCTGGAAGAAGGCTCTCTAACAGAGGAAGGGGCGGGCTATACCTTCTTCTGGAAAGGTTTTCCCCCAGTTGGAAAACATCTTTATGGAGTAGGTGTAGCCATCAAGAACACCCTTCTACTAAGTCTCACAGAAACACCTGTTGGCATTAGTGAAAGGCTGTGTGGATGCACCCTCCCTCTAAACATTGGCACATGATTGATTTCATCATTATGAGGTGTAGTGACATCAAGGATGTTCTCATCACTAGTGCCATGAGAGGTGCAGAGTGCTGGACCGACCATCATATGATTGTGGCCAAGCTCAATATGAAAGTGTGTTCCCCTTTTCAGATGCAAAGGCCCAACAAAAAGAGGCTAAATTGTAACCGCTTGGGAAACATGGAAACAAAAAGTGAGTTTTGATGTTTCTTAGTCGGAAACTTGTCTGAACTCAGAAAACACCATGGAACGACAGTGGAACTATATTAGCGCTGTATCCTCTATGATGCAGCAGCCAAATCCATCGGCTATAAGAGCAAGAACCACCAAGACTGGTTTGACGATAACTCAGCCACCATCCACAACCTGCTTAAGGATATGGGAAAAGCACACCGGGCAACTTTAGACAGCCCTTCATCCATTAAGACTAGACAGCATTGGCAGGCAGCTCGGAGGAAAGGAAATAGGAAAAAGGAAATAGGAAAAAGGAAATACGGGCCATACAGAATGAGTGGTGGACTGAAAAGGCACATGAAATCCAATCCTTTGCCGATAAAAATGACATGCATCATTTTTATAATGCTGTCAAAACCATCTACGGTCCAACAAATCGCTGCGTCACTTCGCTGAAAACAGCTGCAAACACTTCTGAAGAACCAGAATAGTATCCCATTGAGGTGGGCTGACCATTTTGACAGCCTGCTTTATCAACTCTGATGCAGACCCCACCATCCTGGATGAATTGCCTGAACATCCATCATCTCAGTCTGGCACCAACCTTCCAGGAGGTTTTATCATCTGTCCGTTCCCTTAAGAACAACAAGTCCCCTGGCGCTGATAACATCCCTGCTGAGCTACTGAAGGAGGGAGGGTACATATGTATGCGCACCCTCTACCAGTACATCACCAAGGGTTGGACTGATGAGAACATCCCACAGCAATGGAGAGATGCAAACATTGTAGTGTTGGAAAGTTTTCTTTCATCGATGCAAGACCAGGAGACGTTGGGATAAGCAGAAGTGATTTATTGGGATCTTCGCTGTGTGTCGTCTGTAGTGTTCTTCCAAGTCTAACTCAAGACAGTTGCCTTGCAAATGTATAGACATTTAGGGGGAGGGATTTACATTGAGGTTTAACAAAGCATGTAAATGAGTATACAGGTTAAGGAACCCGCCCCAGACTGAGGGTCTGTTACCAGTCTCAATCCAATCAGCATAACCATTCAAACGCATAAGAGCTCCAAGAGCCATTACTAAATACAATATGCTTTACCGTGA
The DNA here is from genome assembly GCF_949319135.1 of Squalius cephalus. Taxonomy (NCBI): domain Eukaryota; kingdom Metazoa; phylum Chordata; class Actinopteri; order Cypriniformes; family Leuciscidae; genus Squalius; species Squalius cephalus. Next base: position 14,989,000 of record NC_137128.1, on the reverse strand, counting down.
TGTTATGTATGGAAGCATATTTGAAATAGATTTAAAATTTGTAACCCTTCAGTAGTCATCTATAAGAACAAGGGTGACAAGGCTGTCTGCAGCAATATTAGGGTCATATCACTCCTTTCTGTTGGTGGTAAGGTCATGGCCAAGGTGCTGCTTCAGAGACTTATTAACAACATCACTGAGTCAATGCTGCCAGAATCACAGTGTGGGTTTAGAAAGAACAGGAGCACGATCGACATGATCTTCACAGCCCGGCAGCTTCAGGAAAAGTGCCGGGAGCAACATCAGGACATGTATGGCCTTTGTTGATCTCTCAAAAGCATTTGATACTGTGCAAAGAGTATCAAAACTGCATTGGCTCCCTATTAAACATCGCATAAATTTTAAAATATTGCTGATTACTTACAAAGCACTAAATGGTTTAGCTCCGCAGTACTTGAGCGAGCTCTTAACGCATTATAGTCCGTCACGTCTATTGCGATCTCAAAATTCCGGCCAGTTGATAATACCTAGAATATCAAAATCGACTGCTGGCGGTAGATCCTTCTCCTATTTAGCACCAAAACTCTGGAACAGTCTTCCTACCATTGTCCGGGAAGCAGACACACTCTGTCAGTTCAAAGCCAGATTAAAGACACATCTCTTTGACCTAGCTTTCACATAATACATTATAGACTTCTATAATTTAATGTTAGGCTGCATAGATTAGGTCAGCCGGAACCGGGAACACTTCCCAAAAATCCTGATGTACTCGTTACATCATGAGAAGAATGGCATCTACGCTAATTTTAGTGTCTGTATTTATCCCGAGGTTTTCCTGCAGCCTGCCGGATCCAGGCCGTATCCAGATCTGACGAAGGACCTTCGCCTGGACCGATGACAACGCAGTGCTGAAGTGCCAACTAGTCTCTCCCTATGGAGGATCCCTCTACCACTCTACAGATAAGGCGTTGTCGGGAAATTCGTTTCGCGTTCCTACCCCAAAGCAACAAAATAAAATAAAATTCTTTATCAAAATTTATAAGGAAAGACCAGTACTTTGTTTAGGCTTGGCTTGTAGGGAATTCCAAACCTGCGTATTTTCAAACGCACATAACTATAGAACCCACTCTAAATGCGCATGTGAACGCCATCAGCGTTTCTCACAGGTTCGCGTTTAAAGTCTGTGTAGAGGGAATGGTGTCGTCTTAGCGGCCCCTAATTTAATAACAAATGATCGTTGCGACGGAAGCAAATCAATCAAAACTAACTTTAGATGGAAAATAACTTAACTCTGCTATAAAGCCAAAACAATCTCTGTTACCTTAAATTATACGCTTATCTCTGTGAAGCTGCTTTGAAACAATCTACGTTGTTAAAAGCGCTATATAAATGAAGATGACTTGACTTGACTCAAAGAGAACTCTTATGGGATGTCCTGCTGAGGTTTGGCTGTCCCAATAAGTTTGTTAACATCCTCCACCAATTCCATGATGGGATCACTGCTCGGATGACCATAGGCGGACAACAGTCCGAGCCCTTCCTTGTACACACAGGGGTGAGGCAGGGGTAGGGGTGGGCGGTATGACCAAAATTCCATTTCACGGTATGACTAATTTTATTTCACGGTAACGATATATTTCACGATATAGTTATTTATATCTGTAGTTATTCTCGAAAAATCGACAAAAAGGGCTTTGTATAATAAATAAACCCAAATACTTTAGAAATGAAAAGTACTTCACTTTGTTTGAATTTTCTTTTTCTTTTATTTGGTAAATTATTTATTTGGTAAACTATTTTTAATAGCTAAATATAGTAAACAAAACACTCTCATCAACTTTTAGATGAACTGCCCCCAACTGATATTAAATACAACTCATAGGTGCAATTTAACTTTAAATAAAGTGTTGCTGAATAATTTTTCCATCTCATGATATTGTTTTACTTCAATCAGTTATCTGAATATTTTATATTGAACTAGCCTATTATATTCATAATAAATTAGTTACTTCCTTTTAATTTGGTACGATATTAGTAGATAGTGAGTCTACTAGTTATGTTTAAATGTTTTCCCGGTACATTTTTGCCATGTCTGCTTTTAAAGGGCTTGTTTTGCTCTTTTTGTGATATCTGGCAACCCGTCACCTAAAGCTTTAATCAAGAGATGTTCAGAAGTGTCAAGTTCATCAAGTTCATAAGTGACTAGGAGAACAGCAGTATGAAAACCGAACAGCAGCTACTGTTTGTGTCTAAGATTAGTAAATTATACACACCTTGTAACTGCGCCTTTATTTTACATAGCCCGTGAACACTGACACACCACATTCCCTCTCAGTGCGTGCACGCGCGCGTCTTTTGCATCAGTAAAATGCGATCGGTTAATTTGAGTGACAAGTTGTAATTACGCATTGAATCAAAGGAAGGTTTTATCCGCTGTTTCAGTGGCCAATTGTTGGAAGTTAGAAATATATAACTCGCGATGCATATTTAGTATTTTTTTTTTTTGCCTCAGATACAGGATTAAACATTTGCTCGCGTGTAGTAGCGTAAATACTACACATTGCTTCGCTCGCGTGTCATACTGAATGCGAGTTTCGTGTTTAAAAAGTAACTATACATAAGAGACAGAAGATGCAGACAACTATACATTATTTAAGGTTATTTCTATTTGTTACGATATTGATATATGAACTGTTGTTGTCAAATAAGCTTCATGTTTTCCCCGTTGCGATCGTGCACTCCTCTAAACTGTAGCCTACGGGTGCTGCACTGCTCTAGACTGCTGTACTTTCCCCCCGAAAATATCACGTTAACAACAACCCTTTAGAAAACGTAATTCCTTTGTGGATCCTCTTGATCTGATTTCTCCATGTTTCTTTGACAAATCTCAGTATCTCGGTCTATCGCACGCTGCATGTGAGTTAACCACGCCCACTTATTTACATGTTGCGGTATACACGGAATGAAAAAATCTATTACGGTTGACATTTTCTACCGCGGTAACGATATATACCGCCATACCGCCCAGCTAGGCAGGGGTGTGTGCTACCGCCAGTGCTCTTTAACATCTTCCTCCTGTGTGTCACCAAGCTTCTCCACAACGAGATTGAAAACAGCAGTGGTGTGGCAGTGGACTTCAGATTAGATGGTGACTTTTTTAATATTAGGATGCTACACACAACCACAAAAATCTGGAGCAGGTCCTGGAGCTGTAGTATGCAGACAACTGCTTTTGTGTCTCATTCTCCAGAGGATCTTCAAACTGTCCTTGCTGTGGCAGTGAGGGCGTACATAGGACTGTCAACACCACCAAGACAGAAGTGGTCTGCCAATGGAGTACCAATGTCCCACCCACATTACCTGCCTTCACTGTTGGAGATGAACAGTTGTCAGTAGTGCCATCTTTCAAATATTTGGGGAGTTTTCTCTCAGAGGATAGCAGCATCTACAATGAGCCGAATTAAACAGGCATCAGCTGCCTTTGGGAGACTTTGGTGTAGAGTCTTTCTTAATAAGAACCTTCATCCCTCCACAAAGGTTGCCATATACCAAGCGGTCTGTGTCACTACCCTCTTCTATAGCTGTAAAGCGTGGGTAACCTACAGCCGTCACATCAAGTCCTTAGAGCACTTCCACATAAGCTGCCTTCCCCGCATTCTGGGAATCACCTGGCGTAATAGTGTGCCTCACATTAAAATACTTAAAAAGACCAACTGCAGAAGTATTGAGGCCATGATTACCCAGCGCCAATTACAGTGGTTGGGGCATGTGATAAGGATGCCCCCATGTCGGCTGCCCCGCAGTGTACTATATGGCCAGTTACATCATGGTCGACACTCAGCTGGGGGGGCCGAAGAAGCGCTATAAGGATCAGATGAAGAACGCCTTGAGGAAGTGTAAGATCAGACCTGAGGATCTGGAAGATGTTGCTGCTGACCATACCATCTGGCGACAGCTGTGTAGAGATGGGGCTTGTACGCTAGAGATGAAGAGGACAACCAGAAGACAGCAGAAGTGAGCCAGGAGAAATACAGCTATAGCTGCCACTGTTACCACCACCAACACCATCACATACATATGCCCCACCTGCAATAGAGCTTGTGGGTCCAGGATAGGACTGTTCAGCCATCAAAGATCTCATCGTTAAAGGTGTGGACGTCATCATCAGATTTCGATGGACAACCGAAGAAGAAAGGCTTAAATCAGACAAGGCTTTGTCAATTCGACAAGTGTTCTGACCATCTTTCCATTTGTTGTTTATACCTGTTTTGCTTCTTTTTTCAGATAAATGTCCTTCAGTCCAAAAGAAGATTGGAAATCCTCAAATCTGTAAGATTTAGAAGAACTACAAATTAAAGTTAACTTAAGCTGCATTATTTACAGAGGAAAATTTAATTACAGATTAAAATATATAAATATATAAATATAAATATAAATATAAATATATTCTTTATAATCTGTCTTTGTAGATGCTGTCCTATATGAATGCCAACCTCACATTTTTCCATCAAGGATATGATTTCTTTAGCCAGCTTCAACCATTAATGAAGCAGCTCAGTGGTCAGGTACAAAGGCATGAACTAAAAATGTACACATGCATTTCATGTGTGTTCAAATGTGAAGCTCATTTTGTTGGGTGTTTGGTTTGTCAGTTGGATCAGCTGGTGGTGGATTCAGCAAAGGAAAAAAGAGACATGGAGCAAAAACACTCAACTATCCAACAGATGGTAAAATATGAGCAGAAACTAATTTTTAATTCCATTGAAAACACATACTTTAAGAAACTTCTTCTGTATCTTCCTCTACAAAAATCTAACTGTTTTATTTCTACACCAATCAGGCTGCTTTGCAGGTAAAACTTCTCTCTCTTAAAGTGTTGTAGGCAATTTTAACAAATAGCATTGGATATCATGAAGTATATTTCACCCAAGATACTAAGAAATTCTATTTTGCATAAAGAAATTTAAGCCTTTTTAGGACTATTCAGAAATTTTACATTGTGAAAATATTTATTAATATTTTTTAATATTTCAAAAGTATTTATACATCATGAATGTATTTTTTTGTATTGCTTTTATACTGATTTCTTTTATTTATTTCTTTTATCCTTGGATGGATAAAATATATTAAGAATCACAAATCTTAATGGTCCTAAAATATTTTTCTTTATCTATTTTTTAATTTTAATTTTAGTGTAAAATATGACACAAATATGTTCTCATTTGGTTTTTTTTTTTTATTTTTTTTTTTTTTTTTTTTATGCAGTAACTTTTCCCTGAAATTTTGAGCAACTATAATGAACCAATCACTGCATATAATATTACTGACTGTTACTTTTCTATGTGGTTGTTCAAGGATTTCTCCACTGAAGACACAAAACTGGAATATAATGTAGACACTGATAATGGAATAGCTATGGAGGGATACCTCTTCAAAAGAGCAAGCAATGCCTTCAAAACCTGGAACAGGTGTGGCTGCTCATTGTGGTAGTGAACTGTTTGTGTTGGTAGTAAGCTGACATTTCATTTCAGAATAAATTTTTCTCATCTGCAACTTTTTTAAAGATATTATTTTTTAGTATTTTTTTAGTATTTTTTATTTGCCCTCATCTTGTTTCTTGGCTTATTGACAGGTAGCATATTTGCATACTTCTTTAGTTTGAAATCATTTGCCACACATCCTGGATCTCCAAAATCATCTTGAACACTTTTTACTTTCTACTGTCCACAAATACTCTCTCATAAAACCTTTAATCTGTGGCTGAATCCAGTTATTTTCTTCCCCTAATAGACGATGGTTTTCTATTCAAAACAGTCAGCTGGTTTATCAAAAGAGATTCAGGGTAAGTCTGTTGTAAAGACTTAAATAAAGTTGTTGCACTGTAACTACAGTGGTTTTCTACAGTTATGTGCTGAAATGTTTCAGGATAACCCCACTGTAGTGGTAGAAGATCTGAGACTCTGCACTGTTAAACACTGTGAGGATGTGGAAAGACGGTTCTGTTTCGAAGTGGTGTCCCCATCCAAGTATGTTTGAGTCTGTCTTCTCTGGGTAGCAGTATGAGTCTTTTTTGTATTCAAAGTTTGACTTGTATGACCTGTTACGTATCAGGAGCTGGATGATGCAGGCAGACTCTGAGAAACTGCGGCAGGCATGGATCAAAGCTGTGCAGAACAGCATTGCTACGGCCTTCAGAGAGAATGGAGAAGAAACGACTATTGTGAGTCAACTCAACACACATTAATCTAGTACTTGTCAGAGCTGGGACTCAAATTCAGGTCAATGGTGTGAGAGTCAGACTCTTCAAGCCACTGGAACGTGGTTAACCCAAAAGTAAAGATGCACTTTGGAAATGTTGAGATGCAACAGAGTTTAATTAAAAGTTAAAGCAACAAAAAATCTACTGATATAGCATGATATACTGATATAGCAATAGGTAATTCCCAGACAGTGTTGGACAGTAATGCATCACTTATAACACGTGTAATAATATTACTTTTTGCAGTACTAATGTTGATACTAATGCAGTACTAAAACTAATGTTGTAGTAACTAATTACTAATAAGATTTCAGTAATAATATTAGTTACCATCCATAAAATAGCTTGTTACAATGTTCAATACAATAAGCTCAACCCCTACTTGCTTCTAGCTTGCTGCAATGTTGATGTCACATGTAGATTACAAAAATGAACTTTGTAATATGTGGATTTTTGGAGTTCAAATCAGTAGTCTTGATCACTGGTCTTGGATTCAGCAAGCTAGAAATATTGACTGATTTTGTTGGGGGAAAAAAATTACAATTGTTGTCAAATAAGTTGTGGCATTACTTTGGCATACCCATCCACATCCCTTTGATCCCAAATTACATTATACTCATTTACAAAAGAAAAGAAAACAAAACATTTTCTTACAACCTTACATGAATTCTTTGACAACATGTATCATGAAATATAATCGTATCTGGGTAAAAGGTGAATTATATATATTGTATAAAGATCAAGCTACACGTGTTAATTTATGAGATTAATACTATGCTTTTACACAAAGTTCAATGTAAACCACCATCTAGTGTTGTAATAACTTCCGACTGCAATCTAATGTGGTCATTTTGGTCATATAATGAAGCAGACATATGTTGTTTGTAGCAGTTTAGAAAAAGCTAATCCCTTTCATTTAGCTTAGCATTTCTCATGTAAACATCCTTTATTCCAAAAAAAAATGGTCCAAATCTTATGAAAATCACAAACAAATCATATGCTGTCGTAATCATATGTTTATTAGCTTCACCTTTCATGAGTAGAAATGTTTTTGTGGGTTAGTACAGTATGTACGGAACAGAACACGTAAGTGGAACTTCATCATTGGAAGAGACAGGGCGGGTTATAGAGATGTATACGTAGATGCCACATTTGACCGCTCCGACCCGTCAACTCCAGTGGGTGAACGTGATTTCACCAAGTACCACATGTTCCTGGATCAACATCTTTGTTGATCCTGGAACAACTTTCCAATCAACCAATCAGATTTGAGGGACACATTTACAGTTTATGTCAAGTTTAGGCTTAGACCCAGGATGAGGTGCTTCAACATCAGTGTTATTCACCTCTCATTTCCCTCTGATTTTAGGGAAAAGTTATGGGTAGGGTTAGGTTTAGGGGTAGGAATAGGGTAAGGACTAAATTTTGGGACAGGAATGTTATTTCAGAATCAACAAAATATTATGATCCAGGACTTTTAGTCATCTGAATTGTTGAAAAAGAAAAGATTAAAAAAAAGATTTTAAAATCTAATGGGTTTAGTTAAATTGTAATGCATTAATTTTGAATTTCTCTAAAATTTCCAAACCCATTATATACTCCCAGAGAAAACATCTACTAACCTGTTAATATGAATGATTTTAAAGTTTGAACATGCAATACAGACAGATTTAACTGCTGTGACATAAAAATATTATCTTAAAATTAAATAAAACCACTTCTCCAAAAGAAGATCACAGGCTTCCTTTAAGTGAATGATATATGCATTCTTTATAACAATTTGCATACATCTTTCTTTATTCTTTCAAGCAGACATGAAGAGTTCAGATGCAAAAGCCTCTAAGTGCCATCTGAAATTTTCTTCTAGAATGATCATTTTTATGAAGCTTGTATATTTAAGTTCAGTAATTTCACTTAAAAGGTAATGAAAAATACCTATGAATTGTCATTTAAGTGAAATTACTGAACTTAAATATACAAGCTTGATAAAAATTCATTCAAAAATCATTCTAGAGGAAAATTTCAGATGGCACTAAGAGGCTTTTGCATCTCTCTTCACATATTTATTTGTATAAATTAAATATAATTAATTCTTATTAAAGAGCACTGAATTCTTTTCTCTTTTTCTTTTGTTGTTTGATTAATATTAAGTCACTGTCACGCACATGTCAACTCATGTCCCGGCAGGTAGATCATCACGTTATTCAAATGTGCGCATCATCTACCACAAACTCGGGACATCAGCTCTGACTGGATCTCGTCCCAAATTGTCCCTACCAAACCATTTTCGTCTAGTTTTATTTATGTATAGTTTTATTTAGTTATCGTCTCGTTTTCGTCTGTGAAAAAATGTTGTTGACGAAAATAATGAGTAAAATTAACGAAATTTGGAACGTTAAACATTTGAGATGCTGTCGTCACTCACAATAAAAATCGATGAGTTTTCCAAGATGCCAAAACATTGCACAAGCCTTTGGTTGTAAAAACCGCCGAGATTTAAATTCCTGAAGAAACACAGGTGAGAATGTTTTGGTTTGTGCTTTTATATGTATTAACTCAATATTACTGTCACAAACTCATCCTCTGTACCTGCTCCAGATTCCTCAGCTCCACCCACTCGTTCCCAATCCCTGGAATATTAACCATTATTCATTCATTCAGAGTCATTAAGAACTCCCATAAAGCCTGTGTACACCTCACTCCGCTTCCAATGACCGCAGTGGAAGATGACGGGTACGCCTCTACCTCTTGGTGCTGGACGATTGGGATGGTTGGTATGGAACTCAGTCAACAGAAATAGGTCCAGAATGTCGTCACGAGCGACCCAAGATCTTTCCTTGGGGTGTGACCCTCCCAATCGAGGTATTCCAGGCGGCCGCCCCATCGTCGGGAGTCCAGGATACTGCTGACTTTATAGATGTGTTCCTCATCTGCATCCACTGGAGGATGAAGAGGTATGTCATCAGCACCAGACCCTGGGGAAGAAGGAACCAGAGGATTAGTGAAAGGTTTGAGTAGTGATACATGGAATGAAGGTGGTAGTGAGGTGGAAGGTTCAGATGGTAGGTGACTTAGTTGATCTGCCTCTGGATGGACAATGGACTGACGTAGCGGGCACTTGCGATGGGCAGTCGAAGACGGATGTCCCTGATGGAGAGCCAGACCTTCTGTCCCGGATGGTATTGGGGTGTCGCAGCTCTTCTTGCGTCAGACTGGCTCCTATGTTTCCAAACTGCCCTCTGCAGATGGATGTGAGTCCCAGACCCTCTCGCTCTCCTGGAACCAATGGTTGACAGCTGGAATGTCGAAAGGCTCACCTGACCAGGGAAACTGTGTCTGTTGGTAACCGAGTATGCACTTAAAAGGGATTAATTCAGTGGTGGCTTGACACAGAGAGTTCTGAGCATACTCGGCCCAAGGGAGATAGCGGCTCCAGCTGTCTTGGCGATTGTGGGAATATGACCGCAGATATCCCCTGGATCTTCCGCTCAGTCTGGCCATTGGACTGAGGGTGGTACCCCAAAGACAGACTTAGATCACCCCATCACCCCATGCCCCGATCACACCTAACGCTTCAGTGAGAAGCGCCTTTTTTCAATTTGTTTCCACTGTCCAATCGAATGAATGGAGAGGCAGGCCTTTGCTTTGAACGCCCGGAGAGTGCGATGATGGAGGATAAACTTGTGGTGCTCTCACGGGTTACCAGGAGCTTAACGACTTCACAAACCAACTACCACAATGTTAACAGAAAATAATTAAGTTAATAAAAGGCTGATTTGACATTTACTTGACTGACTGGACAGCTGTTTCGGTGGTTGCCTAGCAACATAAAATGATAAGATGCTTGCTGAAAACATCCTGGAACACCCAGCACTCAAGGGGGGTTTCCTCTTAATTTGAAGTTTCTGGACTCTCAATGGTGGTGGAGTTGTTTACAATGGTTTCAGAAGATGATGCTTTACTGTTGATGGATGGTTTGATGGACAGTTTCTTGACAGTCTTGATACAGAAATCACTCCACTGTTGAATCATCATTCTTCCAGCAGATGGTAGGATAGTGTTGTAACATCCATGGGCTGGTGACGTCAGCAGTGGTACCCTCCACCATCATGAATGAAATCTGTTCCTGATGGAGGCATCCGATGCGGAGCATCAAAGTGGGGGTGCAGTGTCGAATGTAACCACAGCCCAGAGGTTTTCCCCTGGATTGAGTGGATGTTTAGAGCTTCTGAGCAGGTTATTTTCTGTAGGTGGAGCTTGCAGAGAAGGTTGCCTGCCGATCCCAAGTCAATGAGAGCTTTCACTGCAACAGAATGACAGGGAGTCATTACATTGACATCAGTTCTTGTCAAGGGTGTAATAGGAGGTAGTTGGATAGTACTCACCGCTGAGCATGGTGGACTAACTGGACACACTGGCATGGGATGTCCTTCTGCCCAACAGTACAAACAAAGTCGATTAAAGACTATTCGTTGATGCTCTGTATTTGACCAGTTGAAGGTGTCAATCAGCATGGGTTCAGGTGTTGGGGGTGCGAAAGATGATGAGGAGGATGGAGGATGCAGAGCGGGCTGAGACATCGGGAGATTTGGATGGAATGCTGAATAAAACTATGGCTGACCTATGACATCATCATAGATCGCCATCTGTTGACGGATGTCAGAATTGAGACCTTGACAGTTGGCTGTGATCTAAGCGGTTTCGTTCCAAATTCTGATGGTAGTGTTGGAAACGTATTATTCCTTCATCGAAGCAAAAACCAGGAGACTTGAGATGGATCTTATAAGCAGAAGAGATTTATTCTTCCAAGTAGTCTGTAGTTCATCATCATCATCAAGACTAACTCAAGACAGTTGCCTTGCAAATTTATAGACATTTAGGGGAAGGGATTTACATTGAGGTTGAACAAAGCGTGCAAATTAAGTATACAGGTTTAGGTAAAACACCCTAGACTGAACGTCTGGCCAATCCTAATTCAATCAGCATAACAGTCTATTGCATTGCAAATTGCATAGACGAATCATTCGTGTGCTAATCCCATCAGTCTGAGTGAAACTGGGACTCCAAGAGCCATTAAAGACAATAAGGAGAAAAACAGGAATGGCAACTTTGCTGAGCAGAATCATTATCTTACCCTTAAACGCTAAATACAATATTCTTTACCGTGATGTTATGTAAGGAAGCATATTTGAAATAGATTCTTAAATTTGGAATCCTTCAGTCCTCCGTTTGAGAGTTCTTAAAAACTCTCACAAAATACAAATTTAGACACTCAAAAGTTAATTCTTGTAACTTGTGTAAGTTACAGGCACATAGCATGATCTGTGTTGTTCATCTGTAATTGCATGCTGACAGAAACAAACATGCAATTAGGGTCCGTGAAGTCTCTGCGTTGTGTATTTTTTCTTTTATGGTTGGAACTCATTTTCTCGTGAACAAGTTTCTGAACCATGAAGAATTATCTTCAGTCATCGGGTGTGTAATTTTGTTGAAAGATCAAGATTGCTTGTTGGTTAAACCGACATTAACCCGGTGCAGCACTCATGTAATGGTGCAGGCTTGTAGTCTTGATCATGTCGATGGATGACTGAAGGTTTCGTATGTAAGTCTCTGCGTTGTGTATTTTTCTTCTGTGTTGGTTGGCTCGGCAGTGGGTCTAGTTGTTTTCTTGAGGTTGTGGCTTCATATGCAGGTGAGGAGGTCTTTGCATATGGATATCGGGACAGCCATCAAGTGGTATCTGCACAGAGGAAGAAAGAAAACAAAAGACGATAGAGCAGTATTTGTCCAAACACTAGGGTTGTAGCAGTATTTGTTTAAACACTAGGGTTGTAGCGTTTTCAGAGTCTGCTGTTGTTGTTTCATTCTTTCCCTATTTCTTAATTGATTTGACACCTATGGACCAGTGAGGTAAGGATGGACTAAATGGGGAAAAGCCTATGAGGTAGTGTCTTCACCCTGGGTTCACCCCCGAACGCCTGTTGCGTTCAGTTCTTCCCAGGGCACCTCACTTGTCCGTGTGTCCTATCCTGTCCCTGTAGAAGGGGTAAACAACTGTACAGTGTGTGAGAAAATTGGCACATTTCCATTCTCCAGTGAAACATCAGTCCTAATAAGCATCATAACAGAGGTGTCTGACTGGAATATTCTGTGGTATAACATTTAAGGCTGTGAGTCTTACTTAATGTCTCCCAAAGAAAGGCTGTGACAGTCAATAAGTCTTTCATCTTTGTTGTAAGTTACTGGGGAGATTAAGCAATCACAGCCCAAAATGGTTAACACCGTATCAAGTTGCCCCACGAGTTTAACGAAGCTGCTTCAGAATAGCAAGCAGGCTGAGCAGAAGCTGAGTAACCTTGTTAACTTCTTTAAAATTCTTTTTGCTTTTCCTACACTCATTCATTGAATGGCCTGGTTTACCACAGTAATTACAGCTGCCCTCTCTCTTAGGACGTTTGCGTTTCTGTTCATTCTCTGTGTTGCCCTTAAAGGATGCTGCTGCAATTTTTACTCTTGCCTTGACATCAGAGTCTCTTTCCCAAGTAACTAAACTGTCCAAGTTGTCTTGCAGGGTTCTCGTACACCATGTGATGTTTAAGTAAGGCAACGCCTTTCTGTGTTCTGGCAAAAGACAATGAAACCATGTGCGAACCAAAGGGCCATTATCACCTAACACCTTCTCTGGAGTGTCTGCAATTCCACTGTACACTGCAGCTGACTGACAGAATCGTTCTGTGTACTCACAAACAGTTTCACCCTTCTTCTGTACACATTTGGTAATTTTCGACCAATTGATTTTGGGTCCTAAGATATTCTTTAGGATTTTCAAAACACCTTCTCTCAAATCGCCTTTACTGCCATTTTGTAGTTCGGAAGTAACAGCAGACTCAAAATTGTTGAATTCAGATTCAGTTAGAATTTGTGACATCAGCTGTGTGACTTCTGGCAACGACATGTCGTAAAGACGCATTTTACTGATCAATGCTCTTCTAAATTCAGAAAAATGTGTGCGTGCGGAGGGTAAGCTTTGGGATAGTCTCTCTACATCTTTAGGACCTAACGATGTTTTGGCAACAGTTTGCATTTGGACAACAGAAGAGTTGGGAGTAACACTTTCAGTTCCCTGAGATCTTCTCCTAGCCCCACAAACCTGCACTGAATCTACAGGCTCATCAGTTACTAATTGGATGGCTACATCTGTTTCAAAGAAAGCTTTTAAGTCAGGATAATTGTTATCAGGCTGACTAACTTCTTCCACATCAGTTTTTTTCTGCATCTTTGTTGCGGTTTACTTTCTTAGTCACAGAAGATAATCTAGTACGGAGCTCTTTGATCTGTTTCTCTAGCTCTGAATTGCGCTTAGACTGTTCTGTAGCTTTTGCTAAAACATTCTCTGTGACAACAAATAATGCCCTTCACATTGTTTTTGCGGATGCTTGCTCCAAGCACCTTTTTACAATCTTCAATAGACCATACTTTGTCTGCATCAATGCCAAATTTCTTTGTCAAATTCAATCTGACTTCCTCAGTCACGATTGAGTCCATGTGCTCTCTTAACAGACTTAAACTCATTGTCTGTCCATAACGGGCTAGCTAATCCACCCTTCTCTGTCGTGGGAATCAGCCTAGTATTCCTTCTAACCATTTTGTGAGTTGCTTTGTTACCACACAAACAAACACTAAAAACTTCTCTCTACTGTCTACAATAGAGGGAACACTTGTTAACACAGATCAACTATTGTTAACCTTCCTTGCCCAGAGCAAAGGATAACACAAAGTACTAGCGCTTTACGCTAAACTTCCCTGCCTGAAAACAGAGGATAAATTTCATCTCTAAAAGACAATTTTTAGAGGATAACTTAGTTAACCAAACCCTGTTTGTTAACTTCTCTGAACGGCGCAGAGGAAAAAACAAATTTGTACTGGTTTGCAACAGTTCTTTGAATGGAGTGAAATTCACCAACCCTTGGTTGTAAAGGAAGATTCAGTCTGGAAATCTTTGTTCAGCTGGAAGTTTCGCTCTGGATTCCAAAAGATGCAGTCTGGAAAGCAGATCTTTGTTTGAGCTTGAAGTTTTCAAACTGGAGGAAGCTGGAAAGATTCAGTCTGGCAATCTTCATTCTTTGTTGAGCTTGAAGTTTCAAGATTCAGATCTTTGAGCTCAAAGTTCTTTGAGTTTCCTTTTTCTCCATCCGGGTCGCGGCAGCAAATTGTTGGAAACTTATTATTCCTTCATCGAAGCAAAAAGACTTGAGACTTGAGATGGATCTTATAAGCAGAAGAGATTTATTATTCCAAGTAGCCTGTAGTTCATCATCATCATCAAGACTAACTCAAGACAGTTGCCTTGCAAATTTATAGACATTTAGGGGGAGGGATTTACATTGAGGTTGAACAAAGCATGCAAATTAAGTATACAGGTTTAGGTAAAACACCCTAGACTGAACGTCTGGCCAATCCTAATTCAATCAGCATAACAGTCTATTGCATTGCAAATTGCATAGACGAATCATTCGTGTGCTAATCCCATCAGTCTGAGTGAAACTGGGACTCCAAGAGCCATTAAAGACAATAAGGAGAAAAACAGGAATGGCAACTTTGCTGAGCAGAATCATTATCTTACCCTTAAACGCTAAATACAATATTCTTTACCGTGATGTTATGTAAGGAAGCATATTTGAAATAGATTCTTAAATTTGGAATCCTTCAGTAGCTAGTAGGGGTGGCACGGTACATGAAAAAACATCCGAACCGTTCGGTTCGCTTGTCTCGGTTCGGTGCGTGTGTGCGTCGCACGGTTCGCACGGTTCAACGCATGCGCAATGTAGCCTCGTGCCCGTGCTAATACAATGCTAAATCATAAATCAGATGTATGCAGAATAACATTACGATGTCCAGCAATCGATTTAAATAGTGCACTGGGTTTACTTAGACATTTAATGAGATCTACTCCACTATATGCTGTTTTTTCATGTGAATAAATACATAGATCGACTGTTTCACGTATGTAGGCTACTTCAATGGTCCAGTGGAATAACTTTTGCCAAGCGTGTCAGAGGTTCTGAGTTCTAATCCGCACTCGTATATATTTTTTTCTTTTTCATCAAAACCGATTATGTTTATCAGTGGTTGTATATCAAGCAGGGACAGATTTGTGTGAATTTTGTTATGATTTCATCGGAAAGAATAGAGAGTCTCCACAACGGATTGAAGCGCGCGTCCCAGTGTAGACTGTGCGGCGTGTGTGCGAGCCAGAAGAGAACACTGTATCAGCGCCACTGATCGCAGCGGCAACGAGCACTTTGATCACTTGATTTAAAAAACAACAACCACATTTCAGCGCTAGATTGCTTCTTATTTAACAAACGAATGAAAAGAATACTTTGCTAGTTAACTGGAGATGCTTTATTTATTTGTATTGGTAGCCTACATCCGTGCCGCGAGATGTTTCGAAAGTGGTGGGGTAAATATCGACCCTGGCAAAAAATGGTGGGGAAATGTCCCACTCGCAAATTACGCCTATGATGACGAGACACGAGGAGAAATTGACAAAGAACTGTCCGACACAGCCCACGTAGCTCTCACTACAGATGGATGGACCTCCAGGGCCACTGAAAGTTTCCTCACGGTAACCGCTCACTCACTCACTATATTACTTCGAAATGGGAATTCTGGTGCTTGGGGATGTGACTGACTCTGTGACAGTTACATTGAGTTAAAGGGATAGTTCACCCAAAAATTAAAATTCTGTCATCAATTACTCACCCTCAAGTCCTCCCAAACCTTTTTAGACTTCGGAACACAAATGAAGATATTTTTAATGAAATCTGAGAATTTTTTGTCCATCCATTGACAGCTATGCAACCACCACTTTGACACTTCAAAAAGTTCTTAAAGAGATTGTAAAACTAATCCTTGTGAATTGAGCGGTTTAGTCCAAATTTTATGGAGATATGATCACTTTATATGATGAATAGATTAAATTTAGGCTTTTTATTCACATATAAACAATGATCAGCGAACATAAACAGAAGTTCAACCAAACCTGCGTAACACAAGAATGAACCTCATTGGTTCTTGAGGAAGCTCAAACATGCTGCGTAACACACAAGAATAAACCTCATTGGTTCTCACATCAAGCAAACATGCTTGAGCTTCCGTTTACCAAAACTGATGTTGATGAATGTGTCTGCAGATGTTTATAATTTTAGCATCTGTTGTTCACCTGAACTAAATAGTTTTTATTTGTATAAAATATCAAAATAACAGTGAGATGCCATGGTGAGCAAGTACATTTATTACACTCAGTGTATGGCCAAACACTGTGGAACACTGTGTTACCAGAAACACCGGTAACACCTACCAGGGTTGCCAGGTCTCCTAAACAAAACTAGCCAAATGACCCAAAGCCCATTGACCCTATCCCAATTATCAAAACTCAAGATATGACACTTCCATACCTACAATACATTTTTATAGTAACTGTTATGCACTATACACAATTTCAAACCATAGTAAATCACCTTGCATAATTCATTTAAATATTCTCCTCCCATAAATTTTGCATCTGAAAGGGAAACTCCTACAAATGCATATCCAATAAGGTCAGCCGCAAAAATAACCTTGTCCATGCCTTTTCTGCACTAATTTTTCACTGCTCGTCTTTAGTAAATCCTGGAAGTAGTTTTTTAATGCCAAAATAGGGTTTGTGATGGCGCATAAATCTGGCCCTAAGTGTCTTTAACTACTATGTACTAACATTTAAATTAATCATTTGATGCAATGCACTTATTGTGTACATACTTGTTTTTACATTGTACTTATAAAAAAATGCCTGCATGTAATTACAGCTATAATTACACTTTTGACTCTTCCCTTATACCTTAAAGGGGTGATGAACTGAGAAATCAAAGTTTCCTTGAGCTTTTGACATATAAGAGATCATCATACTATAATAATATCCTGTAAGTTTCAGAACTGAAAACTACCTTGTTAGTCCAATAAAAGCTTTTATAGACATCAGGCTCAGCAAACGACTCGTTTTTCAAAGTGGGGAACAATGACGTCAAAGAGGATAAAACACGCCTCCACAAAAGAAGATCAACGCCTACTTCAACACGGCCTGTTTAGCCCCGCCCACCGATTCGCCCAAACATGCTAAATAACATAGGACGACATGATAATTGCTACCGGATCGAGCTACTTCCAAGCAATAAACATGATGTTTACTAAATATTGTGCAGTGCCTGTTTGTGGAAGAAGACAGTCTGCATAAGCTTCCTTCGGATTCCAGCATGGTTAAACTTTATTAAATCAGTCAATCACAATTTCCCGACACGGATCTGCCAGCAACATGTAAGTAACCATGTGTATTCTAATGCCTGATCTGCGATCAGTGATTTCGGTGTAATTATTCAAGTTCAGATATTTCTCTTAAAATCGTTCAATACTGTTTATGCATCAGCGACTAAACGATCAACTTCACATAATTTCTCGTAGTATTATGAAAATAATCTTTTTTTAAACTGTTATTAAATTATATACAGAAAGCGATCAAAGAACGATCCCTTTCCATTCGGAAGCTGTCAATCAAACAGCACAGCGCGAGCCGCGAGAGCTTATCTGGACACTTGCCAAACTCGTGATGAAATAATGACACTGTTACACTACACAACGAAGCTCTTACTGTGTACTCACATCGTGTTTGCATTGTGATTTGGAGTAAGCATTTGTGAGAGTGCAAAAATTGCGTTGCAATGATAAGATCTTTATTCACGCGATCAACAGACTGTCTGTCATCTGCTCAGTCAGTGCTCATCATGCTGCAACCTTTCATGTGATGGAATAGATTTAAATATAATGCTTTAAACGATACTTTTCACGATTTGTTAATCTCGATAGCTGTAATAGTAAAAACGTAGTAAAAGTTTTCGAGAGAGTTCCTATAATACTAGCTATTTCATTGCAAGCATGTCAGCCAATCACAGCAGTGGGCGTTTACACTGCAGTCTCACAGCAGACACGCCCCTTAAAACGGAGCGTTCAAATCTGAGGCAGAAATCAGGCTTGGAAAAATGGCTTTTATTTATAAATTATGACAATTTTTTATGTAAAAATCATACTAACATTATAAGGGCACCCCAGGCAACATTATAAAATAATAAAACAATCCAGTTCATGACCCCTTTAACCCACCCTTAAACCTAACCATACCACTAAACCTGTCCCTAACCTTACCCATATCCCAACTCAATATCAGCAAAAGTGTTTTGCAATGCAATATGAACACAATAAGTACATTGTTCTTATTTTTTTATTTTATTTTTTATTTAAGTTCATTATAGCTACATGTAAGGACACCAAATATAAAGTGTAGATTAGATTAGATTTTTCTAATACATAAAATAAGAAAGCTAGACCAGAGTTATTGTGGGCTGAAGAATTTAATGAAGGCAGTAGTGTAGCATAGTTCTTCAGCAGCAATATTATCATATCAGCCTTCAAATAATCTTAACACAGAGACTGAACTTTACACCTGAAGACAAATGGGCTACAAACAATACCGTTACGATCTCCCACTAGGGATCTAATGAACTTTTAAAATATCATCATACTGTATGACCCCTTTAAAGCAAAAAATGAAAACATTGGTTGGAGGAACAGCAAACCAGTAAGAGATTCAAGGGTAAGAGAGAACTTAAATAGAGGAGGGCATGTTACACTGTAGTGAAATATGTACTAGTATTTAGAAACACTGTAACTTGGAATGCAGATTCTTTAGGGTCCTGATCACCCTGTATCAGTTTATGTAACAGAAAATTGATGGTCAGCCTTTCATTACCGCAAAAAAATAAACCCTGACAGGGGCTTCAGTTTATTTTGCAAGAATGACCTGTACATTATTTTACTTATTACACATTTAAAAAAATACAAAAGGCTATCATGGATAACATTGAATGTTAGGAAATGTGGATCACCAAATACTGTGATTGACAGTCAGAATCAAGTATTGCAGAGAGCCTTTTAATAATATGCTAATAAACAACTGACTTTACATTATCCCTTATGTAATGCATACCCAACACGGTTATTTTATGGTACAGAGCACAGTTTATCTCAAAAGATTTTCACTCCTGACTAAGTTGTTCCTCAGTCTAACTTCTCTTTCAACCTGGCCAAGGTAGTGTTTAACTGGGTCATCAGCTGGTTTCTCCAGCAAATAGGTAACCAGCGAATAAATAACCAAATCCCCTCTAAAACCAACCAAAAGACAAGCCTGACCAGCAAACCATCTTAGGCTGGGTTTTTTTTTTTTTAAACAGGGTAATATGAAAGAGTGTATAGAAAGTTAATTGAAAGTTAACCTTGCCATGTCTGTCAGGAAATCAGAATCCTTTCAACAAGATTATAAGATTGTATCTGCTATTGAATAACCTATATCAGACCACTACTACTAGACCACTATTATGTATCTAAAATGAATATATTTCACATACTGTAGAGCCTGGACAGGCAGTCATCAGCATCTATGGGCAGTCTAGACTCAGGCTGTGAGTTGCTGAAGCCAGTTAAAGGCGAGAGTGCTCTACAGAGGGTGCTGGCCATCACTGGGAATGAGTTCTGCTGTGACTGTAGCCAGAGTGATCCTCGCTGGGCTAGCATCAACCTTGGCATCACGCTCTGTATTGAGTGCTCAGGCATTCACAGGTACTGTCACAGTGTTTACATGTGAGGTCTGCATGTGGTCCACTAAAGTTAAGACTACTGTACAGTTGTCTTAAAGTGATCTTAGAGACTGTTTGGAATACAACACTGCTTACTGCTGTTCAAATGTTAACTAACTTAAGTTAATTGCTTTTCTATCTCTCTCTTTTTTAAGGTTAAGGAAATTTAATAGACATTTAAAAATGTATGAATGTCATTGTACCATACTAACAAAATATCAATCCAAGAATTTGTTTTAAAGAATAATTGCTTGTCTAAGACTAGTCTCACTATAATAATATTGTGAGAAATTATTGCAATTTAAAATAACTATTTTCTATTTCGATATATTTTAAAATATTCAGTGTCACATGATCCTTCAGAAATCATTCTAATATACTGATTTGGTGCTCAAGAAACATTTCTCATTATTAATGTTGAAAAAACACTTTTGCTGCTTCATATTTTTGTGGGAACCATGATACACTTCCATTCAAAAGTTGGAAGTATGTATGATTTAAAAAAAGAAAGAAAGAAATTAATACTTATATTCAGCAAAGTGTCACAATACGTTTCCGGTTACTTGACTGTAACCTTGTTCCCTGAGAAAGCGGAACGAGATGCTGCGCTGCTTAGCGCATTGGGAACGTCTTTAAACGTGACCAGCTGTGAATATAGTGTGTAAACACGTCAATAGAATTGACCCGGAGGTAGCCTCGGTCGGTGACGTCATCGGCGCGCACCCGCGACACAAGGCTATAAATAGATGAGCCACAGGTGCATCGTCAGATATTTTGTTTGAAGAGCAGTCCTGGGACATCATCAGCACGGCAATGCAGCGCAGCATCTCGTTCCGCTTTCTCAAGGAACAAGGTTACAGTCAAGTAACCGGAAACGTTCCCTTTCGAAAGCTACAGTCGATGCTGCGCTGCTTAGCGCATTGGGAACGAGAATGCCCACGCCGCCGTGCTTGAAGGTGTCTGGACTCCTTACGGTTGTGTAGGTGTGCTTACAAGAACGCAAGAAAGCCCTAGACATTAGCCTGCAATGTCGACTCAAGGACGTGAAAGCCCGGAGTGGCATGAACATCCAAACTATAAAATCTGATGAATGTGTGCGGAGAGGATCAGCCTGCCGCATCACAAACAAACTGCAAGGGGGCACCTCTTGCCAAGGCAGCAGAGGAGGCGACCCCTCTGGTGGAGTGAGCCCTTAGACCCGTTGGCGAAGCGTGGCCGCGCGCCTCATAGGCAAGAGCATCCCTGACCCAATGTGACATGGTCTGCTTAGTGACAGCAGCCCCTCGGTTGCGGCCCCCATAACAGACGAACAGTTGCTCTGACTTACGCCACTGACTAGTGCGGTGGACGTAGGCCTGAAGAGCACGAACTGGACACAGTCTAGGTGGTCTCTATTGTTGCGGCGGCGTGAATGGCGGAGAGCAGAAGGCCTCAAGAGTGACAGGATGTACAGTCGATAAAGGCACCTTAGGCAGGTAATCAGGATGAGGATGCAAAATCACTTTCACCATTCCTGGGGCAAAGTCCAAGCAGGATGGCGAAATCGACAGAGCCTGCATATCCCCAATTCTTTTCAAAGAAGTTATTGCCATAAGAAAAACCATCTTCAGAGTCAGAAGTTTGTCAGACGCTGATTCTAGAGTTTCAAAAGGAGTCTTAACCAGACCCTCTAGGACTACTGCTAAGTCCCATGATGGGATATTGGTTTTTATGGGAGGCCTCAGTCATCTGGCCCCACGAATGAAACAAGTGAGCAGAGGATGTCTCCCGAGTGGCACCCCGTCAACCAAGGCGTGGCAAGCCAAAAGAGCGGCCAAATAAACCTTGAGAGTGGCGGGGCATGTGCCTGTTGTTAATTTTACCTGCAGAAAATCCAGAACTGAAGCAATCTGGCAGTTGACCGGATCTGCATTATGTACAACACACCACCTTTCAAAGATACTCCATTTGTTGGCATAACTCTCTCTAGTGGAGGAATCCCTAGCACTTAGAATGGCCTCAATAACGGCAGGTGAAAGCCCAGTGTCCCTCAGTTGGTACCCATCAGGGGCCAAACATGAAGGTTCCAGAGGTTGGTCCTGGGATGGAACATCGTGGCCTCCATCTGAAACAGAAAGTCCCTCCTCTCCGGAATCGTCCATGGATTCGTCCATCGTCCGCCGTTGAGGAGAGATATTATCTCGGAGAGCCAAACTCTGGCTAGAACTCCTGAGAGCAGAGAAACTGGAGGAAACGCATACAGGCACATTCTGGGCCATGTGTGTGCCATCGCATCCAGACCCAGGGGCTGGGTGACTCAGAGAGAAGTAGAGGGGACATTGCGCTTTCTGATAAGAGGCGAAGAGATCCACCACCACTTTGTAAAATCTGGTCCAAATCTGTTTGACTACTTCTGGGTGGAATTTCCATTCCCCTATCGGTAGTTTCTGTCTGGACAGTAAATCTACTCCCACATTCAGGTGCCCTGAGATGTACACTGCCCTGAGTGACAGGAACTTTTCCTGGGCCCAAAGAAAGATCTGCCTCGCTATTCTGTTCAGATTGCGTGAGCACAAACCTCCCTGGTGATTTATGTAAGAGACTGCCGCTGTGCCGCACTAGGACATGACAGTCTCTCAACTGAGGGAGAAAGTATTTCAGGGCCAGAAATACAGTCATCAGCTTGAGGCAGTTGATGTGCCAATTGAGCTGATGACCCTCCCATTCCCCTTGAGCTGGACGACCACTTAAGACCGCTCCCCAACCCATCAGGGAGGCGTCTGCCGTTAGCATTCTGCGACAACAAGACGCACCTAAAGTGGGACCCAAAGCAAGGAACCGGGGTCTGAACCACATAAAAAGGGAACGAAGCCGCAGCGCATAACCCTTACCATAAACATGGATTTTAGAAAGTGCACGAAGCGTTCAGCGCGTGACTTACCATAAACATGGATTTTCAGAAAGGACACAAAGAACTCAGCGAGTGCTCTTGCCTTTATTTGCCCTTGGGGATTGTATAGTTGAAATCCCCCGTTTTGAGCCACAACTGAAGTGGTCTCATGCGCAAAAGGCCTAGAGGAATCACTGTGGATGCAGCTGCCATGAGACCTATGTAATGTCCTGACCTAGCCAGATGTTGCTTAGGGTGTTAAAATTGGTCTTGACTCAAGCGGGAGACAATTGTGCCCCTGATAGTGACAGAGTCCCATTTAACCCCAAGCATGTTACCCTCAGGGCGGGAGAGAGTACGCCCTTCTTGGTGTTGAGAAGATGAGCGTAGATCGATCTCAGTGTCGAAGCGCAAGCTCTTAAGACTGGGCCAGTATCAGCCAATCGTCTATGTAACATGGCTAGGTCGAATGGAGGGACCCGATATTGGTAAGCTTTGCCCCCAAAAGCAAACTTGGGAACCTCCTGTATTGTGGCAATATTTCTATATGAAAGTATACGTCCTTCAGAACGATCATGACGAACCAAACGTGATGTTGAATTTACAACACGATCGTCTTTACAGTTAACATCTTGAACTTGAGGGCTTTAACTGTACGTTTTAAGCCTCGAAGATCGAAGATTGGACGCAACCCCCCATCCTTCTTGGGGACCAGGAAGTATCTGCTGTAATAGCCTGACTCTCTCTCTGGAAGAGAAACATGTTCTATGGCCTCTTTGCTCAGCAGAGATTGTAGCTCTTGTGACAGTACATGCGCCAGTTCCGGTCTCACGGAAGTGGATACCACGCCGTTGAAACGCGGAGGACGATTAATAAATTGGATTCTGTATCCTATTTGTACTGTACTTAATACCCACGCAGAAAAACCTGGCAGAAGTTTCCGCGCTGCCAGACTCTCTGAGAGTGGTATCAATTTAACACTTCCTTTTGAGGGGATGTCAGATGTCCCGTGTCCTGAAAGACAGCAGGAAGCAACAGAACATCTAACATTTTGCTGGAAACCGCTGCCCCCCGAATCACCAGAGGTTGCGAGGAAGTACAGTGGTTTTGTGAGGGTGTCAGGTAAGAGCTGTTTGATTTACATGCCTTGTCCCGTCGGGGCACACCCCCACAGACCTGAGACAAACAACCCTCAGGATTTTGTCTTAGGTCTATTATGAGTTTGCTGAGTGCAACGAGCAGGTCCCCAGTTTTTACAAGGGGGAGTGCAACTCGCTACACTCTGCTTTTGAACCCTCCTTAAATGACGATGAGCAAAAAGAAGAGAAGCAAGTGTCTCTTCGGACTGGCCCATCATCGTATAACCACACACCCCTGCACCCTTGATAGTCTTAATACATCGAGGGCACAAAGATGCACAAAGAATAAGGTTTTCCCTATGAACGAGTTAACGTCATGGAGATCCTCAAGGAGGGCAGTCTAGCTGTAATCCGGCCATTACACGAGTCACCACCTCGAGAACGTCTCAAACGTTTTATCATAACGAGAGAAGTGTTCGGAGTCAGCTTTAATTCCTCAGAATTAAATGTGGCCAAAGAACAGCCAGACAATATTATATTATATATAATACATACATATATAATTATATTATATAAAATATTATATATACATACACACACAATACATATCAGTTCCTAGCAATAAACACATCCCAATCAGACAAGCAAACACGGTCTGGATGATAGGCTGTGTTTAAATCTTTAATAAGATCAGCCTGGTATGCCTTTAACACAGCCATAGTGTACAACGCAGTACCAGCCTGACCGCTGAAAATGCATCTGATAATATGATCCCAGGGGAGAGATAGCCCGCGAGCGTCTCTCCAAACTGAGGCAATATCATATATCACGTGCCCTTGCACCCGCGATAGTAGAATGGCTCGATGTCGAGGACACAAGACAAATATTTACAATCTTTATTTATTTATTGTGAGTGTTTTATGAGACTCTTTGTTGTGATCAGATTAATCTGGCCACTGCACGAGCGATCGCCCCGAGCAGTTCTCCTTTTATCATCACGGGAGAAACGCTCGGAGGCGGCAAACTCACGAGATTCAATGTTCTCTGCCCGAGCCGAAGCAGCGCCGAGGCACGCTTCGGTAGTCAGGCAAAAGGACATCGCGATCTGGAGAGAGAGCGAGCGATAGGGATGCACCGTCTCTCGCTTCTCAGCCAGATCGATATGCGAGCCCCACAATCATTGTGGGCGCTACCCCTTTGAAATAAGCAAAGCGAACGCGAAGCACTTTAACTGTGAACATTCCACTGTGCTCGCAATCACCATGCTCAAATGCAAGGGTAGCATGTTCTTTCCCCAAACAAACAAAGCAGTAAGTGTGTGTATCCAGTTCTGACATAGGACGAGAACATGAACACTTTTAGACCAGCTGATTTCTTTTAACTTGAACTCTTTTCACTTATGTTGAGATGAGAAAGAGAGAAATCTGCACACTGCCAGTTTTGAACACTAACTCCTAACAAAGATCTGAAGTGAGAGAGATTGCTTGACACACATACACAGAGTGGTCTGAAAACAAAAGAGCTGACGATGCACCTGTGGCTCATCTATTTATAGCCTTGTGTCGCGGGTGCACGCCGATGACGTCACCGACCGAGGCTATATTACCTCCGGGTCAATTCTGTTGACGTGTTTACACACTATATTCATAGCTGGTCACGTTTAAAGACGTTCCCAATGCGCTAAGCAGCGCAGCATCGACTGTAGCTTTCGAAAGGGAACAGGGTGTGTGCCTAGCAGGCAGGGAGACAGACAAAGACTCAAAAGAATTTAATTCCAACACAAAGTTTAATAAATCCACACAGGCAAGATAATCCAATAAGGGCATGTAACGCACCTAATGTGAACATGACCAAACAGAAAATGAATGTGAGGGTTCAACTTATATAGCAAACACAAACGACACTAATTAATTGCACACAGCTGAAAACAAAAACACAAATGAGGAGCGGGAAAACTGAACAAGGAAGACAGTGACAAATGAAAACAACCTGAAAGTCCATGAAAAACAAAACTAACAAAACATAACTGTGACACAAACATACTTTAAATTGATCAAAAGCGACAGTAAAGACATGTATAATGTTACAAAAGAAAATGTTCTTTTGAGCATTATAGTCATTAAATAAAAAAAAAAAAATAAAAAAAATATATTATCAATGTTGAAAACAGTCAACATATATAATAATAAGAACCATTATTAATAATTGAGCACCAATAATAATTGATAATAATTGACCACCAAATCAGCATATTATAATTTTTGCTGTTCAATATTTTGTGGAAGGATTTTTCAGGATTCCTTAATGAATAGAAAGTTCAAAAGAACAGCATTTATTTGAAATATAAATCTTTTGTAACATTATAAATGTCTTGACTGTCACTTTTCATAAATTTAATATTAGAATGATTACTGAAGGATTGTGTGAAATTGAAGACTGGAGTAATGGCATGCACCAATTATAGGTCTTCCAAAAAGAACAAAATGTTTTTCAAATTCATTCACAACTTTCCACTTATTTTGTGGATCGCTTGTATTTCATTCCCCATATTTTCTTCTCAGGAGTTTAGGAGTTCACAATTCAAAGGTGCGATCCCTCACACTTGATTCATGGGAGCCAGAGTTGCTTAAGGTAAATATTCATACCATTTTGTTCTTTATTTGTCCAATATGTTCAGCTGTCTTTTCACTTTATGTTTTTTTCTGTTCGCAGTTGATGTGCAAGCTGGGAAATTGTGTCATTAATCAGATCTACGAAGCTCGTAGAGAAGAGATGGGCGGAAAGAAACCTCAGCCTGGAGACCCCAGGTATTCCCAGCCACTCCTTATTTTGACTGAAGTTCTGATAGATGTGAACCACAAGATGAACACTGCAACAATATTATAGTAATAGTAAAACTGTTGTCCTCTGAGGTCATTTTCAATAAAAGACATGATTAATGACTGGTTGCTATACAGCTGTAACAGACTCGGGCTTGGTTTTGGTTTTGAATCCATATGCAGAAGTTGTATTGAATTATTAAGTAATAAATCCAAATCAACAGGCAAAGAGATGGTCAAATATACAGGCTAGGTTCAGTGAACAAAATAGACAGTCCAAAGAGGCAATCACAGCAAATAAAAAGTAATCAAATAAACATGATAGCCAAGAAACATGCAGGCAAAAGGTCATAACAAGAAACTTTGCAAAGTGTTAGAGGAAAACATGTCTCTTTATACCTAACAAGCAGGAAGTAACTGTAGAATAAATGGAGTGTGGTCAGTGGTGAGGGCTTCCTCTGGTGGTTGGAGGGAGCAGATGTTACAGAACCCTAGGTAGCCGAGGTGGGGATGCCTTCGGCGGTTTGCTTTCATTCTTTGAAAACCAATGGCACATTCTCAGATGGTTCACCAGACCAAGGGAACAGAGGTTGATAATCCAACACATTGAAAGGGGGTGAGTCCTGTGGATAAATGGATTAGCAAATTTTGGGCATATTCAGCCCATAGAAATTCACTCCACCTCTGTTGTTCCTGAGTACAGTATGACCTGAGGTAATGTTCAATCTCCTGGTTCAATCTCTCCACTTGTCCATTAGCCTGTGGGTGGTCGTCTGAGGATAAACTGACATTAATGCCCAACAGTTTGCAAAATTCCTGCCATACCCTTGATGTGAATTGAGGACCCCGGTCCGTGACAATGTCTTCTGGTAATCCATATACACGGAACACACGGAACAAGGGAGTGGCTATTTCCATGGCAGTGGGAAGACCTTTCAGTTGAACAAGATGACAAGCTTTAGAAAAACGGAATTGGAATTGGGTAGATCTGTGACAAAGTCTACTGATAGATGTAGGGTCCCCTACCCATTCCTCAGAGGCCCTGGTCCCATCTATGAGTATGAGGGCTACAACCACTGATGAGGCGAGAATAGAATCTTGGTTATTTTGATATAGATATAGGGTCATACCTTCTGGAGAGAGCATCTGCTTTGCTGTTCTTGCTTCCAGGAAAGTAGGTAATGACCTGGTTCTTGTGAGAAGAGATAACAGAATGAGATCTTTTCAATTCAACTCAAGTCACCTTTATTTATACAGCGCTTTTTACAATACAGATTGTTTCAAAGGAGCTTTACAGTGATATCAGATATATAAATAATGCAACAGAGTTGTAACGATGCAGGCAGGAATGAAGCGGAGAGTGAATCCAATCGCAAGCACTTTGATAAACAAACAAATAGGTAATCCAGGGTACACGACAGAACACTCAGAACAGGAACCGGGAACTCAGGACGGGAACTCAGGACGGGAACAAGGAGACAACAGCAAACCTTACAACATCAAGAACTCACAAGGACTGAACTAAAACACAGGGCTTAAATACAAGGGAACACAAGCTAAACAAGATAACAAGGGGGCGTGGTTAAACTGAAACACCTGGGAAGACTAATCAACATAACGGGGAACAGCTGAACATGGGACAAGACACATGGCAGGATCACATGACAAGCAGGGAATTACATGACAGACAAGAACAAGGAACAAGACACAAAACCCACACCGTGACATAGCCCCTCCCCTATGGGCGGCTCCCGACGCCCATCAAAAAAAACAAAAAACAATAGTTCAGGAGGGTGGTGAAGTGGAGGCGGTCTTGGGGGAGGGATGGAGGGCCAGGTCCGTGCAGGGGAATGGGACCAGGGCATATTAATGGCGGACCTGGGTCGTGAAGCGTGGGCGACCAGGGCGGAGCAGGACCTGCAGACGACCCTTCGGGCGGCCAGGGAGGAGACGACCCTTCGGGCGGCCAGGGCGGTGAAGACCCTTCGGGCGGCCAGGGCGGTGAAGACCCTTCGGGCGGCCAGGGCGGTGAAGAACCTTCGGGCGGCCAGGGCGGTAAAGACCCTTTGGGCGGCCACGGCGGAAAAGACCCTTCGGACGGCCACAGCGGAGAAGACCCTTCGGGCGGCCACGGCGGAGAAGACCCTTCGGGCGGCCACGGCGGAGAAGACCCTTCGGGCGGCCAGGGAGGAGAGAACCTTTCAGGCGGCCAGGGCGGACCAGATAGTTCAGGCGGCCATGGCGGCGTGGCCATGGTCCCATCAGGGGACCTACTGCCCCCCCCCAAACTTTTCTTGGGGGCAGCTATGGGGTTATGGACCGGGACAGACCCCGGTTCAGGAACTGGAACAGACACCACCGGCGCAGGAACTGGAACAGACACCACCGGGTCAGGAACTGGAACAGACATCACCGGCTCAGGAACTGGAACAGACACCACCGGCTCAGGAACTGGAACAGACACCACCGGGTCAGGAACTGGAACAGAGACACCGGCTCGGGAACAGGAACAGACACCGGCTCGGGAACAGGAACAGACACCGGCTCGGGAACAGGAACAGACACCGGCTTGGGAACAGGAACAGACACCGGCTCGGGAACAGGAACAGACACCTGCTCAGGAACAGACACCGGCTCAGGAACAGACACAGGCTCAGGAACAGACACCGGCTCAGGAACAGACACCGGCTCAAGTGTGTGCGCAGCCCACACACACCACATGGCTGTGGCCATAATGGCCAGTGTCGCGGTCACTGAGGGCTCAGGCGGCGCATCCATGGTGTGAACAGTCTCTGGCTGGGCAGACGTGTCGTGAACAGTCTCTGACTTGACGGACTCGGAACCAACGGAACTGGGACCACCGGACTCGGGACCACCGAACTCGGGACCACCGGAACAGGAACCACCGGAACAGGCATGGAGGAAGTCTTCCTTCTCCTCCTCCGTTTCGGGGCCACCGGAACTGGGACCACCGGAACTGGGACCACCGGACTCGGGACCACCGGAACAGGCTCTGTGTTGGACGGAACCCGTGGCGAATGGGACATCACCAACCCAGAGTCGAAGAGGGGCCAGAGTGGAGAGTGGTGTCGGGACTCCTCTCGACCACCTCCTCTACTGCGGCCTCCACGGGTCCCGCGAAATTTGACCAACCGGGTCCCCTCAAAAGATTGTCCTCTCTCCCGCTCGGTGGCTGGGGAAGAGACACTGGCGAACATACTGCTGGATTCAGTGATGGTGAGTTCTTCTGTAACGATGCAGGCAGGAATGAAGCGGAGAGTGAATCCAATCGCAAGCACTTTGATAAACAAACAAACAGGTAATCCAGGGTACACGACAGAACACTCAGAACAGGAACCGGGAACTCAGGACGGGAACTCAGGACGGGAACAGCAAACGTTACAACATCAAGAACTCACAAGGACTGAACTAAAAGCGTCCTGTAGACGATGATGTTGTTCTTCTGGTGACACTCTGGTATAGCTGATTTGCATGGGTTCTGTGGACTGGGGCATGGAGAAGAGCAGCAGCTTCAGCTGGAACAGGAGCCATTTTGGTTTGTTTGGAGTGGAGGTTGTTATGAATGAGATTATCTAACTTAATAGCCATGAAGATAAACTGTGATAGGTCCATGGTTTCATCTTTGAATGCTAACTCCACTTCTTTTAAGTGCCACAACATTCCTCCCACTGTGGGCTGCTAGTGTTCTGATTTGGATGGCATATTCAGTGGCTGATCGATTACCTTGGCATACGTGCAACAACTGTACAGAGATATCCTGCCCTTCTGCAGAATATTGAAAGACATCTTAAATTTGCTGAAATACCAAAATATTTAAAAAGAAGTTTGTAACTATTGTCCCACATAGCCGAAGCCCAATCCAATGCCTTTCCAGTGAGCAAAGTCATCATAAATGAATATTTTGTAGTATCTTGACAAAATGCTTCTGGTGATTGGAAAAGTAAATTCTACATTCATGTAAACATTTTCAGCAGAACCATCAAAATTATCTGGTAGTGCAAACCTCAGTTCTAGTTGGCAGAAGTGATTGAATGCACTAGGTTAAGAGGTAAGACTGGCAATACTTTGCAAAGTGTTAGTGGAAAACATGGCTCTTTGTGGCTACTTTTAACTCCACTTTTAGACATACACCCGCAAACTTCCCTAAGCACTTCCCCTCTTGGGAATCCCCACCACCATTTTGTGCGTTCAACTTCGTCGAGTGGGACAGACCCTTGGACAATCTACTCAGCATGTACACTTCAGGCAGATCCATAGACCACAATGGCCCACACTGTTAACCCTTGCTGTAAAAAAAGCAAAAACAGCCTACAGGAATATACTGTAAATGAACAGTGCTCAAAATCTATGCTCAGAGGCTGTTTTCACAATCACACCCTATACTCTCATTCACTTTTCCCTACATTAGTTCACTAATATAGTCCATTTGACAGAGTGAATGAAAAGAAGTGAATGAATTGAGACACTGATGAACTCTGATAAGCAGAATCACTGAAGGACAGAGAAACAAGAACAGAAAAAAAAGAGAAACACAAGAACTACAACTGACTTCCAGCCACACTGAGTGTGAAAACAGTTTACAAACCAGTTTAACATTATTTCTTTTGTATAAAAGTTATTGTTGAGAATTAATAGATATTTAATTTAATTTTAATTTAATTATCCTTAATTTTTGTATTTATTGTCAACACAGTGCAACTGCTAGCAGACCTAGAGCGGCTGTCTAGCGCGCTCATTGGCTTCCGTGCGGCAACTGCAGCAGCCAACCACTGAGCCCCGCGTGACGTCACGCCCAATGGGGGGGCGCGCGCCCTCACGCGTCATCAGAGCCCGCCAGAATGGGCGTGGCTTTAGCGTATATAAGAAAGGGCTCGGGGGCTGCTCCCCTGATTTTCATCTCTTCAGCAAAGCTCTACGCATCCGGAATTCTGAGAGAAGCCGCCGCCGTGGAAACAAGCGACTAGCAAGCAGAGGAAAGCGCCTGAAGAAGCCGGTCGTCTTTACCGCCTTCAGCCATCCGTGCCTGCCACGCTATCCGGCGACAAAGTATCCTTTCACTGCTCTAAAGCTGTGTGTGTTTGCCGCTGCGACACACACTCTTTCTCTAAAAGAGCTCGAGCGTTTTTATAAAAATGCCTCGCAGTTCCTGTGGCTCGTGCCGAGCCCGCCACGTGATCTGCGCTCTCTGCCTGGGTCGAGATCATGCAGCCCTCGCTCTCTCGTCGGGAGGCTGCATCCACTGCGAAGAGCTTTCAATGTCGACCCTGCGGGCTCGACTTGAAATGTTCGACGCCGAAGCTGTCACTCCGCCTGTCACTGCTGGACCGCGCAGGAAGAAGCGCCACTCCCAGAGACCACCGGAGTCTGTGGCGGCAGTCAAGAGCTCGCCGGAACCCTGCCCTCGAGCCTTCTCCGCCCCCCCTTCTGGACGCGCAGCTGCCGGCTTCGGCCCTCACTGCCGCCACCTCAGGGGACGAAGTGGAAGGAGATGCCGCCGGTGACAGCTGCTCTATCCTGGCCTCAGACAGCGAGGAATGGTCTGGTTCGCACCATTCTGCCTCCTCTTCTGTCCAGGAATCCGGCCGGATGCGCTCCGGCGTGGATGCGGAACTAATGCGCCTCCTTTCAAAGGCCGTTGACTAGGGCTGAACGATTTTCTGTTTTAACATCGACATCGCGATGTGCGAATGAGCGATAGTCACATCGCCGGAACATGCGATGTGAAGGGTAACGTTAGTAGTACCCATAAGAGAACGGTAGCACCAGGGTAGCACACAGTAAACACGAGTTTGTTGTATGGCTTTTTGCTGGGGTGACATACGCGTTCTGCGTGCCTGCACAGTGATTGGTTCGCTGTGCCGCAGTTCACCGCGCTCACCGCTCAAAGCCAACATTCAAAAATGCGCGACGAAGAGGATCCGCCGCAAAAAAAGTCAAAATCAGCTATTTGGGACTAGCCTATTTCGTCTACAAAAAGGAGGCTGTTGACCAAAAAGAGGTAGGCTACTTTGCTGGAGTGTAAATAAAGTTGTGGATGGTTGTCTTTTTTAAACATTCGTTTATTTTTCGTGTTTGCATTTTTGAGGAAAAAACAATGTTACGTGACATTACGGACGCGACCGTTATGAAAGCGGCACTAAAAGACTGCTTTAAAACTTTCACAGAGACCTCAAACAGAAAGCACAAAGCCTTTCTTTAAAACGAATTTCGTTTTGTATTAATTGTATCTTAATTTTAATCAGTATTTCATTATCCAATTTCCTGGATTTAATAAATAAAAATTAAATATAGCAGCCAGCGCCTGAACTGGAGATTAAGCTATGATCCATGAACCGAAACTCAGCGTAAAAGGTAGCCTACTCGCCTCACACACCTAAAAAAAAAAAAAAATAGAAATATTTCTATTACCTACATAAATATCTACTTTTAAACAGAACCATTAAAAAAATATATATAGCTATATTTAATCTGTATGAAAAGTGCATTTCTCCCGATCACTGCTGCGAAGGGAAGAAGTCAGTATTGTCAACTTCATCTTTACAGAAAACACTTGTTTATTAATAAACAATTAAAATGTCTCATTGTAATATTTTACATATTATTAATCATTACTTTTGCTGGGTCTAGGTGCCGTTTACATGAACGCGTCACTGAATCAGCACAGAAAACATAATTTTTCAGGTCCTAGAACCCGAAGAACGTTAGGTCCTGCGTAGAACGTTCACCGAATTCTGATTCTGGAATAAAATATTAAGCGGCCTTTTTGTTAATGAAGCTTGCTTATTAGTGAAATTATTAATAACATGGAATGGTAATTATTGACTTTAGCCTGGATTGATGGCTCGCAATATCGCGATATATATCGCTGGGAAAAAAATATCGCAATGTATTTTTTTTTCCAATATCGTGCAGCCCTACCGTTGACCAGCTTGGCCTTGAGTGGTCGCCGCTTGAGTGATACCCGTTCCTTTGCCAGAAGGGGTCGTGAATACGATCACACAGTCTAGAGCTCCTTTTACGAGAAGGCTATACGTGTCTAAATGGTCTGTGTTCTCCTCAGGGTGCGCTGACAAAAATCTAGACCCACGTACTTGTGGGGTTTCGTGGGTGCTTTGCTTCCTTCAGGAGCTGTTGGACGAGGGCAGGTCCCCCTCCACACTCAAAGTGTATGTGGCGGCTATTGCAGCATTTGCAGTGCCAACGCGTGGCCAGTCAATAGGAAGGAACGAGTTCATCATCCGCTTCCTCAGAGGAGCCAGGAGGATGAATCCCCCGCGGCCCCCATCGGTTCCTATTTGGGATCTTTCTTTGGTCCTAGAGGCCCTGAAAACGCATCCCATTGAACCATTAGACTCCGTGGATCTAAAATACCTGTCGTTTAAAACTGTTTTTCTGATAGCCCTGTCATCAGTCAAACGTGTGGGGGATTTACTGTTAGCGCTGCATGTCTCGAGTTTGGGCCAAATGACTCTAAAGTCATCCTCAAACCAAGACATGGTTATGTCCCCAAGGTGATTGGCACTCCCTTCAGAGCGCAGGTAATCTTTCTATCGGCTCTGCCAGCATCCGGTAGCGAGGGCGATGTTAACCTCCTATGCCCTGTCAGGGCGCTGAGAGTTTACATTACACGCTCCGGCGCCTTCAGGCGCTCGGAGCAGCTCTTTGTTTCGTTTGGTGGGCGCACCAAGGGTCTCGCCGCCTCAAAACATAGCCTGTCCAGATGGATAGTGGACGCTATCGCAGCAGCTTATGCGTCTAAACACCTGCAGTGCCCTCTGGGCATCGGGGTTCATTCCACTAGAGGCATGGCCTCTTCGTGGGCTTGGTCCAGCGGGATTTCTATTCATGACATTTGTATGGCGGCAGGCTGGGCCTCCCCCTCTACATTTGTTAGGTTTTACAACCTGGAAGTTCCCGCCTTGCAGGCTAAAATTTTATCAGTCTAACAGTGTGTATGCCCTGCCCACAGTGTTCGTGCGCAGTCTACTCTCACGTGACTTAGCTCTCCTGGTTGAGCTGCACTATAAGGGTTGATGTTCTTAATATAGACCGGCAGCGCCGCTCTGTATTCCCCTATGGCAGGGGTGGGCAAACTACGGCCCGCGGGCCACATACGGCCCGTTAGGCTGTTTAGTCCGGCCCGTCGAGTATTTAAAAAATTGTCTTATGATCGTGTTCATTTTGCCTTTTTCTTGCAATACTTTGTGTTATATATATATATATACATATATATTGCGTTGCATATATTTGACAATCAGAATATCAGATATTTCATGCCATAGCTAACAAATGTAAAAAAGGAAAAATGACATAAAAGCAGATCATCATTCATTCAGCGCTGTTGTGGCTGCGGTGTCACGTAACAAGCAATGACGCGTCACCATGGAAACCAAACAGACAGCGACATAAGCGCATAGACTTGTTGCACGTTAATGTTTTTTCCTTTTTTGGAAACTTACGGAGAAAAACATGTTTGGTAACCGCTTGCACACCTGTTTAGTTTTTCCTTTGATTTGTCTGCTATTTAGTTTCTTTGCTCCTCTGGATTTGTGGATGTATCCTGACTGATTCCGTTTTTTATCGCCTGCTCTTTATCGCCCGGCTTTCGACTACGCTCCCCTGTCTGCCATGTACAGAACCCGGTTTTGTTCATTAAATGTTCTGATCTGCCTTTGCTTTTTATGTTTTATTTTATTATACATAAAATAAATTTATACATTCGTTTATTTCGTTTTTTTCCACAAATGTATGACTTTTGGAAGTGCAAATTGATGCCATATGCAGTTTTAATAAAGTTGAATTAATGTAACCTTCTGTCATTTTTACTTTTCTAAGTGTACACTTGCAGGTGTTTTGTTTCTAATTTACTGTTAGGCCCATTAAATAATAATAAGGATAAACAATATTTAAAAAGTATAGGCTATAATTATATAATCTATATATATAATCCCCTCCTTGAACTGCCACCTTACCGTGGTGGAGGGGTTTGAGTACCCGAATGACCCTAGGAGCTATGTTGTCTGGGGCTATATGCCCCTGGTAGGGTCTCCCAAGGCAAACAGGTCCTAGGCGACGGGTCAGACTAAGAGCGGTTCAAAACCCCTTATGATGACAAATAAAAAGAGGACCGTGACGTCGCCCGGTATGGCGCAGCCGGGGCCCCACCCTGGAGCCAGGCCCGGGGTTGGGGCTCGTATGCGAGCGCCTGGTGGTCGGGCCTCCCCCCATGGGGTCCGGCCGGGCTCAGCCCGAAGGAGCGACGTGGGGCCACCCTCCCGTGGACCCACCACCTGCAGGAGGGACCGTAAGGGGCCGGTGCTAAGTGGATCGGGCGGCAGTCGAAGGCGGGGGCCTGGACAACCCGATCCCTGGACGCGGAATCTAGCTCTAGGGACATGGAATGTCACCTCTCTGGCGGGGAAGGAGCCTGAGGTTGTGTGTGAGGTTCAGAGATTCCGACTAGAGATAGTTGGGATCACCTCTACGCACGGCTTGGGCTCTGGAACCACACTCCTCGAGAGAGGATGGACTCTTCACCACTCTGGAGTTGCCCATGGTGAGAGGCGGCGGGCTGGTGTGGGTTTGCTTATAGCCCCCCAGCTCAGCCGCCATGTGTTGGAGTTTACCCCGGTGAACGAGAGGGTCGCTTCCCTGCGCCTTCGGGTCGGGGATAGGTCTCTCACTGTCGTTTGTGCTTACGGGCCGAACGGCAGTGCAGAGTACCCGGCCTTCTTGGAGTCTCTGGGAGGGGTGCTGGAAAGTGCTCCGACTGGGGACTCCATCGTTCTACTGGGGGACTTCAACGCCCACGTGGGCAGCGACAGTGACACCTGGAGGGGCGTGATTGGGA
Organism: Squalius cephalus; assembly: GCF_949319135.1. Lineage (NCBI taxonomy): Eukaryota > Metazoa > Chordata > Actinopteri > Cypriniformes > Leuciscidae > Squalius > Squalius cephalus. The sequence goes on along the minus strand of NC_137128.1, from coordinate 14,952,400 downwards.
GGAACGGCCCCCCTGATCTGAACCCGAGTGGTGTTCTGTTATTGGACTTCTGTGCTAGTTACAGCTTGTCCATAACGAACACCATGTTCAAGCATAAGGGTGTCCATCAGTGCACATGGCACCAGGACACCCTAGGCCGGAGGTCGATGATCGACTTTGTAGTCGTTTCATCCGACCTCCGGCCGTATGTCTTGGACACTCGGGTGAAGAGAGGGGCGGAGCTGTCAACTGATCACCACCTGGTGGTGAGTTGGATCCGATGGCGGGGGAGGAAGCTGGACAGACTCGGCAGACCCAAACGTACTGTGAGGGTCTGTTGGGAACGCTTGGCCGAATCCCCTGTCAGAGAGATCTTCAACTCCCACCTCCGACAGAGCTTCGACCAGATCCCGAGGGAGGTTGGAGATATTGAGTCCGAGTGGACCATGTTCTCCACCTCCATTGTCAACGCGGCCATTCGGAGCTGTGGCCGTAAGGTCTCCGGTGCCTGTCGAGGCGGTAATCCCCGAACCCGGTGGTGGACACCGGAAGTAAGGGATGCCGTCAAGCTGAAGAAGGAGTCCTATCGGGCCTGGCTGGCTTGTGGGACTCCTGAGGCAGCTGATGGGTACCGACGGGCCAAGCGGACTGCAGCCCGGGTGGTTGTGGAGGCAAAAACTCGGGCCTGGGAGGAGTTCGGTGAGGCCATGGAGAAGGACTATCGGTCGGCCTCGAAGAGATTCTGGCAAACCGTCCGGCGCCTCAGGAGGGGGAAGCAGTGCCCTACCAACGCTGTTTACAGTGGAGGTGGGCAGCTGTTGACCTCGACTGGGGATATCACCGGACGGTGGAAGGAATACTTCGAGGATCTCCTCAATCCCGCCGTCACGTCTTCCATTGAGGAAGCAGAGGCTGAGGGCTCAGAGGCGGACTCGTCCATCACCCAAGCTGAAGTCACCGAGGTAGTCAAGAAACTCCTCGGTGGCAAGGCACCGGGGGTGGATGAGATCCGCCCTGAGTACCTCAAGTCTCTGGATGTTGTGGGGCTGTCTTGGCTGACACGCCTCTGCAACATCGCGTGGCGGTCGGGGACAGTACCTTTGGACTGGCAGACCGGGGTGGTGGTCCCTCTTTTCAAGAAGGGGGATCGGAGGGTGTGCTCCAACTATAGGGGGATCACACTTCTCAGCCTCCCTGGGAAAGTCTACGCCAGGGTACTGGAGAGGAGAATCCGGCCGATGGTAGAACCTCGGATTCAGGAGGAACAGTGTGGTTTTCGTCCCGGTCGTGGAACACTGGATCAGCTCTATACCCTCTACAGGGTGCTGGAGGGTTCATGGGAGTTTGCCCAACCAATCCACATGTGCTTTGTGGATTTGGAGAAGGCATTCGACTGTGTCCCTCGCGGCGGCCTGTGGAGGGTGCTCCGGGAGTATGGGGTCCGGGGCCCTTTGCTAAGGGCTATCCGGTCCCTGTACGACCGGAGCAGGAGCTTGGTTCGTATTGCCAGCAGTAAGTCAGACTTGTTCCCGGTGCGTGTTGGACTCCGGCAGGGCTGCCCTTTGTCACCGGTTCTGTTCATAATTTTTATGGACAGAATTTCTAGGCGCAGCCAGGGGCCGGAGGGTGTCAGGTTTGGGGACCACACGATTTCATCTCTGCTCTTTGCGGATGATGTGGTCATGTTGGCCTCATCAAACCAGGACCTCCAGCATGCACTGGGACGGTTTGCAGCCGAGTGTGAAGCGGCCGGGATGAGAATCAGCACCTCCAAATCCGAGGCCATGGTCCTCAGTCGGAAAAGGGTGGCTTGCCCGCTTCAGGTTGGTGGAGAGTTCCTGCCTCAAGTGGAGGAGTTCAAGTATCTCGGGGTCTTGTTCACGAGTGAGGGAAGGATGGAACGGGAGATTGACAGACGGATCGGTGCAGCTTCTGCAGTAATGCGGTCGCTGTACCGGTCTGTCGTGGTGAAGAAGGAGCTGAGCCGCAAGGCGAAGCTCTCGATTTACCGGTCAATCTACGTTCCTACTCTCACCTATGGTCATGAGCTTTGGATCGTGACCGAAAGGACAAGATTCCGGATACAAGCGGCTGAAATGAGCTTTCTCCGCAGGGTGGCTGGGCACTCCCTTAGAGATAGGGTGAGAAGCTCGGTCACTCGGGAGGAGCTCAGAGTAGAGCCGCTGCTCCTCCACATCGAGAGGGGTCAGTTGAGGTGGCTCGGGCATCTTTTCCGGATGCCTCCTGGACGCCTTCCTGGGAAGGCGTTCCGGGCATGTCCCACCGGGAGGAGACCCCGGGGAAGACCTAGGACACGCTGGAGAGACTATGTCTCCCGGCTGGCCTGGGAACGCCTCGGTGTCCCCCCGGAAGAGCTGGAGGAAGTGTCGAGGGAGAGGGAAGTCTGGGCATCCCTGCTTAGACTGCTGCCCCCGCGACCCGGCCCCGGATAAGCGGTAGAAGATGGATGGATGGATGGAGGCTATAATTATCTAACATCTGACTAATTAAAAATTAACCTCAAAACATAACATGCTAAATGGGGGATATCTAGCATAAATAATGTATTGTCAGAATGTCGTCTCTCAGTTGGTGAATTTCGCGCAGACGTTGCCACAACGTATTTGCTCAGCCCGATCTCATGAAAGTGCGAATACCACGTATTGTATTTGTAGTGCTTATGATACACAGTTTTCGCGTGCATATGTTACGCACTTTACGGCATGTAATAGGCACGCACTCCGCAGCCCTAATCCTAGGGGTTTACAGTGCGTAGCATATGCACGCAAAAAACATTTTTGGCATATAAATGGCACGAGAAGTAAAATTCGTGGTACAGATATGCACTTTCATGAGATCGTGTTTCATAATCTGCTACTCATAACCCTCTGTCAAATTTTAAAACCCAGTGTGGCCCTTGAGCCAAAAAGTTTGCCCACCCCTGCCCTATGGTGTGCTTATGTACATGTGTTGGCCCGCGTTGCTGGCCACCTGATTCCCACTAATTTATGTTCCCCGGGTTTTCCCTGGGACTCATGTAGTGGATGCTACTGTGTTGACAAGGGGTTCCCGTAGCGGAAGCAACTTGCGCAATACGAGAGAACCTCTCGTAAGAGAACATACTCGGTTACCTAACGTAACCTCGGTTCTCTCTAGAAGAGGGAACGAGTATTGCATAACCTGCTATGCTCGCACCTCGAGCTGATTTCGCTTCAGTCGATGAATGGGCCATTAGGTAACCGAGTACGTTATTATCACCATGATGGAGATCAGTATTTGTTTTAGTTGGGCTCTTGAACCACTGACTTTATTATATTAGTTTTTCTCTGGCTGCTTTAACTATGAGTTTATAAAGCACATTCGTTATGGCAAGAAAAAGTCAAGACGAAGATGATAAGGTGTTTTTGGCTGTTGTGATGATTACATAATCATCCTGGACATGTCTGATTATCTGATCTTAACCAGTGTATAAGCTTTGGCTTTATGGATATTTCATATTTATCATATGTCTGTTAATCTACAACATGAAATACAGCAATGTTTCTGTAATCAACTATTCTGAAGAATATTGAAATAATATAGTGCTTTAAAACATTTTGCATTGCTTGACTCAGACACACACAAACATCAACAATCAGCACATGAATCTCAACAATGGTGACAATCAAAAGTTTCATGTCGCAATGCATCCTGGGTTCCAGGATAGTATAAAACTCCAAGCATGCACTGCTGCATGAATAAAAAAAAAAAAAAAAAATTATTGCCACCATTGATGAGAGACATGTGCAGGTTTTTGATATCTCTGTGTTTCTACAAGACATTGTTAGCTCTGTTTCTTTTTTAGGTTGTACATAATGTGTTAAAAAAAATCATCATCATTACTTATTACTGTAGTTTCACAGTGGTGGTAATGTAACACTTTTGATACAGGATTAAAAACTGAATGAGACTAAGTGAATTAACAGGCTATATGATGCTTTTGTCATCATAATCAATATAACTGCAATCATTCACATATTGTGTGTGTGCACAAGTGTTGCTTGCAAAAACACAGTTCAAGCACCAATTGATAAACTAATATTAAAAAGTCAAGGGTGAGCATCCCAACTAAAGCAAACACTGATCTCGTTCATGGTAACTTCAAACCAAACATCCCCATACCATCTGGCGGCCAGGGCGGAGATGACAGTCCATCGGGCGGCCAGGGCAGAGACGACAGTCCATCGGGCGACCAGGGTGAAGCAGACTTTTCCTCGGCCGGCCAGGGCGGAGACTTTCCCTCGGGCTCAGGAACAGACACCACCGGCTCAGGAACAGACACCACCGGCTCAGGAACAGACACCACCGGCTCGGCGGCGGCCATCTTGTCTGAAGACACAGGTTCGGCGGCGGTCATCTTCTCCGAAGACACTGGCTCGGCAGACGTGACGTGAACAGGCTCGGCGGCGGCCATATTGTCCGAAGACCCAGGTTCGGCAGGTGTGACGTGAACAGGCCCGGCGGCGGCTATCCTGTCCGAAGACACAGGCTCGGCAGATGTGACGTGAACAGTCTCTGTGGCGGCCCTCTTGTCCGCAGACACAGGCTCAGCAGACGTGACGTGAACAGTCTCGGCGGCGGCCATCTTGTCCGAAGACCCAGGTTCGGCAGGCGTGACGTGAACAGGCCCGGCGGCGGCCATCCTGTCCGAAGACACAGGCTCGGCAGATGTGACGTGAACAGTCTCTGTGGCGGCCCTCTTGTCCGCAGACACAGGCTCAGCAGACGTGACGTGAACAGTCTCGGCGGCGGCCATCTTGTCCGAAGACACAGGCTCAGCAGACGTGACGTGAACAGTCTCGGCGGCGGCCATCTTGTCCGAAGACACAGGCTAGGCAGACGTGACGTGAACAGTCTCGGCGTCGCCCATCTTGTCCGAAGACGTGACGTGTGTTTCGTGACGTGTGTTTCTTACCCCCTCTCCGTCCGCGAGGACGAGACGGTGGCTCCGATCCGTTCCTCATCAGCCCAGAGTCGAAGGGGGGCCATGGTGGAGAGTGGTGTTGGACTCCCTCTCGACCACCCACTCCTCTGCGACCTCCCCGGGTCCCACGAAAAATGACTAGGCGGGTTCCCTCAAAACAATCTCTCCTCTCCCGCTCGGTGGCTGGGGAAGAGAAGTTAGTATACATACCGCTGGATCCTTTGTGACGGAGTCCTTCTATCACGATCCACACACAGAAAACAGGGAGAAGATCCAAATGCAGTAAGTATCTTTATTTATTAAAGGGTAATCCGTTACTCAGAAACAGTCTAGGCAGGGGTCAAAACCTGGTAAGGTCTAACAGTGCATGATTGTGACGTCACAGCAAATTGCACTTAATTTACCCCCCATCCCACACGAATCTAGTGATTGATGATGTTATTTTGACATTTAACCGCATTTAATACTTGTTGTAGCCTTAAGATGACTGTTTTTTTAACACAGGTATAGTTTATTGTATTATCATTTTTGTTTGTCTGAATTATTTAACATTTAATATTTATTATAAATATATAATATATATATATATATATATATATATATATATATATATATATATATACACATATATATATATATATATAAAATAATATATTATTATATATAATATATATAATAATAGATATATTATTATATATAATAATATGGGGGGATGTAATCTATCTATCTATATATCTTTTTAACTAACTCTTTCTTTCATTAGTTATCTTTCCTTTTTTCTTTCTTTCTTTCTTTCTTTCTTTCTTTCTTTCTTTCTTTCTTTCTTTCTAACCTATCTATCTATCTATCTGTCTGTCTATCTATCTGTCTGTCTGTCTGTCTATCTGTCTGTCTGTCTGTCTATCTATCTATCTAATCCCTTTTATTCTAACTCCAACTCTCTAAATTAAACTTCAAGCTTTTAAAACTTTCTTTCTTTCTTTCTTTCTTTCTTTCTTTCTTTCTTTCTTTCTTTCTAACTCAAAACTAAATTCAAATTTTGACAGTTGGAGAGGCCCATTAGACTCCATTAGCTGCCATTCTATGTACTATTTCTAATCAATCGAGACAAATTTTCCATTCTATCTAATATTTCTAAACTGAAAATCTTCAAAACGACAAACTTTAAATTGGCATGAAAAAGCCTTGCCAGAAAGTTTGAAGAAGTTTTAAAAGCTTGCAGTTTGAGGTTTTGAAGGTTTTTAACTTTAATTAGTTTAAGTTTTAGTTTAGTTGTTTTAAAAATTACATTTTTAACAGCCCAATCATACATGCACGCCTATAGAATGGTGCATAAATAATAAATCAGCACCATAGCAGATTCCAAGTGATCAAGGGCTTAGCGTTTTAAATTGAAACACATTGCAAGGGTTCCATGAAACATATTAAAAGTTTATTGCAAAATATACATACAAATATTTAAGTAGTTTAACAGCATAGGATTTTGTGTCATTCTCAGTGCTTCATGGGAGTGGGCGGTGCTGAAGAGTTCTTTTGACACAATGTGCTAATTTCTATTCTCTGATTGGTGGAGATTTATTTCCAGAATCATATGTAATGAATTCCACTGTTTAACATGATTATTTAGAAATACCAGCCACTTTATTAGGTAAATGGCCTCACAGTCACCATATCTACATAAAGTGTAATAAATATTCTTAATACTTGTTTGCATTTCTGTCTGTGCAATCCAAGACAGGAGATTGAAGCCTTCATCCGTGCTAAGTATGTAGAAAAGAGGTTTGTCCTGAAATCTACAGCCCAGGAGCAGAAGGAAAAGATCATGACGTTTAGAAAACTTGACAAACGTATAAAGGGAAACATGGATTTTCTTCCCCCGCGGCCTCCCCCTCCCACACCCAAACTCCGAACTGCCTCCAGTACCTCAGGTGAATGCTGGGAGACTGCAGATCAAAGGCAGGATACTGGCTGGAATCAGTTGTATCTTTCAGCCAGGTGGGGATTTTTCTGACTGAAAAATAATGCTTCTTTGTTTTCCCTTCCACTGTGAACAGCTTCCTTTAGTGGTCAGGAGGTACGACGTGATTCGCTGTTCTGCCCCGATGAGCTTGATTCTCTTTTTTCCTACTTTGATACATCCTCAAAGCTGCAAAGCTGTAAGTGCCTTATTACATGAATCAGTGCTTGTCTGTCTCTGTCTGTTATGAGCTGACTTTATGGAGCCAGACTAATTACATATTTGACATTTTGAATTGAGTTTGTTATATTCCCCACCTGTTCATTGTGTAACAACACTATGGCATGCCAGGTTATATTGCTGCAATATTCTCATGGCTCATGCATGTTTTGACTGTGTTCTTGTAATGGCAGTGAGGAGTAAAGACAGCGGGATTCAGAACAGTGCAGATGGGAGCAGAGAGATGTTGGCCTCCACCCCCTCCAGCTCTAGTGAAACAGGTGAGCTTAACAGTACACAGTACATATGTTTCAAACCCTCAGAATGCCTCTAACACACAAGCAAAGTTTAATCTCCTCAATATCTTAGCTGACAAGTGAATCATATTTTCATATTATGACTGAGGAACCAATAGTATGAATAGTATATGTATAGTAGTATGAATTTAACCCTCTGGGGTCTAAGGTGTTTTTGGGGCCCTTGGGATGTTTTGACATGCCCTGACATTTGTGCTTTTTTCAGTTATTTATAAACATGATAATGGCAAAGGTGTAAATTCACTCTATATAGCACAAACAGGGCAACCATAATATGCGAGCAACATGTATGTAGATGTTTGTATTTTTAAGAGAATAATGTTTATGCGTGGTTATTGAAAAAAATAAAAATGAAAGTTGCTGAAATAAGACCACAAAATCATACTAAATATGTGTCAATAAGACTTTTGACTAATGGATGTTGTCGCTTCGAGTTCTGGCTTTAAAATTATGTGAAAATAGTCTTGCTTTATCGTTCACGTAAAACAATACATTGATTTAAATTGTGTAAAACAGGTTTTGCTTGGAAAGCCAATATGCGAGGGGGGCGTGAAGGAGGAGTAGTTTACACCTGAGAATACAATGTCCCACCCATTATGCGTAATGACTCTGTATAATGAGCCATTCATTCAGGTGTGACACTGACTGAGCCAAGAATGAATGCAAGGACAAAAGATATATTTAGAAGAATACTTATATTGACCATTTAAGATTTTGCTTACATCTATCTTGTAAATATGTTTTGCTATTTTATTAAAAAGGTTACAATTACAACACTAATTACAATTTCAACAATATTTCAAGTGTACTCTTTCTTTGTAAAAAAATTATTATAGGCCTAAATTTTATCATATGTATTCATTAGTTTGAATATAGCCAATATTGGAACTTCTAACATCTTAGTTTATGACTTTATTTTTGACAAATATAGTATTATATATATATATATATATATATATATATATATATATATATATATATATATATATATATATATATATATATATATAGAACATATGAGCAGAAATTGCTAAACAAAAGCTTATTTGATGTGGCAGTATATTCTACAATAAAAACTGTACCCAAATCTAGTCAACAAAATGTTGTCTTTCATATTTCGCCTGACTGTAACGTTGTTTTTATGAAATATTAGGGCATATAAATGTTAATTTGCAGTTTAATACGTTGCTTATACAAAGACATTTTATTTCAACATATTTCAGTCGATTTTTACTCATCTCAGTATAGCAAAGCATTTTAGTTGATTAAAGCGGTTTATTCTTTCACACACAGACACGCGATTCATATTTAGGCTAAACAGTCTTTACAAATAGGCTATGTACCCTTCATTCATCTCACAGAAACGCGATTCATATTATAGAAACGCGATTCATCTTTTTGCGGTTTACATAGGCCTACACTAACGTTATTCCATAACGTTATTCCACATAACACTTGAGAAAAGATAACCACTCCTCAGCGGGATCTATTGCTCCTCATATCAGCACTGTTCTGAGGAAACTTTTCTCCAGGATTATTAGGTAGGCTATTATGCCTCACTCGCGCCGCGCTGTGTTTACAGCTGATGTGGGCGTTTCACAGGTCTGAAATGGTTCTCAGATTTGCGTTTGAATAACGCGCGCTATCCGGGGCGTGGTCACATTACATTTGAATGAGCTCGACTGGAATCACTCTCTTTTAATACAGATTTCACAAGATGAGAATATTTATTTTTTATATAAATTACTTCATTTAAAAGAAGAGAATTCAAGCTTCATGCCTGTGTGTCTGTATGCCTGTTTGACTGAGTATTCGCTGAGTTACAGTTCATTTTCGGACGCGTTTCAGAATGGACTTAACTGACAGAGAGAAGGCAGAACTCGCATCACGTTTATTTTTCTTTATTTGGCAAAAAGCACAACCCTTTGTTTTTATTGTGAGTATACACAAAAATAATACACATTTAACAGAATCGATAGATGTATGAAACGTGTTTGTAATATCAAAGTCAACAGAGCAAAATGAATTTCTTTTGAACTGATAAGAAAAAAAGCGAGCTGGTATCGCCGGCGATACCGCCAACCCCAGGGGGTTAAGTCAGAAACAAAAGGCAAATGAGCCTGCAGGCCACTGAGTCAGGACCAGGACCATATCAGGACCAGGCTAAAGTTGGAGCCAGGAGGTCAGTCCAGAGGACAAACCCAAGAGTAAGGTCAGGGCCAGGAAAGAAGTCAATAACCAGAGATCACTCTGGACCAGCTCTTGAAGCACAAAACACTCTGGCACTGAAGCAGTGTTCAGACAGAGTAGATATGGGCAGAGTAATAAGAGAGAGAGGGAACAGGCGAGAGGGAAATGATCCATAGACACTTCAATGGTTCGCTGCTGGGGGTCGATCTCAAGTGAATCCGCATGATTCATGGGTTTACAGAGATTGCCCACCAGTGCTAAACCACTGAAATTTCAAAACGTTTCGATACAGTTATGGCATAACGAAGCCTCTTTTACTGAAATATGGAAGTTTGATACATGCTCCAAACCACTGATCGAAACAAAAGACTTGTAAATGTTTTAAAGCTTCATGAAACAGCGTTTCAAAATCGCCCAGCACTACCTGTCAAGTCACTTTTATTTATATACTGTAGTAGAGCTTTATTCAATAAAGATTGTTTCAAAGCAGCTTTACAGTGTTAACTGGAAAATTATTCAATTATGCAAATAGAGTTCATTTCAGCTGTACAGCAGCTCGAAAAGGAAATAGTGTCATTGTTTAGCTTAAGTCAGTTCAGTGTTGATTCAGTTCCATTGTAAGGATCATCAATTATTAAATTAGTTCATTTTATATATAAAGCAGTTCTGCAGAAAAAAGTGACGTCATCGCCCAGCTCAGTTTGGATCTCATCCAATAGTATCAGTGCAGTCAAAACAATAATATTGTTGAATATTTAGCAAGCCAGAACCCAAACTCTTTTAGGTGACCGAATGGAAAAAACACTTTTGGAGAAAACATGCTCAGTCAGGGGTCCTGTTCTTCTCTGGCAAATGAATGAACATGGTGTGATTATGATTCAGGCTGCATCACAAGTCAAAAATCAAACTGTGGATCGATAGCATATATTTCATCCAGTTCCTTTTGCTTGAAGATCGGATTCATCATGCCAGTATGGAGCTGAAGCTGCTCATAGGTCTGTGCAGAGGACTTGTCTGGTTCTTGTGATCTGTGTCAATGGCTGTCATGTCAAGGCTTGAACAGGGGATTGTCTAGTTGACAGGATCTCTATTCAGGGCTGAATTGTGGTTGTGTCTAGGTACAAATCAAGATATGGCTGATTACGGTAACCTCAGGATAACCAGAGGGACTAATATTTAAGCAGATGCGATTCTTCTTAGGATGTAACAAGTACATCGGGTGTTATGGGAAGTGTTTTCGGTTGACCTAATTTATGCAGCCTATAACAATCCTTTAATGGATGTGAATTATAGAAATGTGATGGTGTTATCTGTATGCCAGGTTAAAGAGATGTGTTTTTAGTCCAGATTTAAACTGACAGAGTGTGTCTGCTTCCCATAGGCTGGGAAGACTTTTTGGGTGCTAATTAGGAAAAAGATCTACTGCCTGCAGTTGATTTTGATATTCTAGGTATTATCAACTGGCCAAAATTTTGAGATTGCAATACACGTGAAGGACTATAATGCGTTAAGAGCTCGCTAAACCATTTAGTGCCTTTTAAGTAATTAGCAAGATTTTAAAATGCATGTGATGTTGACAGAAATGGGCTAATATGGTCGTACTTCCTGGCTGGTTCTAGTAAGAACTCTATCTATTTTGGACTAGCTGGAGTTTGTATATCTCTGTTGTTCGGTCATTTTAGACTGAAAATTTTGAAAATCGCTACTTCAACGGAATGGTACAAAACTTGATTACTTGTATGGCACTCGCTATGTGACCACAAAAACAATTGTGGACTTAATTTGATAAAAGCTTAATGGTCGTAAAAAATATTCAACACTTGTTTTGTTTGACCACCATAGGAAATGAATGGGAAATACGCAAAAATATGAAAATACAGAGAGTATTTTGTGTGTACAATCTACAAATCATCCACAGTGCAGAAAACTGTACCGCAATGAAGGGGTGACACTCTATATCAAGAGAGCAAAATATATATCAATATATATGTGACTGTAACACAATAGCAAGTTTTTGCAAATCCGGAAAATAAAATCAATATTTCAGCCACAATGTGCAGTAAAAACACGGACATCAAGGAAGGGGTACCCCACATAGCAACATTTTGATGTTCCAGATCCGGCCCACATCTGGCACAAGTGGAAAGATGATCTGGCCCACATGCAGCGTGGAATGACGGCCCTTGGGTGGCTGACTCCTGTTTGCTAGATTTGGGCCACAAGCAGGCCATAGCAATGCCACATGTCAGCCAAGAGCAAATAAATAAACCAGAACTGGACCTTATCTGAGCCACAAAATCTGTGTATATTAAATATGGAGTCATTTCAGCCTTAAGAAGACTGTTAACAAGCAGAATTACTGAAGGAAAGAAGAGAACAGAAAAAGAGATGAGCAGAAATACAAGAACTACAACTGACTTCCAACCACAGCCTAAGATGAAATCAACTGAAGATGAAACATTAAATCTCTCAAGATCTCAGCAGAGGAGGATTAAACAATTCCAGAAAAAGAATTACCAGCTTCACTTATTACTAACCAGACTGACTTTATTTCTGTCTGTTTTTATTGAGAATTAACAGGGGTTTAACTCTGTGTTTCATTTGAAGTCACCATAACAGTGATTAGTGTTTCCATTAGTTGGGCTCTTAGCTCTTATTTTAATGTTCGTCTTTTTTTGCTGCTGTGACACTGTGTTTCTCAAACACATTTGAAGCAGCAAATTAAAGCTAAAGTGAAACGAGATCAGGTGATGATGGTCACATGAAATAGATGAAATAGACTGATTCACTAATGTCTTTTGAATCTAACAACTGTGTTGTACCATTAATATATTCACATCACAAACCCTGTGTTACTGCAGCATGAGATGCAGCAACAGGCCCGGAGTGGGTAATCGGGAGAATCGGAAGAATTCCCGGTGGGCCGCTTCACTTTTGGGCCGGTCGAGGATTTTTTTTTTTCTTTTCACATTTGTCACGTTAGTTACATTACACGTTCCGCATTCTGACACCGCAGCGCGCAGCCTCTGCATGGGTTGTACCATGTTAGGGAGTTCTCCCCTCCCCCTCCTATAGAGTTGGTTGGGTCCATAGTCTGTCTTTTCCAAAAACGTTTTCTCAGGTAGGCTACCACGGCACCGCCGGCGCCTACCGATAGCTGGGCCGGCCCTACCGTAACGGTACATGCAGGGAGGATGGGAGGAAGAGGCCAGGATGTATGGAAGCTTGTTTCCGCCACAGAATAAAACATTTTAAAAGATAATTGCGACTTTTTATCCCACAATTGCGAGTTTACATCTCGCAATTCTGACTTTATTTCTCAGAATTGCGAGATATAAAGTCAGAATTGCGTGAAATAAAGTCGCAATTGCGAGTTATAAAGTCAGAATTGCGAGATATAAAGTCCGAATTGCGTGAAATAAAGTCGCAATTGCGTGTTATAAAGTCAGAATTGCGAGATATAAAGTCAGAATTGCCTGAAATAAAGTCGCAATTGCGTGTTATAAAGTCAAAATTGCGAGATATAAAGTCGCAATTGCGTGTTATAAAGTCAGAATTGCGAGATATAAAGTCAGAATTGTGTGAAATAAAGTCGCAATTGCTTCTTATAAAGTCAGAATTGCAAGATATAAAGTCAGAACTGCGTGAAATAAAGTCGCAATTGCTTCTTATAAAGTCTAAGTGAATTATTATTTAACCTTTACATTATTTGTTGAACCATGGTATTAGTAAACTACACAATAGTAAGAGCTGAACTGTTGCTTCATTTATCCAATTTGGAAAAAGTGCTAATTTGGAATTCCAAGTCAAGTCAAGTCAAGTCATCTTCATTTATATAGCGCTTTTAACAATGTAGATTGTCTCAAAGCAGCTTTACAGAGATAAATGTATAATTTAACGTAAGATTGTTTTGGCTTTATAGCGGTTCTTTAATAAAGTTATTTTCCAGCTAAAGTTGGTTTTGATTGATTCGCTTCCGTCGCAACGATCATTTGTTATGAAATTAGGGCCGCCAAGACGACACCATTCTCTCTACACAGACTTTAAACGCGAACCTGTGAGAAACACTGATGGCGTTCAGATGCGCATTAAGAACGGGTTCAATAGTTATGTGCGTTTGAATATATGTGTGCAGGTTTGGAATTCCCTACAGGTACAAACCAAGCCTAAACAAATTACTGGTGTTTCCTTATAGTTTTGATTCAGAATTTTATTTTATTTTATCAATTCGGGGTAGATACGCAAATTGAGTTTTCCCGACAACGCTTTATCTGTAGAGTGGGAAAGGGATCCTCCATAGGGATAGACTAGTTGGCACTTCAGCACTGCGTTGACATCGGGTCCAGGCGAAGGTCCTTCGTCAGATCTGGAAACGGCCTGGATCCGGCAGGCTGCGGGAAAACCTTGGGATAAACAAAGACACTAAAATTAGCGTAGATGCCATTCTTCTCATGATGTAACAAGTACATCAGGATTTATGGGAAGTGTTCCCGGTTCCAGCTGACCTAATCTATGCAGCCTAATATTGAATTATAGAAGTCTATAATGTATTATGTGAATGCTATGTCAAAGAGATGTGTCTTTAATCTAGATTTGAACTGACAGAGTGTGTCTGCTTCCCGGACAATGTTAGGAAGACTGTTCCAAAGTTTTGGTGCTAAATAGGAAAAATATTATAGGAATAAAATATAATAAAATATAGGAATTCCACCATGGAAAAAGTGGGCCTGTCTTGGGCCTGAAACTCCCGGGCTGAAAAGTGGCCCCACTCCGGCCCTGTGCAGCAATATTATAACAAACATGAGCACGAAAAGTTAATCTATGATGACACACACAGATATCAACAATGGTAACAATCAAAAGTACCTATGGAATTAATTTTGTGGCAATTAATAATGAACGTAACTTTTCAAGAAACTAATAAAAATGTATATTGAAACTGAATAAAATATCTTTTTTGACTTCGTTTTTAATACACTGCATGTTTTGCTAACTATTTCTCATATTTCAATCGCTGTTCTGATCTTACAAATGCGCTTCCAGAGTTTTCATTTACGCTTCTGAAGTTTTCGTTTACGCTTCTGGAGTTTTCGTTTGCTGTTCTGACACATTTCTCTCGTGGGGGCGGGGCTAGTAGCAGTGTGTTCTCATTGGCTACTGAGTTTTTGATTGACAGCTTCTTCAGCTGGAAGTGAAGACGTCAGTGGTGTGTTTATGTGTGGATGTGAGCGTCTGTAATCGTAGCTTTCTATTTCATTTTAGTGATATTAAGATTATATCTGTATTTATTTGCTGCTACACTATATTGTTGAGATGATTTCTTATAGAAGGAACAGTACAGACGAATGATATCATTATAATTAGTCATCATTGCTATCAGAATACTGGATAGCCTACTCGTGGTAAGTCTGATTTTTTTAAATTAATACTATACTAATACTATTTATAATACAGTACTGGCTTTTTTCAGGTGGAGAGGCATTTTAGAGCTCAGTGAGAGCCCATAACATTATACAGCTGTGTTGTCTTGATTTAACTTAGCCCAATCATTACATGAATTGTTTATCTACATTCGGTTACAGTATTCGATTAGATCATATTTCCCCCCAGCCACCCCCAACAACATTGGGCTAGAGTACTGTACAGTATCTGTACTGTAGCCTACAGTACAAAAAGTACTGTATCAGTCAATGACCGATGCATAATTTATGATGAGATGCGCTCCAGTTCACGTGCAATGCAAGTGATAGCGGCGCGCCTCCATGATTATATTGTCTGCTAAATATTTGCTTCTCATTTTTTAAATACAAGCAATTGGTTGATGAAAAATTGATTAAAATTAAGATACAATTTATACAAAACGAAATTCACTTTAAACAAAGGCTTTCTACAAAACAAAACTTAATGAAGTGGTCAAAATCCATTTGTGATCCATTCCATTCTGAATAAACAAACAATGCAGTTTACATGCGTCGTCTTGTTGCATTATTCATTAAGATAATAGGCCTAATTAATAAATGCACGCACAATTATCTGTGAAATTGATAAATGTTGCAGATGTTTTACTATGCACAAACAAATGCCTTTCAACTTATGTGTGCAAAATTCAGAATTAAATGAATGTGCAGCAATGTGTACAAATAGAGAGTCTGTAGGCCTACAGAGAGAATGAAGGGCGGCTTCCATAAAACTGACAGTTTTATTGCCCCCCTATAAAAAGGTTCCCACGCCTAGCCCCGCCCCTTTCTACCCCCTCCCTCCCACCTCCGGACAGGTCATGTGACCGTGGGAATTTTCCCACGGTCCCCTTCCCTACAAACATCCATACAAAGATACCTACAAACATCCCCACCCCTTCCCCACTTCTGTACAGGTCATGTGACCGTGGGAAAATTCTCCCACGATCCACATTTGAAGTCGTATTTTCACAATCACATATAAAAAGACATTAAAACAATGTATATCATTAAAATACAATGGGTGGTACACACACACACACACACACACACACATTTGTAAAATGTAAAAATGTTAAAAACTTTGAATTGCAACCATGTTCTAGTATTAAAATTATATCAAGCAAATAGTTCTATTTTCTAACATACATTTAAAGAAAAGTTGTACTTTCACAATTACATAGTGTTTAAAGGTGTAAAAATGTTGTATAAAGTTAAAATACACGTCTTTAGCATTCATACATTTGTAAAATGTTAAAACATTAATGAAAAAGTTTAAATTGCATTTTCTTAAAGTTATCAAAATGTAAAAAAAAAAAAAGTTATCAAACATTAAACAAATATTAAAACATATCAAACGCATAAACACATATGTACATTTAAAAACTGACTTACGTTTTTACAATTCCGTTTGTTGAAAGAAGAACAAAAGTTATCCAACTTTGTGTAAAGTAATCTCCTGGGAGCTCAATGAAACACGTCCGAACACGGGAGAAAGGAGTCAAGACTGACAATAGCTACCGCTGCACAGGAGACAGACGTAGGCTCCACCCCTAACCCTCCCACGTCAGGTGGTGAAGAGGCGTGAGAAAAGATAACAACAGACCTCCACACTCATCAGCTCCAGGGGGACACAACTACTCTCTACAAGTTTAAAACTTAAAATGACAGAATTGAAGGCTGCACAATGTCTCCTCAAGCCACTCCCACTAAACACGCCCCTCAAAGCTGAGAGGTTGAGAGGCGATGGTTTAAATTAAAGGTGTATATCTATACAAAATAAGTTTATCTGGTGTTTTTGTCAAATGAGAAGTTTATACTATGTATCATCTTTATATTTTAATTAATTTTACTCTAATTCCTTTTTATAACTATCATTTATCTCTTTTTAATTCATTTCTATCTAAATCAGTTTGAATTGTCATAGTGTATGATTTTAACTTTCAGCCCAAAGACTTTCAAGTATCACATCTCTAACACACACACACACACACACACACACACACACACGTCTGGTTCACTATCTTTGTGGGGACTCTCCATAGACGTAATGGTTTTTATACCATACAAACTGTACATTCTACCCCCTTACACTGCCCCTGCCCCTAAACCTGCCCATCACAGGAGACATTCTGCATTTTTACTTTCTCAAAACAACTCATCCTGTGTGATTTATAAGCCTTTTGAAAAGTGGGGACCGCTGGCTGGTCCCCACAATGTAGGTGATCTCAGGTTTTACTATTCTTATGGGGACATTTGGTCCCCACAATGTAATATAAACAAGGGCACACACACACACACACACACACACACACACACACACACACACACACACACACACACACACACACACACACTTACAGAAAAGTAAAAAAAG
Source organism: Squalius cephalus (assembly GCF_949319135.1). NCBI lineage: Eukaryota > Metazoa > Chordata > Actinopteri > Cypriniformes > Leuciscidae > Squalius > Squalius cephalus. The sequence goes on along the minus strand of NC_137128.1, from coordinate 14,934,942 downwards.
TTACGTTTTTTTTTTCCATTACAAAAAGATACATTTAGTATTTTATATAAAGCATCTTTTGTAAAAAGTGTTTCAAACATAATCACAATATTATTCACCTCAACGATCTCCAAAGGTTTAGAGCTTCAAAAATCCTCATGCTGCATTAGCAGCGCTAAATGTGACCATTCAGTCCTATATCACAAGAAGAAATGTCAAGTCAAGTCAAGTCAAGTCAAGTTTATTTATATAGCGCTTTACACAATACAGATTGTATCAAAGCAGCTTCACAGTATTAAATTAAAATAATACAACAAGGTTTGTTTCTAGTGAGATTTATTGATTGATAAAATTAAATTAAATATTCCCAAAATATCCCCAACTGAGCAAGCCAAAGGCAACAGTGGCAAGGAACCGAAAAACTCCATCAAGTGACCTAATGGTGAGCTGAAACTCCATCAGGTGACCTAATGGAGAAAAAAAAAAAACCTTGGGAGATCCCAGGCTCAGTCGGAAGCCAGTTCTCCTCTGGCGTTTATGAACTAGAGGCCGGATTGTAGTTTAAACTGTAAGATTAAGAATATTATATGAATGCCTGGCTGAAGAGATGCGTCTTTAATCTAGTTTTAAACTGGGAGAGCGAGTCTGAGCAACGAACAGTATCAGGAAGGCTATTCCAGAGTTTTGGAGCTAAATGTGAAAATGCTCTCCCTCCTTTGGTGGATCTGGATATCCTAGGTATGACCAAAAGCCTCGAATTTAGTGATCTTAAAGAGCGCGATGGATTATAGGGCGATAGAAGATCCGTTAAATAGACTGGAGCTAAGCCGTTTAGGGCTTTATAAGTCAGTAGCAATACCTTGTAATTAATACGGAACTTTATAGGTAACCAATGTAGTGATGTTAAAATCGGTGTTATATGATCATATTTTCTTGATCTAGTAAGAACTCTAGTGGCTGCATTTTGGACTAACTGTAGCTTGTTTATTGAGGATGCAGGACAACCAGCTAATAAAGCATTACAGTAATCTAGTCTCGAGGTCATGAATGCATGAACTAACTTTTCTGCATCAGAAACTGATAGCATGTTACGTAGCTTAGCAATGTTTCTAAGGTGGAAAAAGGCTGTTCTTGTAACATATGAAATATGATTTTCAAAAGACAGGTTGCAATCTAATATAACACCCATGTCTTTTACTGTAGAGGATAAAGTAACAGGACATCCTACTATGTTAAAGTTGTATTGTGAGAGGTTTTGTAGGCGTTTTTTTGAACCGATAAGTAGTACCTCTGTCTTGTCTGGATTTAATAAAAGAAAATTACGCGTCATCCAATCTTTTATATCTTTAATACACTCTGTCAATTTGGATAATTTAGCGTTTTCATCCGGCCGTGATGAAATATATATTTGAGTGTCAAATATATATTTGAAATGAACGACTGAAAGGTAGGCTATGCAATGGTCCAGGCCCTGACTCCGCCCCCTAACACACACACACACACACACGGATTTACTTATGTCTCATTGGAGGCCTCCGGATGACACAGACGTGACATGACATCATTCCGGGGGCTACCCAAAACAGCCACTCAAGTCTCTCCTCACAAACCGCGGAACTTCTGAATGTAAACTCATCATGGAGCCAAACAAACTGCCACGAATCGTTTAATTCTTACAACATATCCATTGGAACGCGATTAAGTTATCCGGGCGGGCGGTGAGTTATGATACTAAACATTTACCTAACTATTTATCTGTCGAATATTTCAAATAAATGTCATCTCTCCAGAGCAAAAATTCGCAGAGGATTGTACTCTATCCACAAGAGATTACCAAGCCCCATCAGGTGTGGAGCTACACGTGAAACATCTCTACACTCAAAAAAGAAAAAAGTGAACAAAATTATTTCCTCGCTCAGCTTCAAGAAAAGACGACCGGCGGCTGTCCATTCAGTCTTGGAATGATATAATTCAGACCGTGTTGAGAGCATAGACTGTAAAAATTATGGACAAAGCGTCTGTGACGTCACCCATAGACTTTCTGAAGAATGGGTTTGAAGCCGTTTATGGGGGGTATGGGCGGCGCCATCTTGGAAAATCTTGGGAAATCCTAACCCCGCCCACCTTCTGACGCAGCGCGCGTCACTCAGCTCGCTCTGCTACTTCGGTTATATCTGTGTATATTTTACTCAACGAAATATGTTATAAAACACCATACTAACTCTTTTCATTTCATTTAAAGAAATCTTAAACATTATAGCCACACAAATGTGGTTCCGGCAACGCGTATTGATTATATTCACTGCACATAACGTTTGCCTATTTAAAAAAAATATATATATATATATAAAACACAAACCTGCCTCTTTTCGTTTTAAATATAATATAAAAATATTAAACATTTTAATATGGTCCAGGCAATATGTGCATTTGTACTAAACAACAGATGTTGCAGTAAACAACATTACAGATCATATTCGTTGTATTAAAATTTAAAATGACAAAACTCAACCCAGTCTCTTTTTGTTAAATTTCAGTTTTATCAATATTAGCTATTATAAAAGTATAAGTAAAAGGTAAAGTTACAAGAAGCTATACAAATAAAGCAAACAAGGGGGCGTGGTTATGACTCGGACCTAACTGCACGCGTTTTTGGGAGCTCCTGGCATTTTTCGTTTAAAACTTAAAAATCACCCTCATTTTTCATCGACACAAGGTTGACGTGCTTCATTGACTGTTTGTGGAAACGATGCCGTCCAAAAAACGCAAAAATAAAACTAAGTTGGTGAGTTCTCCGGTTGTGAAGCTAGACGATGATGGGGATGCTAGCAGCGTTGCTAGCTCTTCAAGCTCCGTAAGCACTAACGTTAGTGATGCAACATGTGTCGATACATGTCAAAATCTGAATGTAATCCAGAAATTGGATTTAATGAGAAATGACTTTGCAACAAAGATTGATGGCGTCCTAAACGCGATACAGGATGTTAAGAAAGACGTAAGAGAATTTTCTGGACGCATGGATTTGGCCGAAGAACGCATCAGCAGCATGGAAGATGTGGTAAACACGGAAAAGAGCAAATTGGAGGAAGCTACTAAGCGTATTACCTTTCTTTCACGTAAGCTTGACGATCTGGAGAACCGTTCGAGGGCAGATGGGAGTTTTACTTACTCAAACATGTTCTGAGGGCAGAAAGGAAAATGATTGGTTTACAGCTTCAACCAATGAAACTGAAGCAAGGGCGGGGTTTAGACGTTTGAATTTGAGATGCGCTGCGGAGGGATTCTTGAGGAATAGTCGGATAAAAGACAGATGTTCGTGGGAGAACGCGTTTATTGCAAGGTAAGTGAATTTACTACTATATTTTGTTACAATTCAACATCCTCTAACGTTTACTAAGATAATAAGCGAACATTTAAAAATGCACAGAACTAATACTAATCATCGTCTAAATATCGTATTGTATGCATTTTGATTTGACTGTTTCATCAGTCGACCAAAACAAAGCTGCTTATGGGGTAACTGGTGTAAAACATGCTTTTCCAATGCTACCTCGCTGTCTGTTAAATCGATATGCGAGAACAGAACTCGTTCAAATTTTCCGCGGTATTTTCAACAGTCAAAATGATACATCTCCCGCCTTAGCGCTGCTCTCAGGGAGTACTCAATAGATTCAAATCACTTTTATTTTAGTGTATAACTTGCTGCTCTCAGGGCAGGAGTACTCAATAGATTCAAATCACTTTTATTTTAGTGTATTACGCGCTGCTCTCAGGGCAGGAGTACTGGATAGATTCAGATTGCTGTTATTTTTACTAGTGTATTACGCGCTGCTCTCAGGGCAGGAGTACGATTCAAATTGCTTTTATTTTAGTGTATTACGCGCTGCTCTCAGGGCAGGAGTACTCAATAGATTCAAATTGCTGTTATTTTTTAGTGTATTACGAGCTGCTCTCAGGGCAGGAGTACTCAATAGATTCAAATTGCTGTTATTTTTTAGTGTATTACGAGCTGCTCTCAGGGCAGGAGCACTCAATAGATTCAAATCGCTTTTATTTTAGTGTATTACGCGCTGCTCTCAGGGCAGGAGTACTCAATAGATTCAAATCACTGTTATTTTAGTGTATTACACGCTGCTCTCAGGGCAGGAGTACTCGATAGATTCAAATCGCTGTTATTTTTAGTGTATTACGCGCTGCTCTCGGGGCAGGAGTACTCAATAGATTCAAATTGCTGATATTTTTAGTGTATTACGCGCTGCTCTCAGGGCAGGAGTACTCAATAGATTCAAATCACTGTTATTTTAGTGTATTGCGCGCTGGTCTCAGGGCAGGAGTTCTCAGTAGATTCAAATCGCTGTTATTTTTAATGTATTACGCACTGCTCTCAGGGCAGGAGTACTCAATAGATTCAAATCGCTGTTATTTTTAATGTATTACGCACTGCTCTCAGGGCAGGAGTACTCGATAGATTCAAATCACTGTTATTTTTAGTGTATTACGCGCTGCTCTCAGGGCAGGAGTACTCGATAGATTCAAATCGCTGTTATTTTTAGTGTATTACGTGCTGCTCTCAGGGCAGGTGTACTCAATAGATTCAAATCACTGTTATTTTAGTGTATTGCGCGCTGCTCTCAGGGCAGGAGTACTCAATAGATTCAAATCACTTTTATTTTAGTGTATTACACGCTGCTCTCAGGGCAGGAGTACTCAATAGATTCAAATCGCTTTTATTTTAGTGTATTACGCGCTGCTCTCAGGGCAGGAGTACTCAATAGATTCAAATCACTGTTATATTAGTGTATTACGCGCTGCTCTCAGGGCAGGAGTACTCAATAGATTCAAATCGTTGTTATTTTTAGTGTATTACACGCTGCTCTCAGGGCAGGAGTACTCAATAGATTCAAATCACTGTTATATTAGTGTATTACGCGCTGCTCTCAGGGCAGGAGTACTCAATAGATTCAAATCACTGTTATTTTTAGTGTATTACGCGCTGCTCTCAGGGCAGGAGTACTCGATAGATTCAAATCGCTGTTATATTAGTGTATTTCGTGCTGCTCTCAGGGCAGGTGTACTCAATAGATTCAAATCACTGTTATTTTAGTGTATTACGCGCTGCTCTCAGTCTCAGGGCAGGAGTACTCAATAGATTCAAATCTCAGTTATTTTCAGTGTATTACGCGCTGCTCTCAGGGCAGGAGTACTCAATAGATTCAAATCGCTGTTATTTTAGTGTATTACGCGCTGCTCTCAGGGCAGGAGTACTCAATAGATTCAAATCGCTGTTATTTTAGTGTATTACGCGCTGCTCTCAGGGCAGGTGTACTCGATAGATTCAAATCGCAGTTATTTTCAGTGTATTACGCGCTGCTCTCAGGGCAGGAGTACTCAATAGATTCAAATCGCTTTTATTTTAGTGTATTACGCCCTGCTCTCAGGGCAGGAGTACTCAATAGATTCAAATCGCTGTTATTTTAGTGTATTACTCGCTGCTCTCAGGGCAGGAGTACTCAATAGATTCATATCGCTGTTATTTTTAGTGTATTACGCGCTGCTCTCAGGGCAGGAGTACTCAATAGATTCAAATCGCTGTTATTTTAGTGTATTACGCGCTGCTCTCAGGGCAGGAGTACTCAATAGATTCAAATCGCTTTTATTTTAGTGTATTACGCGCTGCTCTCAGGGCAGGAGTACTCAATAGATTCAAATCGCTTTTATTTTAGTGTATTACGCACTGCTCTCAGGGCAGGAGTACTCAATAGATTCAAATCGCAGTTATTTTCAGTGTATTACGCACTGCTCTCAGGGCAGGAGTACTCAATAGATTCAAATCGCAGTTATTTTCAGTGTATTACGCGCTGCTCTCAGGGCAGGAGTACTCAATAGATTAAAATTGCTGTTATTTTTAGTGTATTACGCGCTGCTCTCAGGGCAGGTGTACTCAATAGATTCAAATCGCTGTTATTTTAGTGTATTACTCGCTGCTCTCAGGGCAGGAGCACTCAATAGATTAAAATTGCTGTTATTTTTAGTGTATTACGCACTGCTCTCAGGGCAGGAGTACTCAATAGATTCAAATCGCTGTTATTTTTAGTGTATTACGCGCTGCTCTCAGGGCAGGAGTACTCAATAGATTCAAATCGCAGTTATTTTCAGTGTATTACGCGCTGCTCTCAGGGCAGGAGTACTCAATAGATTCAAATCGCAGTTATTTTCAGTGTATTACGCGCTGCTCTCAGGGCAGGAGTACTCAATAGATTAAAATCGCTGTTATTTTTAGTGTATTACGCTCTGCTCTCACGGCAGGAGTATTTGATAGATTCAAATCGCTGTTATTTTTAGTGTATTACGCGCTGCTCTCAGGGCATGAGTACTCAATAGATTCAAATCGCTGTTATTTTTAGTGTATTACGCGCTGCTCTCAGGGCAGGAGTACTCAATAGATTCAAATCGCTTTTATTTTAGTGTATAACGCGCTGCTCTCAGGGCAGGAGTACTCAATAGATTCAAATCGCTGTTATTTTAGTGTAATACTCGATGCTGTCAGGGAAGGAGTACTTAAGAGATTCTAATTGCTTTGCATTTTCCTAGAAATGAAGTCCTGTAATATTCCTGTATTGCAGGAATATACAGTAGTATTGATACTATGTGCTCTAATAATTTGATACACTAAGCTCAGTTCTAGAATAATTATATTTTTCTCTAACTAATCATTGTTCATTCTTAAAAAAAAAAAAAAAAAAAAAAACATCACTCATAAAAACATTCAGTAAAAATGGCTGTCAGCTCCCAGGGCATTCTTCAGGGCATCACTTTTGTAAAACTAAAGCCAAGTTGTCCCACAATACCAAAATATACATTACAAAATACTCTTTTTTTCTGTTTATATTTTTGCTGGTTTTATAGTCTAGTAGCCTAAATCTATAGCCCTACACATTTTTAAGGGTATATTTGATTATTTTTAATCATTTTGTTGTTACATAAGTAGACCATTTCTTTTTGGTCTATTATTAACTTGTTCTTTTATCTCATTCTTCAGTTACCTGAAAGAGCTGGCAGAAACTGGATGAATAAAAGGAGCCAACACTGAAGATGCCTGATGCTACCCAGTCTATGATTAAGGCCTGGATGCAAAGATGGAGAGCGTTTGGTTCCACCTGATACAAGCACACAATCTCAGTGTTGACTTTGTGATGCATAAATGTGATTGCAAAATGTGGATCTATGTTCAAATACTTAATTTTCAGGGCAGTATTGCAGAGAAACAAAGACACTTAATTTCAGGGTTCCTAGGCAATTCGGAAAAGTTTGGCATTTGATTCGAGTAATTTCCAAGTATGGAAAAATATTTTTGTTTCCATACTTTTACCACCATTCTGTTTTCCAAAATATAAAATTAAGATTTTCTAAAAATACATTTATCAAAAGCAGATTGAATTCATGGCAAAAGTTTAGTGACCATTTAGAGATTGTTTGTCTTTATCATAAGTGAGTCTCTCTTGAATATCATTAAATTAATGTGCATTTACCCCTCTACCAGCAACAGATAAAGGAGCAGACTACCATTTAACTCATGCAACATCAAACCACACAGGTTATAAAGCATTTTAGGTTTCTTCTCATCCTGTTAGTGCTAATCACTTCCAGAAAACTTTTGTACTGATTGTACTGTATACAAAAATGTAATGTTTTATGAATCATTAATGTTTAATATGGTTAGAAAAATCTAGAGAGAGGATTGCAATTTTAAGTCTGTGTGGAAAAGTGTAAGATTGAAAATAATTAAAGATATTTGAAAATGAACAAAAACATTTTCTTTTACTGTTTCAATTCCCCTTTCTTACCCCAGGGTACCATTTGGAATTCCTAAAGGCAGAGGTGCTGCTCAAGGCCTGTAGGTCAAAATGTGTGTACTTCGGGGGTCTACGAATTGTCACACCTTTTACAATGGGGGAAATTGTAATTCTCTGATTAGTCGATTTGAACGTCTCACATTTGGGTTACAGACATATGGTCAAGGAAGGCATCAAAGATTATAAGTTTTCCACCATCTTACTGATAACATTTCTTTAGTCATTCGGCAGTCTAGCAGCCTGAACCCCTGTAGGAAATCCATCCTTACAAAAGTATGGAATTTTGATTTAATTTAATGACTGAACAAAAATTTATTGTAAATAACTAGTTTACTAATTATATTTTTATTGAACTGTCTTTTGGTCCAATTTTGCAAAATAACCAATTCAAGCATAATTATGACTTTCCTTTTTTATAGTATTACAAAACATTTCCAGTGAATTAAATGTATAAAACAGAAACATATCACAAAAACATGCAGAGAAAAGATGTAGCCTATCATTAAACTGTTGTACTTTTAACTAGCTCATATCATTATTCTTAGAGGTTTTTAATTGCTTTATTATTATTTTTTTAGACTGGTGTCATTGAACTTGAATGGGCTTCCCGTTAAACCAGGCCCAACGCTATGGGTCGCCTGGTCAAATGTCTGTCAGTTCCTCCTTAAATTCTCCAGATCTGTAGGTCTTCCTGCAAATAAATTACATAAAGATGTTGGTTTCAATGATAGCTGATAGTCATAAAAAAAAAAAAACGTAAAATGTATTTCACCTGAAAGCTTCAGTTTTGGATATTGCACAATGAACATCCTCATTTTAAAATATTTCTGGACTATTTCTTTTGTGGATTAAACTTGGTGCGAGGGACATTAATGAGACCTTATTGCAACGTGGTACCAATGTAAACAAATAAAATTACTTGTAAAAATCTTAAGATCTTTAAGCTAAAATACATTTATAATGCCCTCAAAACAGCACTAAAGACACAGTTATATTGTGCTTATCACAGTTAGTGCATGTTGAAGTCAATTTGAATCGGAGTAATCCTGCCCTGAGAGCAGTGCGTAATACACTAAAATAAAAGTGATTTGAATCTATTCCTGCCCTGAGAGCAGCTCGTAATACACTAAAAATAACTGTGATTTGAATCTATTGAGTACTCCTGCCCTAAGAGCAGCGCGTAATACACTAAAATAAAAGCGATTTGAATCTATTGAGAACTCCTGCCCTGAGAGCAGCGCGTAATACACTAAAATAACAGCGATTTGAATCTATTGAGTACTCCTGCCCTGAGAGCAGTGCGTAATACACTAAAATAACAGCGATTTGAATCTATTGAGTACTCCTGCCCTGAGAGCAGCGCGTAATACACTAAAATAACAGCGATTTAAATCTAGAGTACTCCTGCCCTGAGAGCAGCGCATAATACACTAAAATAAAAGCGATTTGAATCTATTGAGTACTCCTGCCCTGAGAGCAGCGCGTAATACACTAAAATAAAAGTGATTTGAATCTATTCCTGCCCTGAGAGCAGCGCGTAATACACTAAAAATAACTGTGATTTGAATCTATTGAGTACTCCTGCCCTAAGAGCAGCGCGTAATACACTAAAATAACAGCGATTTGAATCTATTGAGTACTCCTGCCCTGAGAGCAGTGCGTAATACACTAAAATAACAGCGATTTGAATCTATTGAGTACTCCTGCCCTGAGAGCAGCGCGTAATACACTAAAATAAAAGCGATTTGAATCTATTGAGTACTCCTGCCCTGAGAGCAGCGCATAATACATTAAAATAAAAGCGATTTGAATCTATTGAGTACTCCTGTCCTAAGAGCAGCACATAATACATTAAAATAAAAGCGATTTGAATCTATTGAGTACTCCTGCCCTAAGAGCAGCGCATAATACACTAAAATAAAAGCGATTTGAATCTATTGAGTACTCCTGTCCTGAGAGCAGCGCGTAATACACTAAAATAAAAGCGATTTGAATCTATTGAGTACTCCTGCCCTGAGAGCAGCGCGTAATACACTAAAATAACAGCGATTTGAATCTATTGAGTACTCCTGCCCTGAGAGCAGCGCGTAATACACTAAAATAACAGCGATTTGAATCTATTGAGTACTCCTGCCCTGAGAGCAGGGCGTAATACACTAAAATAAAAGCGATTTGAATCTATTGAGTACTCCTGCCCTGAGAGCAGCGCGTAATACACTAAAATAACAGCGATTAGAATCTATTGAGTGCTCCTGCCCTGAGAGCAGCGCGTAATACACTAATATAACAGTGATTTGAATCTATTGAGTACTCCTGCCCTGAGAGCAGCGCGTAATACACTAAAATAAAAGCGATTTGAATCTATTGAGTACTCCTGCCCTGAGAGCAGCGCGTAATACACTAAAATAAAAGCGATTTGAATCTATTGAGTACTCCTGCCCTGAGAGCAGCGCGTAATACACTAAATTAAAAGTGATTTGAATCTATTCCTGCCCTGAGAGCAGTGCGTAATACACTAAAATAACAGCGATTTGAATCTATTGAGTACTCCTGCCCTGAGAGCAGCGCGTAATATAACAGCGATTTGAATCTATTGAGTACTCCTGCCCTGAGAGCAGCGCGTAATATAACAGTGATTTGAATCTATTGAGTACTCCTGCCCTGAGAGCAGCGCATAATACATTAAAATAAAAGCGATTTGAATCTATTGAGTACTCCTGCCCTAAGAGCAGCGCATAATACACTAAAATAAAAGCGATTTGAATCTATTGAGTACTCCTGTCCTGAGAGCAGCGCGTAATACACTAAAAATAACAGCGATTTAAATCTAGAGTACTCCTGCCCTGAGAGCAGCGCGTAATACACTAAAATAACAGCAATTTGAATCTATTGAGTACTCCTGCCCTGAGAGCAGCGCGTAATACACTAAAATAACAGCGATTTGAATCTATTGAGTACTCCTGCCCTGAGAGCAGCGCGTAATACACTAAAATAACAGCGATTTGAATCTATTGAGTACTCCTGCCCTGAGAGCAGCGCGTAATACACTAAAAATAACAGCGATTTGAATCTATTGAGTACTCCTGCCCTGAGAGCAGCGCGTAATACACTAATATAACAGCGATTTGAATCTATTGAGTACTCCTGCCCTGAGAGCAGCACGTAATACACTAAAATAAAAGCGATTTGAATCTATCGAGTACTCCTGCCCTGAGAGCAGCGCGTAATACACTAAAATAACAGCGATTTGAATCTATTGAGTAGCCTACTCCTGCCCTGAGAGCAGCGCGTAATACACTAAAAATAACAGCGATTTGATTCTATTGAGTACTCCTGCCCTGAGAGCAGCATGTAATACACTAAAAATAACAGCGATTTGATTCTATTGAGTACTCCTGCCCTGAGAGCAGCGCGTAATACACTAAAATAAAAGCGATTTGAATTTATTGAGTACTCCTGCCCTGAGAGCAGTGTGTAATACACTAAAATAAAAGCGATTTGAATCTATTGAGTACTCCTGCCCTGAGAGCAGCGCGCAATACACTAAAATAAAAGTGATTTGAATCTATTGAGTACTCCTGCCCTGAGAGCAGCGCGTAATAAACTAAAAATAACAGCTATTTGAATCTATTGAGGATCCTGCCCTGAGAGCAGCGCGTAATACACTAAAAATAACAGCGATTTGAATCTATTGAGTACTCCTGCCCTGAGAGCAGCGAGTAATACACTAAAATAAAAGTGATTTGAATCTATTGAGTACTCCTGCCCTGAGAGCAGCAAGTTATACACTAAAATAAAAGTGATTTGAATCTATTGAGTACTCCTGCCCTGAGAGCAGCGCGTAATACACTAAAAATAACAGCGATTTGAATCTATTGAGTACTCCTGCCCTGAGAGCAGCGCGTAATACACTAAAATAAAAGTGATTTGAATCTATTGAGTGCTCCTGCCCTGAGAGCAGGGCGTAATACACTAAAATAAAAGTGATTTGAATCTATTGAGTACTCCTGCCCTGAGAGCAGCGCGTAATACACTAAAATAAAAGTGATTTGAATCTATTGAGTGCTCCTGCCCTGAGAGCAGCGCGTAATACACTAAAATAAAAGCGATTTGAATCTATTGAGTACTCCTGCCCTGAGAGCAGCGCGTAATACACTAAAATAAAAGTGATTTGAATCTATTGAGTACTCCTGCCCTGAGAGCAGCAAGTTATACACTAAAATAAAAGTGATTTGAATCTATTGAGTACTCCTGCCCTGAGAGCAGCGCGTAATACACTAAAAATAACAGCGATTTGAATCTATTGAGTACTCCTGCCCTGAGAGCAGCGCGTAATACACTAAAATAAAAGTGATTTGAATCTATTGAGTGCTCCTGCCCTGAGAGCAGCGCGTAATACACTAAAATAAAAGCGATTTGAATCTATTGAGTACTCCTGCCCTGAGAGCAGCGCGTAATACACTAAAAATAACAGCGATTTGAATCTATTGAGTACTCCTGCCCTGAGAGCAGTGTGTAATACACTAAAAATAACAGCGATTTGAATCTATTGAGTACTCCTGCCCTGAGAGCAGCGCGTAATACACTAAAATAACAGCAATTTGAATCTATTGAGTACTCCTGCCCTGAGAGCAGCGCTAAGGCGGGAGATGTATCATTTTGACTGTTGAAAATACCGCGGAAAATTTGAACGAGTTCTGTTCTCGCATAACAATTTAACAGACAGCGAGGTAGCATTGAAAAAGCATGTTTTACACCAGTTACCCCATAAGCAGCTTTGTTTTGGTCGACTGATGAAACAGTCAAATCAAAATGCATACAATACGATATTTAGACGATGATTAGTATTAGTTCTGTGCATTTTTAAATGTTCGCTTATTATTTTAGTAAACGTTAGAGGATGTTGAACTGTAACAAAATATAGTTGTAAATTCACTTACCTTGCAATAAATGCGTTCTCCCACGAACATCTGTCTTTTATTCCGACTATTCCTCAAGAATCCCTCCGCAGCGCATCTCAAATTCAAACGTCTAAAAACCCCGCCCTTGCTTCAGTTTCATTGGTTGAAGCTGTAAACCAATCATTTTCCTTTCTGCCCTCAGAACATGTTTGAGTAAGTAAAACTCCCATCTGCCGTTCGAGGCGATCGAATCTCAGGGTGGTTAATCTTCCCGAAAAGGTTGAAAACCCGGATGCGGTGGCTTTTCTAGAAAAGTGGTTGTGTGAAACGCTGGGTCGCTCAATCTTCCCTACACCTCCCATTATTGAAAGAGCCCATAGATTACCAGGCAGACAGAACACTAATCGTCCCAGAGTGATGATTATGAAGTTTCTACATTTCCAAGATGTGGTTCGAGTGATGCGCGCGGCCAGACAAAAAGACCGAGTCATGTACGGCGATCAGGAGATCAAGTTTTTCCCGGATCTGTCTGCAGAGGTTCTTAGACAACGGAGGCGATTCGACGACATCAAACAACGCTTGAGATCATTGAATCTCAGATACGGAATAGTCTACCCAGCTAAACTGCGTGTCACAGTGAATGGACAGACCCGTGAATTTGAGGATCCGTCGGATGCAGAAAAATTTCTTCAGGGAATACGAAACACAGGTGAACTATAATGGACTTGGTGAGAAGGCTAAAATGATTGGCAAGGTTACCCAATACTGAAGGACATTTTGGATGCTGTAACTCTAGATACTTGTTTATCTCTTATTTTATTTCTTTTTTCTTTTCTTGTGTTTTCTTTACGGGTGGTTCATAATCCTTAAAGGAGAACTCCGGTCAATTTTAACATTGAGCTCATTTTTTTGTACATTTGGAGTGCTGTCAATACAGAGAACAACGACAAAAATCGGTGTTGCCTACACCGAGTTATTCTATTTTTAAAATTTGCACCCTGTTGACTTCAATGGGGCAAGTACTAAACCTGCTTTTAGCCTCTTAACATCCTTGATGTGTCATTACAAGTGCACAGAAAATGTGAGTGATTCCTTCTGAGTGAACACGAGTGAGTCTGACTGCAGTAGATGTGAAGGAAATGTATAAAAATGATGTTATTTAAGCCAGCGCAAATACCTTTGTTTACATCCTGTTTTTCGGTTGAAGTCCAAAGTATTCGATTGCCGAGTTCACGCGCGTGATCATAGGTATTAAACCTATGCGTGTGAACTCTGCAATCGACTACTTTGGACTGAGCTCAAAATGAGCTCAATGTTAAAATTGACCGGAGTTCTCCTTTAAAAGGTTGCCAGGAGTTACTCATAATCTGTTTCCTTTAGTAGGTTTTTTTTTTTTTTTCTGTTTTTGTCTCTCAGTTCAGTGCTTTTAGGTTGTCTAATTGCTCCTTCCTTGAGGATGGATCAGTGTGGAGACATATCTGTATCCCAAAGTGTTAGAGTGGGGAGGGGGAGGGCTCAAGCTGTCATGTTCGAGTTGACAGCTAATGTAAGGTGTTCGTGGCAGGTGTTTGAATATATGTTTCTGTTTTGTTCTAGTTCCAATGTTAGCTTCTTTAGTGAGCACATACGGCGGATAACTTCGGCATCTATAATTTACTTGTTTTTCATGTGTATATAATAGTTTACATGCTAATTAGAGTTAAAGAAAATCACACAAATTAAGCTTAAAGGACAAGTTCGGTATTTTACACTTAAAGCCCTGTTTACAGATCGTTTCTGATGAAATAGAACGGTTAAGATTAAAATTTGGACACATGCTGCTGTCCCGAGAATTTTAGGTTTATTTCGCTTCTCCCCCCCACCTACACAATGGCAGTCTATGTGCACTGGAACAATCCTTCCTAAAATGCATTAAACTTTCGTTTACAAAGACGTGAAACTCACCGAGTGGTCAGGGGTGTTCACTGATATGCTCACACAAAAATCGCTGCAGAAGATGCTTTCCAACAGGTTTTATCGTAGTTTTTGTCCAACTCCATTGATTTGTATTGAATGTGCTGTGTGAGGTACGGTATTACTCCGCCGCTTCTTCTTCTGCTTCTTCTGTGTATTCAGTGAAATGCCAGCGGTTTGCTTGCAATTGGCAAAGGTGCATTATCGCCACCAACTGGGCTGGAGTGTCTATTATTCAAGCTCTCAACGGAAGAATGTTCGGGTGTGAGACGTTTGGAAAAATAGATCCACAGTTTTACAACGAATGGTAAAACACCTGTTGGAAAGCATATTTTGCAGCGATTTTTGTGTGAGCATATCAGTGAACACCCCTGACCACTCGGTGAGTTTCATCTCTTTGTAAACGAAAGTTTAATGCGTTTTAGGAAGGATTGTTCCAGTGCACATAGACTGCCATTGTGTAGGTGGGGGGAGAAGCTAAATAAACCTAAAATTCTCGGGACAGCAGCATGTGTCCAAATTTTAATCATAACCGTTCTATTTCATCAGAAACGATCTGTAAACAGGGCTTTAAGTGTAAAATACCGAACTTACCCTTTAAGCTCACCTCCTGGAATGTAAGGGGGATGATTCGTTTAGTTAAACTCAAACAGGTTATGACGCGGATTAAACAAATGGAGTCTTCAATAATATTTTTACAAGAAACTCATCTTCTCAAAGAAGAGCTACCGAAAATACAAAGAAGATGGCCTGGTCAGGTCTTGGCTTCGTGTTACACATCCCATTCTAGAGGGGTATTGCTGTTGATTCACAAGTCTGTACCCTTTAAAGTAAATAAATGTATTACAGACAAAGCGGGCAGATACTTAATAGTACAGGGAACATTTATGAGTAAAGTTATTAACTTGGTTAATATATACGGCCCAAATGAAGATAATCCAGTGTTTTTTGAAAAGCTTTTCATATTGATTGCCTCACTCCATGGAACAGTTATAATGGCAGGTGACTTTAACTGTACCCTGGACCCACTGCTTGACCGTTCCTCAGGGGTGGATGGCTCCCATTCTCAAAGTAGGAGGAAAATTAAACAGTTCATTAAGGATTTAAATTTGTGTGACCCCTGGAGAACTCTGAATCCATTAAAAAAGGAGTTTTCTTGTTTTTCGTCACTTTCTAAGACATCATCACGAATAGATTATTTTTTAATTTCGCTCTCCTTATTTTCTAATATAGACAGTTGTGTTTATGACAGCGCGGTTTTGTCAGATCACTCCCCCACGTCACTATTATATATAGATTCAAAATTACATAAAGGCTCCCCTAACTGGCGCCTAAATCATAGATGGTTGCAAAATTCTGACTTTATAAAATTTATTGGTGCACAAATTGATTTATACTTCGCGACAAATATTGATCAGACTTCTGCAATTATTAGGTGGGAAGCCTTTAAGGCATTTATCAGGGGCCAAATGATTAGCTATACCAGCTCTAAATTTAATAAATTTAAACAAAAAATGATTAATATGGATGCTGAAATAAGAGATTTAGAGAAAGTGATAAAAATAGATAATTCTAAAAAACTTAAACAAAAACTATTAGCCCTTAAAGCGGAATATGAGGAACTCTCTTCATTAAAAGCCGAAAATAGTATATTAAAATTGAGACAAACTTTTTATGATCAGGGGGAGAAACCTAGTAAATTATTAGCCTGGCAGCTTAAGAAATTAGCTTCAGAAAGAACCATTAATGAAATCAAGAATAGTGAAGGGAAAATAACTTCAGATCCAGGAGAAATTAATAACATCTTTGTGTCATTTTATGAAACTCTATATCAATCAGAATTTCCCGCAAGCCCCTTTAATCAAAATATCTTTTTAGATGGATTGAACAGTCCCACTATTTCGGAAGAGACTAGACTGGACCTTGATAGGGAGTTAGAATTTGAAGAAATTGTTAATGCTATAAACAGTATGAATAGTAATAAAGCGGCGGGCCCAGATGGAATTCCAATTGACATTTATAAGGAATTTAAAGAGAAATTAATTTCACCATTATTAGATATGTTTATGGAAGCCTTTCAACAAGGTTGTCTGCCACTTTCATTAAGAAGTGCTCTGATCACTCTTATTCTAAAACCAGAAAAGCCACCCATAAATTGTGGCTCATATAGGCCAATTTCATTATTGAATTCAGATGCTAAAATCATTGCTAAGGTACTGGCAATGAGACTTGAAGAGGTTTTACCCCAATTGTTACATCCAGATCAAAATGGGTTTATTAAAAACCGTCAGGGGTTCCATAATGTTAGGAGAGTACTTAACCTAGTACATGCGGGCAATGATGATCCAGATTTGGCTATTCTGTCTCTCGATGCCGAAAAGGCATTTGATAGACTGGAATGGCCATATTTAATGGAGGTATTAGCTCGATTTGGATTCGGTGACTCTTTCCGCCGTTGGGTGGAAATCCTTTTAATTGATTCATCTGCAATGGTACTTACTAATAATCTAATCTCACCCCCATTTAAAATTACTCGTGGATCCAGACAGGGCTCGCCGCTTTCTCCTCTTCTTTTTGTAATGGCTATGGAGCCCCTAGCAGAAGCAATAAGGTCACACCCTACAATTCGGGGTATATATACTGAAAGTATAGAACATCATATCTCCTTATATGCTGATGTAACAATTATTGGTAACAATCGTAATTAGGTCACATATGAAATATTAGCTCGAGCAATATTCAAATTTGGGGAAATATTAAAATCATAACTCATAGTCATAATTCATAAATTTCACATATGCTATTACATTACCTGCTAATTATCAAAAATATTTCGTTCTATAACTGGTCTCTCATCAGTCATTCGACCAGCGAATGCTTTGATTATACCAGTTAAGAAGGAATATTTATATTATCAAACCTCAGACAAATTCTCTCCTGGCCGTGGATGCAAATTGCTGGGTTTATGAATTAAAATAAAGAGCTAGTAGCCAGATCTTATCGCAATTTCATTGACAATTACATTGGTGGGATTGTAGCACAGAGTCAGTCAAAGTATAAAAGATTTATTTAATCAAAAATGACACACAAAGGATTATATGCATATAGGAAGTAATATAGGCTAATCTACGTACGTAAAATTACACAAGACACACGAACGTTTAAACAAACAAACATAAACATGACTTGATCAGAATGAAAATAGGAAGAAAGTGAGGGAGAAAGGATGGTAATTCACAAACAGAACCTTTTAAGAGACAACTGTGAAAGCAGCTTCGAGAGAGATCATTTTATACGTTACTTGCGATTCTGTTCCTTTGTCTGTGTGAAGCTGGGCTTCGGGACCACGTGCGTATCTTGGCTGGACCGTGTCTCATCGATTTGTAGGCTTGCGTTTCGCGTGAAGTTCTTAAAAACTCACTGAATGTAACATTACCGAGGTACGGAAGTCTCTTCCCGGTGCGGGAAGGGCGAGAAAACTTGGTTACAAGCCAAGAAAGGCTTTTTACATCCGCGTTTGGATGAAGGCCCTGTCCCCTCTCTCGCTCCGCTGCTCATGGAGCAGGGAGGGGTGAGAGTGCAGAGTTCAGAGTTCGGAGTCACGAGGGTGAGAGCGTGTGAGAGCAGAGAGAGAGAGACGTCTGCTTGTGTTGTGGTTTTTAAAGCAGCGCGGGGTAACGCCCTGTTTGATGACGGTACCCAATGAAATCTTTCGGTTCTGAGGCGGGAAAATTCTCTTTGTGTGAAGAAAACGCCTCCTTTCACCATATGTCTCCTGAACGAAATAATTCATATTTCCTCTTAAGATTATACATACTGAACTAAAGATGTTACTTATATAACTTAGGTGGGACTGATCGAATTAAAACAGGACGGTCAGACAGATACCAAGAATTACAGGTAGATTTTGGACACACATAACGTTACGTTCATATGCATCATTACACACAAATAAAGCTTGATTAAACGTACAATAAAATTGTCAGTGTTTCCGTAATGGCAAACGATGACACTTTAAAGAAACATAGGAATACATATCAACATTTAGTGACTTGTTCTGTGTGGGAATGTCTGTTTCAAAGTCCACGAGTGTGTTTTGTGTGTGTGTGTGTGTGTGTGTAACATTTCAAAGAATGTCTTTGAAGCTCACACTGTGGAAAGGGGGAAGTGGGTCGTAAAAGGGATTCAGTTACAGAGTCTGCCAAGTCTGTGGGACTTAGAAAGTGTTTTCACTTTTAATTAGTATATAAATTAAAAGTCCATTTTTACCCATCGAGCCATAGTCGTTACACTGATGATGCTATTATATTTTTATCAGAACTTGAAAAATCCATTCCAGCTCTCTTAGAAACTATAGGTCAATTTGGAAGTTTTGCTGGATTTAAAATAAATAAAGATAAATCGTCAATTATGTTTCTTAATGAACAAGATAGATTAAATCCAAAGCTGTCTCACCCATTTGTAAATGCAGTAAATGGATTTAAGTATCTTGGAATTAAAATAACTCCTAAACTGAAACTTCTTAGCCCGGCTAATTATAATCCTTTGCTGGCTAAAGTATCTGAAGAGACAAATCGTTGGATGACATTACCTATTTCATTAATGGGTAGAATAAATGTGATCAAGATGAATATTTTGCCAAAATTCTTATACGTTTTCCAATCAATACCCCTCCCTCCGCCTCCTTTGTTTTTTCTAAATTTAAGAAGACTTCTCTCTAGGTTTATTTGGAGTAATAGGAAGCCAAGACTGAGACTCTCTTTACTTTACTTGCCATATGAAAGAGGAGGGCTACAGTTGCCTAATTTTCGATGGTATTACTGGGCAGCTCAGTTGAGAGCTGCGATGTTTTGGTTTTCTAAACAATCAAACTTATCATGGTTACAGGTGGAAAAGTTAGCTACAAAAGGCTTGTCACTCGATAGTTTTTTATATTCAGCACCACTCAAACTACTTATAAAAGGAACAGACAATCCATTTGTTAAAAATACTATTGCTATCTGTTATGAAGCCCACAAATTTTTGGGGGATCTTCCAGATCTCTCCCGCTTCTCTCCTTTGTGGGGTAATGACCAGTTTTGCCCTGGTAAAAAAGATTTGGGGTTTAAATTATGGATGAATAAGGGTGTCTCTAGATTGTCAGATTTATATGAAGATGATATCTTGATGTCATTTGATAAACTTGTAGCAAAATTTCACATACCCCAGAAACATTTTTTTAAATATTTGCAACTTAGAAGTTTTATTTTCTCCTATTCAAAGAATTTGGGTAAAATACCCCCAATGTCAACATTAGAACAGCTGACATTACAAAACTGCAACAATAAAGGATGGATTACTCAGTTATATGAAACATTAAGAGAAAATAATAAAGAAAGCTGTGAAAATAAAAGACAAGCTTGGATTCAGGATGTAAAAAACAATATCTCATTAGAAGAGTGGAGTACAATTTGCTTAAAGTCGCAAACACAAACCATAAATACTCGTTTTAGACTTTTACAATATAATTGGATAATGAGGACCTATATAACCCCTGTAAGATTAAACAAATTTAACCCAAATATCCCAGATCTTTGTTTTAAATGCAATAAATTCCCTGGTACATTTTTTCACTGTGTTTGGGAATGTGAGGAGATTCAGAAATTTTGGGTTGAGGTGACCCAATGCATTTCTCAATTTACTTCTTCTCAAGTCACGACATGTCCTATGTTATGTGTATTGAATTTATATGCAGAAAATTGGTCCTTATCTGTAAAAGAGAGAAAAATGGTGGATTTGTGTTTACTGCAAGCCAGACGGTCTATTGCTTTATATTGGAAAAAGGCTGATTGCCCCTCTCTTGGACTATGGCTAAGAAACCTGTCATCTTGTTTGGCTCTTGAAAAGCTTACATATATAACAAAGAAGAAATCATCTGAATTTGCGAACATCTGGGAGGTGTTTCTGAATTTTCTTAAAAGTGGAAATATTGAAGATGCATTAGATGTGTGAAGTTTTATATGTAGGAAGAATCTAGCTAATTTTGTAACTTACTATTTTGTATTTCTATATGCCTGCCTGGGGTTTGGTTGGGGATTGAAATGTTTTTGTCCTAAAAATGTGAAAACTCAATAAAGACATGTTAAACAAAAGGGTACATAACATGCACAGTTTCACCTAATCTCATGTTAATCTTGAGTACCTATAGAGTAGTAGTGCATCCTTAATATCTCAAAAAAGTGTTTAGTTTTATTATATTTAGAATAGAAAAATACAGCTTTCCGATTCTCTCCGGAAAAAGCCGAGGTCCTGGAGGCGGAGCTATAGAGTCAAGCGGTAGTGCTTGATTTCCAGCAAAAGACAGAAATCTGATCCAGTTGTACTTACATGAATGGGGTCTTTTATCACTGGGACCGCTCCACGTTTTAATAGCAAACGATTTGCAAATCCAGTGTCGACCTGAGCCTTGTTAATAAAACATTTGTCACTGAAACGACCAGAACACACAACCGCACTTCCTACACTCCGTTGCTGCCCCTGAAAAACAAACCGCATCCACTGTTCCTGTAACACTGGGTTCTTTGGAAAACTGAACACGGTAAGCTTTCCCTCACATCCAAATACACACTTTTTTGGAGACATTCTTGAACAAATCCTATGCAGCGCTGGCTGCCGATGATTTCCTGTTGAAGCGCGTTGATGTGCGCGGTCTCGCTCTCCTCTAGTCGACGTGCTCGCGGGCGAGCTTTTCCGAGAGAAATGCTCATATAAGGAGTTGCACTCTGATCTACGTCATTAGATCCACCATCTAAAAAAAAACAGCCGAAACTTGTACCAACCCGGAAGTAAGCTTTTCAGCATAGAAATTCTCCGTTATTCGTCCAAAATATTTTTTTAAAACTTTGCCCATGTTTAGCATGAGAATCTATCTCTTTAACACTGTAAACAACTCTGAATACATGAAACACCATTGTACCCCCCCTTTAAACAAAAATAAAGCAAACAATTCAGTCAAACATACAAAGTCAGCGCTCGATCTAGTCTAACATACAACGGTAAAGTTAAATAGCTTATAAAGTTATGAAACTTCCCCTCAGCCAAAACGATTGGCCAGGGAACAAATTATAGATTTACGAGACCAAAAACCGCCCGTTAGATATACACAAGACGAATTATATCTCATGTTTAACCACTACAGAGACGCCAACTTTTAAAGTCATAATTTCGACTTAGTATGTCAAAATTTCGACTTGGTATGTCAAAAGTTTGACTTTTTATCACATAATTATGACTTTTAAAGTCATAATTTCGATTTAGTAAATCATAAATTCGACATTTTATGTCATAATAATGACTTAAGAATGTCATAATTTCGAGTTTTTATGCTCATTTTTTTTTCTTATGTGGCATGGGCTTCCATACAATTGCGACTTTATTTCACGCAATTCTGACATTATATCTCGCAATTCTGAGAAATAAAGTCAGAATTGCGAGATGTAAACTCGCAATTGTGAGATAAAAAGTCGCAATTATCTTTTAAAATGTTTTATTCAGTGGCGGAAACAAGCTTCCATATGATTTTGACCACTTCATTGAGGTTTTTTTTTTTTTTTTTTTTGTAGAAAAACTCTTTTTAAAAGGTTTTCGTTTTTTATAAATTGTATCTTAATTTTGATCAATGTTTTATCAACCAATTACCTGTATTTAATAAATGAGAAGCAAATACATAGCAGACAATGTAATAAGGCACAGACGCGATCACTTGCATTGCACATGAACTGGAGGGCGCCGAAACTCAGCTTGTGCCTCACAGATTTTAGAAATATAGGCTATCTATTATAGAAAGCTTGAAATGTCTACTTTTAAACGAAAATATTCAAAACCAAAAGAAATAGGCTACTCTCTGATTATGTAATCCATATCTCCATCCATCTCCAATCCATCTCTGGCGTTCATGGCGAGTCCGCATCGTCAACTTCATCTTTGTAGCGACACAGAAAACACCAGTTTATTAATAAACAATTAAATGTCTCCTTGCTATTTTAGACACATTCATAATCAGTACTTTTACCGGTTCTTTTGTGGCAAGCTTTATGTGTGCGGTCGTGCGCTTGAGTGCGACATATCCTGTTTAAGTAATTAAAATAATATACGATTTGTCCACGAATGGCTTTATATGAAAAACTACTAGTCGACTAGAAAAAAAAAATTAGTCGGAGGCAGCCCATATTCCGCATATTTTCGAGCCAGGCAGCAGGCAATTCTGCGTTGAGCGAGCGACCCTGCGGAATGAGCGAGCGGTGCGGAATATTCAGAAATGCGCTCTAATCGGAACAAACCCGAACCACTGTCTGCTGAACTTGCGCAGAAACATCAAAATAGATAACCAGCTTTTTAAATTTGTTTTTAAAACTAAACATTTAGACTATTTTAGCACAAATGATGAGCTTATTGCCATTTTTTTATAATTCTTGACAAAATTAGAATATATTAAAAGTTTTTTTCTTTTTGAAGAAAAGTTTTGGGTGGGCCTGTTGAAAAGTGGGTGGGCCTAGGCCCGTCAGGCCCACCCATAACGCCGTGCCTGGCGTGAAGCATACGTTTTTGGGAATTTGTCAGGATGTAAACAGAGAACTTCGTAACGATCTTTTAAACACAAGAGGAGAATCGAGAAATGCGTCCTGGACAACAGTTAATAACGGTAACATTAACTCTTGTTTAACTCTCATTAACATTAACTCTCTCAACGTTTGAATGTTATCCAGATTATTAATGGAAAGACATGAAGCATTCATGAGAAGTTATATTACATCTCATAATTACTGATTTCTTTTTATTCATTTGATTGTTATTATTTTATATTCATTTGACTGCTATTTTAGCGTTTTCACTTGAAAGTTATGAATATGTGTTATAGTTTTTAATGTAGGATACACTATTTTTTACTTCTGTTACGTTTTGTTGTTGTTATTTGTATTACTCCTATGGCTGTTGTTATCCATAGTCATTAGCGAACCCCTTAAGTGTTACCGGCCCGCCGGCGGACCCAAATCCGTTACATATTTAAAACAGTAGCCTAATATCCTATACTAAACCTAAACTAATCTTGACAAACTATATATCATTTGAAAGCTTACAATCTTTAGTTTTCATATTTGGTGACTGTTTTCTTTTTTATTCATTTGATTGTTATTATTTTTTATTCATTTGACTGTTATTGTTATTTTTATTACTGCTAAGGATTGTTGTTATCCGTAGTCATTAGCCATCGTTAATATTGTTTATGAATAGTATCGGTGTTGGAGTATTTGTTTGTAGTTTACTAGTAACACATTTTTAAATAAAAAATAAAATAATAAAAAAAAACAAAAATGTCATCTAAAAGATGTTACACTGATATACAGTCAGACTCAGATGAAGACGTAGAACACATCATATCATGGCGTCAGAGTACTAATGAACAATTACGTATTTTAATACGTGAACAACTAGGGATGCTAAACACAAGTGAACTACCCACATCCGAAAGATTACAAAATATAGCCGAACAACGAACATGGTTAGAAACGCCTGAACGTGATGATGTTGAAAACGTACAGTCCAGTAATGGGTTCTCGAATTATAATCAGCAATTCCCTAATATGGGTCTTAGTCAGGACGAAATTCATACACTAACGACTTAGCTTACCCACATCTATAAATACAGTATTAACGCCTGAGAGCAACCACGACGCATCATTATTCATTGATCAAATTGAACGCGCTGCACAAAGCAACAGAGACGTGTCAACAGACAACCAGGGAGGGGGAGGACCACGTAGGAAAATCACAGACATTGCCATCAGTGAAGTTATAGAACGAAATAAAATGTATTTATTTTGTCCAACAAATATATCCGATAATATGTGTCTTAGTTATTGTCTGGCATATTTTTTAACCCGACATTCACCGATCAAGAGTTGCAAAAACCAGCAAAAGACATACACACAGTCTGTGGTTTACACCATATGATAGAATAGGATTTCATGATCTGAACATTTTCGAAAGTGTTTAAATGTAAAAATTGTAGTTTTTCACAGAGACTGCTCAGGGAAACTACAGGTCTACAAAAACACGGATGAAATACATCCAAAGACCGTAAATTTATATATTCATGAATCACATTATTATTTGATCAAAAATTTGAAAGGTTTCTTAGGCACAAGTTATGTGTGCGAATTTTGCTGTCATGGATTCAACGACAAGAGACTCCATAAATGCAAATATGTTTGTAATATTTGTAACACATCCGAATGCCGCACACGCCCAATGTCCGATAGACAATGTCCAGACTGTCTCAGATACTGCAGAAACACCTTCTGCTACGAAACACATAAACAAGAGAAATACATCTACTGAGAAATCGCAGTGACACTTTAAAATACTGCACTAAATGCCAACGATTATATAGGGTTGCAAGATCTGGTGATAAAATCAAACCGTACAAGTGCTCTCCAGAGTGCTGTGTACATTGCAACGAGATTTTGACAAGTGAAGGTAGTCACGAATGCTACATCCAACCTCTAAAGTCTGAAACAAATGATGAAAAATACATTTATTATGACTTTGAGACAATGTATCAGAATAATAAACGTGGCTAGTTTTGTATGTGCAATGACACAGACAGGTGAGACGTTTGAAGCTGGAGGAACAGATTGTGTGGCACGTCTGATTAAACACTTCAGACATCCAAAATACAGTGATTACACATTCATAGCACATAATGCATCGGGATTTGATTCCTACATCCTGTTAGAGTATCTTAGCAGCGAAGGAATAAGTCCAAATATTATTATGCAGGGATGTAGAATATTGCATATGTACAACACAGCGTTTAGACAGCGATTTCATAGACAGTTTTCAATTTCTCCCTTTTTCACTAGGCAAGGTACCGGCTGCGTTAAACCTAAGCGTGAGCGAAAAGGGTTTTTTCCCACATCATTTCAACAGATTGGAGAATGCAAATTATGTGGGTCCCTATCCGGCAAAAGAGTTTTACGGTTATGAGACAATGAGTGAAACCGAGCGTGTCAGATTTGACACATGTTACACAGGTGTATTGGATGACATCTTTGACTTCAAAAAGGAGCTCGCTTTTTACTGTCGGAATGATGTGGTTATCTTACGACAGGCGTGTATAAAATATCGCGAAGAATTCCTCGAATGTACAAACATTGATCCGTTTAAATCTGTGACATTGGCAGGAACATGCATGAAAGTATTCAAGACGAATTTTTTGAGTCGAGATACAGTAGCACTTACACGCATAGCCACGCGTATGTTAATCAACACAAAATGTTTTCAAACACATCCATTCAATGGCTCAAATATATTAAAAATAGCCAAAACATTGATGTACAGCATGCCTTAAACCACGGAGAGCAAGCCTTCGGACCTTATCATGTTGATGGGTATTATGAGTCTGGTGACGGCGAAAAAACAGCCTTGGAATTCTTGGGTTGTTTTTTTCATGGGCACGATTGTTGATTTAAGCCAGAAG
The DNA here is from genome assembly GCF_949319135.1 of Squalius cephalus. Taxonomy (NCBI): domain Eukaryota; kingdom Metazoa; phylum Chordata; class Actinopteri; order Cypriniformes; family Leuciscidae; genus Squalius; species Squalius cephalus. The sequence continues at coordinate 14,908,738 of NC_137128.1, read as the reverse complement.
AAATTCAGCCTTTATCAAAAGTATCTTTTGGTACTCTCAGAATGCAGTCGGATGAAAAGATAAACACTTCGTAAAGTGTATTCCTTACGAGTGATTACTATCTGGGAATGTGAATGGGATCTAGCAAAACAAACAGATCCTGATGTCATTCAGTTCATGTCATCTTACGATGCACCTGAGAGACTGAGACCACGGGATGCATTATTTGGAGGGCGTACGAATGCGTATAAGTTGTATCACAAAACAGCTGATGATAAACGAGTGGATTATTATGATTTCACTTCACTATACCCGTACGTACAGTCGAGTAAAACTTATCCTATCGGTCATCCTAAAATAATTTTTAAGGACTTTTTTTGTGAAGACTCTAATGTATAATTCAGACAAAATGTGTTCTGTCAAGTTTGACAATTTTGTCTATGTGTATACATCATGGCAACCAATGTATAATCAAATGCTACATGCTTTTGATATTAAATTCATTTAAGGCATACCACAGAAATTGGATGATGACTCATTATTCCCTCCTGGTAAAAGATTGCTCCTTATCTTGGACGACGTTATGAGTCAAGCTGCTTCTAACGGTGAAGTCGAGAAGATTTTTACACAATACATACATCACAATAAGATTAGCTGTTTGCTATTAATACAGAATCTGTTTTTCCAGGGTAAATCTACCAGAACAATAGGTCTTAATACAAATTATTTAATAATATTTAAAAACCCTCGCGATAAGCAGCAGATTGGTATTTTGGGACGGCAGATGTACCCGGGGAATACAAAGTTTTTTATCGAAGCGTACCAGGATGCAACTGAACGTCCTTACAGTTACTTGTTAATAGATTATAAACCACAGACCCCTGAAAAATTCCGGCTCAGAACGGATTTACTGTCAGACTATCCGGTGGTGTACGTCCAGAAGTAACAATGAGCACGAGGCTTTCCAGAAATCTCTACCTCTTAAAGTTATTATACAAGAGCTCACCCAAGCAGCGACGTGTTATTCTGCAATCTTCACCCGACAAGTTAATATTGGCTCTATGTGAAGTGGCTCTCAATATTCTTCATGGCAAGATCCCCCTAACTGCGAAACAGCACAGGTCTTTAAAAAGAAGGAAAAAGGAGATAAAGTACGTTGCTTATAAAAAGATTAATATCAGCAGGAAGAGACATATGATTTATCAAAAAGGGATTAATCTGCTTCCCCTTCTCAGTGTAGCGCTTCCATTCATAACCAGTCTCATAACTAGAAACTGAATCTGAAGAGAATTTGTTTATAAAGGGAGAATCATACCCGGGTCCCATATATTTGATATGGTAAAGAGCGTAACTTCACCACAGATGATGCATGACAGCCGACACCCTACAGGATGGTATGAGTTTCTGGATGCATTTGCGGCATTAAAGATTCCTTATTCGACTGTAACCAATCATAATGTAAGACGGATGATTGAATCGCTTAAAAGAAAAACACACGCGGATGACTTTGGTACTACACCTACTAAGTCTTTGAAAAAACACCGCACACATACATGCACACGCCTCTGATGAAAACGTATTTAACTCACCCAGTAGATGTAAAACAATGGATGGATTTTTAACAATTATATGTAATGACATAGCTATGTGTTTTTTTTTTGTTGTTGTTTTTTTACAAAATATTATCATGCGTGAGATTTTCATTATGTGTATTTGTGTTTTAGTTTTTTAAACTATGTATAACATATTGTGTTATTGATGTCAAATAAAAGAAAGAAAACGAAATTATTCACCTGTTTATGAGTCGTTTATTCATTACATATTCTTTATTTATTCGTTACACAGGAATTAATAAGACTGGAACATTTTACCAGACTGTACACACTGGATACATTTAAATATTTTACTATCACAGACAATGGGTTTAAATTTTTTCACAAAAAGAGACACCATAGTATCATTTCTTAATAGATTATCGTTATGGTAAAATTTCATTATATCTTCATACTCAACACCCCGTGAAATATGATACAGAAAAAAGACACAATGCTGTCCACACGTGACTGATGTAAAATCTTGGACTTGTCTGGTAGAATAATGAACTTGTGTAGAATTGTTTTTTAGAAAGTCGAGAATGGATGGAGGAAAAAAATCTGAATCCGGAAGATTCCCGAAGCTGTCAAAAAAACATCCGAGGCCATTTCGATCCATGTACATAGCTAACTAGTGCTGTCCCGGTTCATCCGATCGATCCGTATTACAAATTAATAGAGCTGGGACGTCTATCAATGGTTCTTTGGGAAGATGGTTGGAAGGCAGGGCCGTTTGAAGGAATTTGGGGGCCCCAAGCAAAATGGACTAAATTTATTAGTTGCACTAACTGTTTGTTACAAGCAGCATTTGCCGTCAGGCAGGTAGCTAACATAAACATATTCTTTCTAGCCTACCTGCTGCAAAATTACACCATTTGTACAAGACAAGTGGAGCTATTTTATCCAGTGTAATTTATCACTTACCACTAGGGGTGTAACAAAATTCATGGTTCGGTTCAATACGATACACTTGTGTTACGGTTTGGTATGTTTTCGATACAGCAAAAAGAAAGAAATGCCAGAAAAATTTCCTTGATTTATATATTTTTCTTCTTTTTTTAATTAAAACTAACATCATAAAATATGATTTTTTTTTACTTTGAGCAATTCTGGAGCTATAATTGACTCTTCTTAGGAGTAGGGCTGCCCCCGACTAAAGATATTCCTAGTCGACTAACACTCCTGCATTTTAGCGATTAGTCGAATAATCGTTCATTTATTATATTAATATAAAAACTTGCGTATATACAAGGAAAGGTATAGTCCAAGTTGAAGTTTAACACTTCCATATGACAGAAAATGCTAAAGCATGATATTAGCGCGTTCAAAATGAAAATTAAGCGCTTAAAACAGAATAGTAAAGCGTTTAAAGTATACAGCGCTTACGGACACAAAAATCAGTGGCCGGAACGTTAGGCTAATTATAACATAAAAACAGCAATCAGACTGTCTGTGCATTTTAATAATTTATTATCAAAAATACAAACTGTAACAGTTACATGTCAAAAAAAAAAAAAAAACAGTTTTGAATAAAATAAACTAAAATTCGTTCTTTAAAATAAATTAAATAAACTCATTAGTAACTTAGGCCTAGTACAAAACAAGGCAAAAAAAATAATACAAAAAAAAATACTGTAGCAAAAACGCTGTTTGGTATAAAAATACAGTGGAAAATTAATATAATTTTTATATTGTTCACAAGGAAAATTAACAAAAACGAACAATTTAATAAATGCACATGGCACATCGCACAACGCCAAAACTTAGAATAAAAAAGAAGGCGGCAAACAAATCAACAGCCTAAGTATTTGATTAAATTGTTTAGAACAACTATATTTAAGACAAAATGTGGAACAAATAATTTAAAGAACACAAATACAAATAAAAAATATCAGAGCAAAGCCGCAAACTGCCATTAAGATGACGGATGAGTCTTGACCTTAAACAACAAATTGCAAACATCAGACTAATTTTTCTTACAGAATAAAAAACAACTTCTGCATTATATAAAAACGAATAAATAAAAATAATATGTATTTATTTATTTGTATAGCCTACCCCTCATAAAAATACCCGTTTTTTTTTTTTTTTTTTTTTTTATATAGCCTAACGGACAGCAAACAGAAACACTACAAAAAGGAAATTAAGCATTCTTACCTAAGCTTTCAATTCGATTTTATTTTTTTCATATTATGTGAGAGGAACACCAGCTTGTCCACATTGTTGGGAAGAAGGGAGCTTCTCGACTTGATCACAATGAAGCCGGCCGCTCTGATGGAGTGGATGTGGAAGGGATACAGTTTAGCTGCTTTAGGCGCCGTTCACATATCGAGCCTAAAAACGCGTAGAAAACGCTAGGCGCGCCGCGTTCTCCTTTTTCGAAAGCGCTAGGGCGGTTGCGCTCTGCTAAGCAACCATCAGCCACACTCTCCGTTACAGTTGTCACGTGACCTACGGTGCGCTTGCGGCATTCTGAAAAGTTGAGATGTTTTTATCTCGATGCGAAGCGGACGCGCTCGGAAAAAACGAGGGGTCTGTACATATATAAAGTGCGCTTTGGTATACAGCGAGGCACGAGATCTCGTTGATCTCTCGTTGCTTTGATGTCATGTCATTGCGCAGCCCCTGATTGCGTAATTTTTTCACGTGATTTTTTTTTGCGACTAACCGACTAATGAAAATGTATTCGACCAAGCCCTCTTCATATCGACTAACGTTTAGTCGACTATTTGGGGGCAGCCCTACTTAGGAGCATATAAAACAAAACAGCTCCTTGGAAAAAATGAAATGTAATATTGTAGTAGTTATAAACAAATGTTTATTTTAGTTCAGATTAACATTTGAGGGCATTGTATTCATAATGTCGAAATAAAACCGACGTAATGTTACTTGAAGGCATTATAGCCTACTTTTCCTGCCAAACTATGTGAATGTTTCTCACTAGATCTCGCAGCGATGTTATTACTTCTGTGGCGAATTCAAATGCTTTCTTTACTGGATCTCTTATTAGCGCTGTGTAACAGTGTCGCTTGATCAAGATCGGCTCGCGCTGCTTTGGTCCAAACTGATAAACGGTCCGTCAACCACACAATAACGAGCAGTTTCATTCCGCTTGCATTACGTTTGCCATTTGATGTTGGGCAATGTTGCAACGCTCCTACATTTGAAATGACGAAATTTTGGTCGGCAGGAAAAATGGTCCAACGAACCATTCGATTTGAAAATGCGTACCGAAAACCGAACCGAAAGCCTCGTACCGAACGGTTCAATACGAATACGTGTATCGTTACACCCCTACTTACCACTATCTTGTTTTTTCTTATCCTTCTCTTCCTTTCTCTTCATTCTTTTCTGGCTTCCTGAAGCATAATTCCGCTTCATGATGACTGCAGAGGAGTTTTTGTATTTTGCCGGCAGCAGAGATCACGTGGTTGGCTGGCTGCTGTCAGCTACTACTGGGAGGGGCCCCCTTGAGGGGAATCCCGATAACAGTGTCATTGCACTTTACTGAATTGACTATCAAAGGGGCGCTCACACAGTTTGTCGTTGCATTTTATTCTTAACCAGTCGTTGTCTTGGGGACCACTGTAACCACTCTTCATCCGGAGTAAGGTTAAAGGCAAGAAGTGTGTAGCTGTTGAGAAAATCCTCCCTGTCTATAGCCAGAGACTGGTTCTTCAGATGTCTCCCCGTGGCGGTAACCAATTGATAAAATTGTCTTACAGCGTTTCCTAAATTAAATTGCGGCTGAAATGGGCGTGTTGGGATGTGAAGGCCGTCAGAGGTGAGATTTAAATATTCTAAATGAAAGTGTTTAATGACAAACAGGTTTTTATCGTATGCGCCTGTAAAGGCAGCGTTATCGGTCATTGCTATAATGATGGATTTTGGCAATGTGCCAAGGAAGAGATTTTCATGGTTTGAGACACGTGCCCCTGCCGGTATGGAGAAGTTCTTCATGCAAACTCTGTCAATAGGATATTTGGCCGTGGCCGACAGTAAAGCTTGAGCGTGCCCCAAGCGGAGGGAGGGCGAAACTGACACCCTCTTGATAAAGAGAGAAGCAGAGATTATTTTTAGTTTATAATCGATCGCGTCCCCACGCATAAGACAGAAGGCGTCTTTTGCTCTAGTTAAACGAATACGAATATCGACGCCGTTCAATAGTAATTTCGTCTGAAAGAATATGTCGCTGTGTATTGGAGCCAGAAGCTCCACAACATTGCTGCCGTCTGTAAATGCAGCTCTTTTTGTTAAACCTGCATTAGCACCAGCTGGGTCTGTAGCATCCATATGACCAGCTGTATCTTTGTAAAACAGTCCGACTGAAAAGTTATTCTCTAGGGTATCTTTTCCATAATTAATGAGCATCTCAAGAATACACCTGTACGGATACGTATTGGACGATTGTGACACTAGTTGATCTCCTAGGGAGAAAATAGTCGAAGCCGGGTAGTTAATCAGAGACACCGGAGCTCCTTGTGGCACGTCACTTCCGTCTGGCAAAGTTATTTTGACACGGGTATATAACAATGTGTTATTCAGATCTGTGTAATCTTCACCAGTCCCCGCAATGAAAAATTCAATCGGAGAAGCATCATTAATAGCTGACACAGGATGATTTCCACTTAAGTGTTTTTCTCAATAGCTGTTTGCGTTAAAGGAAGGGTAAATATATCCAATTCTGATTTGATGCATTCGTCTGACATACAATGAATCAGCGACATGATTTTTTAGAAGATAGTGTTGGTTCGTCTTTTCAAACTTGTAGATCTTTTCACACATTTCGTGTGACTTCTTCGCCTGATTTTTTTCAACTGGGCGTTTCTTAGTGACGTGTCTAGTCTTCTTTATGCCGTGACCACGCCCCCTCCTCATACGGGTCCCTGGTGGTTTTAACCCTTTACGGCGCATCACCATAAGACTGTGACCGCTCTGTCCCTCAGTGTTATTATTAAATGACTTTGACAAGGCACTGGTAACTACATCACTTACTAAATTTTTTGCCGCAGCTTTTATGTGCGGCTTTGCTATACTGAAACCCCTTCTTAGAAATGGAATTGCCATACGATATAACCCTCGAAACAGACCTCCGATGCCTGACGCAAAACCGGAACCGTACATGACCCCACTTCCGGCATAGCCAGGCATCCCGTGTCCAGTCTGAGCCTGATAATATGATATGTAGCGGTGGGGGTCGTCCTGGTACGGTGTGAGATAAGCCATTTTTAAAACAAATGTTTTCTCACTGGTCTAAAGTGCAGCTTCGTCACAACTTTTCCGTAGGTGAATCGCACGTCTTTATTCTGGTCGTCTTTAATTTCGATCCCAATGTCTGAGATGTTGTTTTTATTAAGACGGACGTAATGAGACTTGTCGTACCTGACACTGACTGCTTTGTTAGTGGTCGGTTCAATATGTATCGTCTCTAATAATGGAACATACGCGTCACCGACTGCTTGATATTCTATTATATCTATTTATACAAATAGAGTGTAAAATTCTCCACTTATATTGGCCTGGTATGGTGCTCACGTCTTCGTGTTCATCCGTACTGCTTACATTTTCTATAGGAACACCGGGTTTTAATCCTAGAATGACGGCGAGCTTTCCGTAAAACGTTAGCGATGCTCTCTGAGCTGCTTTCAGAAATATCTCATTCCTTATATGATCGTAGCCTAGCTGCACCCGTGGTGGAAGAGTTGCGTTTATTTCCTTGAGTAATACTGAAATATCCTCAAAATAGCCGTGTTTTATATTATTATGATTCGTAGATATTTTTAGGGCTTTCCGGAAAGTTCGAATATTAAGATCCCCACGCACTTTGCTACGTTCATCGATGTTCAAACATTGATCGCATTCAATAATAAAAGCAGCGTCTTCCTCCTTGAAAGTGTGCCAAGTTTTTGGGTAGTGAAACTCAACCAGCGCCACTTCCCATAATCCTTTTAAATGTATTGCTTTTGCCAATCTAGTTCTGTAATTAGATATGTGATTCTCGGGGTAAACATTTGCAGATGCATTGCACGGGAGCGTGACGTAGAACCCCTCCTCCTCTGACATGTTAGATGTTTTTGGATAAATGACATCGTCTGTGGCTTTTGCTATGGTTTTAAGGGAGATTGTAGATCAATCATCTGTTTTTCAGGAATCCAACTATTGAATTTTGAAGGCCATCCAAGCCATTTCACCAGAACGTACATGGCTTTTCCACGTCGTTGTTTATCCAAAATTTTTTCGACCTTAAACGATTTATCATCACTCACAATAATTTTTTGGAGTTCTTGCTCATAAAAACAACCATCTACTAATTCACCATCATAGTCTTGTATCCTATATGCGACTGGATTTCGGGGTATTCACGCACTTATAGTAAAGTATTCTTCGGTATAATTCTGTTCATAGCCTTTGGCAAATATATTCCGGACTTTAGATACCCTGACGATATCTCCTACGGCAAATTTAAAGACTGGTGTCTCTTTACGCATTTTTCCGTATAAATTATTAAACACCACAGTTTCATTTTCTTTATTCACGTCCAATGGTCGCATTTTAATGGATTTGTGATAACTAGAATTATACGCCTCTGTCAGATCTTGCAATATATCACAGTAGCGTTTGGAATTCACCGCTGTTAAATACCTCCACATTCGTCCTTTTAAAGTTCTATTAAATCTTTCGACTACACTTGCTTTTAAATCACTTGCTGTTGCAAAATGCTTATTGAAAAAGTCTGTACCCTTATCTGTCTGCAACTTTACAGGTACACGACCTTCTCTCAAAATAGACAAAAAAGCTTTAACTACTTCCGGCCCCGTTTTATTTTTCAATACCCTTGTCCACGCGTACTTGCTAAACACGTCTATAACGGTAATTATAAACTTGATATTTTCGTTCTCTTTCGAGTATACAGACATATCAACTAGATCTGCCTGGAACTGGTGGTCTTTCCCATACACCACTACACAGCGACTGCGACAGGTGTTGCAACTCCATAGCTTGTGAGGAACGCCAGATTGTGATATCCGAGATCTGTACAAAATTTGTTTAGCCATTCGATGCTTTTCTGTGGATATCCATTTGCTGCATCCGGTAATCCATTTGGTATGTATCCGTCAGTAGTTCCCAGGGGTTGGAATGATGATGAAGAAGAGTCAGTTCCTTGAGACATGATGCGTGAATGAGGTAAGCTTTCAAGAGGAGTGCGTTTTAATGTTTGTAGATCGTAGGCGGGACTATATGAACAC